>NW_019525501.1:177826-196849 GCF_002814215.2 Seriola lalandi dorsalis
CCCCACCCCAACGGACACAAAGGGTGGGGGGGGGGGGCAGAGTGTACACGCTGGAGCTGCTGGTGTCAGGAGGTTAACTCTGGGTGAAGATGGTTCAAACCACATGGTCCCCGCCACTAGAGGTCACTGTGTCTGAGGTTTGCACGTACACAAATGTAATATATGTGCATGTATATTTCCATATATGTACATATGAATTAAATATTTATGTGATATATGGATCCTATTAGAAATATATATCAATATAAATATATATTGACATATATCTCTAATAGAAACATGTATGTTTATGTGTATACTTGTTATATGTTATGTTACATGCTAACTGATTTTCTAAATAAAAGCCTCAGACACTTTCAAAAGCTTCAGCTAAATAAAAGAAAATGTATTTGATTAACTTTTCTTTTAAAGACAGTAAATATGACTGTAACAGTAATTCACTTTTCTTTCTTCAGTTTTTTTATTTGCACATGAGAGGAATTGGGAGGTTTCTTCACCAGCAGCTGGTGCACTGCAGATGTAGAGCAGGTTTCATGTGCTGAGAACTTGTGGATTCACCATCTGTCTCTTGACTCTTTCCTCTTAATTCTTCCTGTTGCTGACCAGCTGTCAACTTTCATTCTCCAGGTTTTTCCAGCAGCAGCAACATAAAAGTTCCTGTCGTTGGATTGTCCCAGTGAGAATGAGAGAAAAAAACAATGAGAAGAGTCTTAAATACTTTAATATATATAATAATCATATCTTTTCACCAAAATTATTCTGTTTTTCCAATGATTTGTCGGCCCACTTGTGATACCTTTGCGGCCCACCAGCGGGCCTCTGTCCACAGGTTGGGAACCACTGGTTTATCAAGTAAAGTCGAGACGTGAACGGCTGCAGCCTGGAGGAAGAACGAGGAGGCAGGAGCGTTTGATAAAAACAACTCCTCACTCTTTCCACATCCTCCGGTCTTTGAGCTCAAAACCAAATTTTCCAAAGTTGTTAAAATGAAATTCCAAATATATAAAGAATCCAGATGATTTGTGTGTGCGAAGCCGTCTGAATAGTTTCCAGACAGAGAGACCACACAGTGAAGACACAAAGACCAACCAGGAAAACCCAGTGAGGAAGGTGAAGCAAAGAAAAACATCAGATTTGACCAAAAATAAAAAAGTTTTCCAGGAAGACTGAGACTGAAACTGTCATTTCACTTCATTAGCTTCAGTCCTGCAGCTGACAGCAGCTCACACCAGGTGCTGGTTGGAGGGAAAATTCTTCTTCATGTGTTTATTTGTGATGATGTGCAGAGTGCTGACATGAAGCTGGAGGTTTGATGAAACTGAAAAACTCATCACCACAAAGACTGTTTTTCTAAATTGACCAAAATCGAGCCAATTATGGTCAATTAAGAAAACGAGCAGCGAGAAAAAACTCAGATTTACGGGAAAGTTTTGTGCTTGAAAGCATCGTTTAAAAATAGCTTGAAAATATGAGTTCGAGCCAGAAACACTGGCAGAAGAAGTGAAGCAGTTCTCAGGGTTTTTCTTCTTCATCTCTGAGGAGGGTTTAATGATTCTTTGACTTTAGTGAAAAATGTTTCATGTAAAAATAAAAGAGAATAGAAAGAATTTATTGTATTTAGAATAAAATGAAATTAGGAGTGCTAATCCTGATTGGTGCATTTAAGTCAAAAAGAACAAACGAACACAAAATATCACAGTTCAACAAACAAACTCATATAATCACAATAAATATAAAGTCTTCAGAAAATATATCCAGGTAGTTAAACTGTATAAGACGTCCTTCTGTAATAACTGAATCAGGCAGCAATTAAAGGAACGATTTGTCTAGTAACCAATGAGCTGTAACGATCATGTTTTCATTTAGTCTCGCTTCTTTCTTTGTGATTCTGATGGATCGTTCCAGATCAACGTCGACCAACGTCGTCGCCTCAAGCTCACTCAGGTCGAAATAACCTCCTCTCTGACCCCGTCTCCTCCACCTCAGCGGAGAAACGCCATGAGGTCGAGGGAAGACGTGAAGGAGATGCAGAGAGAAGCTGACACGATAAATCCTTTAAAAACACAAACACAAAACAAAATGCTGCCACAAGAAAAATGGAGTTGAGCCATTAACATGAAAATAAAGGCTCAGAATGGATTTTATTCATCATCACACAGAGTTCAGACTTTTTATTACATGAAGTGGAGAAACCTTTTTTTTGTTGCAGTGAAACGACATTTAATGTAAAGATCGTTATGACGATGATAAAGACGCTTGTTCTTCATGATGAGGATTTCTATCAGACAGAAACAGCTGCTCGGATGTTTCTACATGTATGTGGCTCTGCTGTGGTATGAAATGTTGCTGCAGCAAGGAATTGTGGGACGGCATGTCTCCTTTCCTTGGGTAAAGGAAGCTCCAGTGTTTCCTAAAGGAGATGAGAGAGGAAGCAGAGAAGCTCCTCTCCTCATGAAGCTGCTCAGAGACTGAAGATCATTTCTCTCAGTCTGAAGCTTCAGGAGAGAAAAGTTTAGATCCTGATGACACGTTTATTTACAGTTCAGTTTGTTTTTCTGCTTGTGACGAAGTGAAGTGAATGTGAAACAGGATCATGTGTTCCTCGGGGAATCGACCACTCCGATCTGTTTTCCTCTCAAATCGTCTGGTGAACTCAAACCCGACGTTTCAGCTGCTGGTTGATGGAGCTGTTTTGACTGAGCAGCTTTGTGGCCACTGGCCTCCCAGTGTGTCATTGTGCCGCCACAAGGTCTACGAGAAACAGACATTAAGGCCTGGACCGCAGTTAACCATGTGGTTCACCACAGACCAGGAGGAGGAGGAGGAGGAGGAGGAGGAAGAGGAGGAAGAGGAGGAGGAGGGGGAGGAGGGGGAGGAGGAGGGACCGGGAGTGTGTGAAGGAAAACAATGTTCTTCTTTCTGCTGTTTTCCTCCTAAATCCTCTTTTCCTCCATGACCTCAAACTCTATCTCAGCGTCTTCCTTTTATTACTGACATCACTTAGAATAAGATGCATTTATGTCACATATGTGTGAGTGTAGAAGGCATCAGTGGCCATGGATCAAGAGAGGAGGTAAAGAAAGGAGGAGCACGAGAGACGATGAGGGAAGAAATGAAAGTGATTTAAGGAGGGAGGAAAAGAGACATGAGGGATGTAAAGAGAGGGGAAGAGAGCAGAGTAACGATAAAGGCAGGAAGAGATGAAGAGGTGAAGGTGATATCGATGAGAAAGGACGACAGGAAGGAGCTCAATTATAAGGGAGGAACAATAAGGGGAAAAGGGAGGGTGAGTGTGAGTGAGAGATTCATGGCTGCCAGGAAAGAGGAGGAGTGGATGTGACAGAAAAGAAAGAGATGGACACTCGATACCAGGTGGACACTGGGTGACTTCCTGCACCTGTGCATCTCTTCCCCTCTATGCAAACTCACCTGACTGCCCCGGGAAAACATTAGACAACATTTGCAACCGCCTGATTTGTCTGAGGAGAGCAGCTGAGCTCCGTCCTCCAGACTGTGCTGTCAGGATCCATCTCATTTACCTTGCACTTTTAATGTGAAACAAATCACCGGCAGCGATTTTGCAAGAAATTTGTTGTTGGATCATCAGAAAAGAACCGAAGACACACACACACACACACACACACACACAACAGATCATCTGTTTATTATATCATGAAAATGTAGGTTGATTCATGTCTCTGTTCACTCTGAGTGTTCGCCTGGCAAACAGGAAGTTACTGCTTCCTGTCCGACACATAACCAACCATAAAACAGCAACTTGTAGTTTCTACCCTTCAGCTTTTGTACAGATTAAACGGTGTGTTCAGTTGTGAGCTTTAAAGGTGATAGTGGGCAGATTTTATGACCTCCAGAGGGAGCCAGACTGGCTGTTAGCAGTCTTTGTGCTAAGCTAACTGTATCTTGTCTTTAATGGACACATGTAAGAGCGGTATCAACTTTTTCTCATCATAGCTTGGAAGTGAAGAAATATTTCCCAAAAACATTCATATTTCAAACAGAGAGATGTGATGAGCATCAAAACATCCACATTAATAATTGCCTCTTTTAAATCCCTCTATAGCTGTGCTTTCTCAGGGTCTGAATCTCCTTCTAACATCTTAAACATATTAATAATCCTCCAGTTTCTTATCGATTAATTTCATTATTCTAGACTGATTTTTACTGAACCTCATTGTCACCCCCCCAAACTATTTTTAAAATCTGTTTTTTATCATTTTTATTGTTCATCCTCAATTTTATTTTGTGTTATCTTGACTTTGTAACTGTGTTTTGAAAGATGCTATATAAATAAATCTTATTGTTGTTGTTATTATTATTATTATTATTATTTTGACACCCAAAGTCACAGTTATAGATCTCTGGTGTTTAAAACTTTTAGTGTTTAGTGTATTTTTAATATTCATAATTTTATTCTTGGTGTTTACTAAAATAGATTTTCGTGCTTCAATGTTTATTTTTCTTATAATGTACATCTACTGTTCTCTATTCATCCAATGTCTGAAATACTTCGTTAGAGCTCAGGGCTCTTTAAGCCCCGCCCCCGATCTGAAGCTGACCAATCAGAGCTCAGTGTGCTGCTCCGGAAATGACACGTTCCGCTCACGTCTGCCTCGCGCAGCTGTAAACAAGCCGTTGTGGCCGCTAAAATGGCGCCGGTTCTGAATCCTGAACCAGTAGATGACGAAAGACCCGATCCACCTTAGTCCGATCCTGAACCGGAATATGGTGACAGACCCGATCCACCTTCACAAGCTGGACTGGAGCAGAAAACAAGCGTACCCACCGTCATGAATCAGAAGGAGGGAAATGGCAGAGATGAGGAGCAAAGTTCTGGGGACTGTCTGCTACAGACCTCACATGACGATATTCATCACCTGGAATACTTTCATGAAGAAACACTTTGATGTATCTATGTTTCACCTGTGGACTCTTCCGGACTAAAGGAATATAAATAATAGAGGAACAGACAGATGGTCCGACTTCACCTCCAGCTTCTAAAGGTAAGAGTCACCGCCACCATCTTGCTTGTTTATGATGCTGGTAAACCTTGATCAGACGTTAGAGCTCATCGTTACTAGAGAAATGAAGTGAGCGGTTAAACAGCGGTTATTGACGTGTGACGTCAACACTGACGCAGTTTAAACCTGTATATGTTTGTGTTGCTGCTTCACACGAACATGAACAGGTCGCCCGTGGGCCTGATTCTCTGCTGGGGACACACGGTGCTAAGCTACCGTTAGCTTCCCCCTGGTTCCCTCCACAAACAGCAGAACTGATTTTCCATTGTCTTTTGGATTATTACAGAAAATGTGGGTCAGTGTTATGATCCTGGCAGGTTTTATTCAGCAGGATCATCTTCACTAATGAACCACTTTATGATGTTGAAGCCTGAATACAGTCAGCAGAAGTAAAAAGCTAATGTTAAGCTATAAAACAGGGGTTTTCAACAGGTGGCTCAGGAGCGACCAGAACCTCCCCCTGAGTTACAGTAGCTCACCTGAGAATATTCTGGATGAATAGTTCAAACTTTAAGCCACACCACTTCACTCGGTCCGTCTGCTCCACATGTAACTAGATCAAAAACACCAAAGACAGATTATTATTTGTCAGTTGTCAGTCAAATGAGTTCCTGTGAAGTTTGTTTACATTAGATCAGCTGTAGGTGACATGCACTGACAGCAACGCTTCTGATAAACAGAGCAGATATAAACAAACAGGAAATATGTTGCCATGGATACAGTGAGTTAAAGTGTAGTGAATCTTCTGGTTTCTGATCAGATTCATGGAGGTTTATTTTTAGTGGTGTTTCATTTCTGTGTTCAGGTCTGACTGAATCGTGACTCGGGTTTTTGTCTGTTGTGCTTTTTGGATGTTGATCTTTGATATTTGATATTTGATGACTTGTTAAATGATCTTATTGATCTGATTTGATTTGGAGATCAGTTTGACTGTTTTGATTCGATATGTGAGTAAATGTGACCAGTGATATAAGACATGAGGAGCTCTCAGAGGATGAAAGGGTGGAGGAGACCCCTGTTATAAACCAACTACACCACCGTCACATGACGTCTCCTCCTCTAAACTTCAGCTTGTAGTGTGATTCAGCTCTGACTCTTGTACTGAAGCTTTTCCTCTGACACAGTTAGTGACAGTTTGTATAAACACAACCAGGCTGTAAAGGTGAACTGGTGAGTGGATCAGTTTTCATGTTCAACACGACAACGTTTAACATCCCACACAACCTCTGTAGTCTAATTGAAACACTCGTTAGCAACCGAGGCGTAAAAGCTTAAAGAAATCAGGACTGGTTTACTGACTGATTTAATGTTATAGAATAAAACAGTCAGTAACCTAAAACCCAATAACTTCAGGATGAACTGGAGGAGCTAAAATGCAAATGATTTCCTGGTGTTAGGACTCATTCCTGCAGAACTCTGTTTTGATAATTATAATGATGAAAAACAGCATTGACACACACACACACTGTGGCTTGTCTTTTATTATGAAATCTTCACTAAATTACTCACTAAATTTCAAAACTCTTCCCAGAAATGAGTTTGTTGTTCAGGGTGTGTCTCAGTTTTATGAGCTCATTGCCTCCTATTTCTCACGTTTGTCACCTTGATGCAAACGATGAGTTCACAGGTGACTGAGCAACAAAAACACCTTTGTTAACAACACATTATGTTCCTGCTCAGACCTGTGCAAGATCAATGTTCAAGAACCAAGTTATCAAGCCTTTCACAGACTGTGAGGACGGTGAGGGGGAGGTGTGTGTCTGTGACACCTCTGTGTTATGTTTACTGTCCATCCATCAGCATCAGCTGCCTCTGTGTTCACTCACTGGCTGCCGATAAAGTTAGCTGTTAGCTTTATGAAGCTTGTGTGACTGAGTCATGTCGTCATCTCTGGCTGATCATTCACCTGTTGGTGATGAAGCGAAAAGAAAGTGTGTCATCTCACACCTGCCAACACTGACTCCTGGGAGTCTCCTGCTCTTCAAGCTGATCTCCCAGCATCCTCCTGTTCTGGGGTTTCTCCCAGGAAACCCCTGTAATTAGCATGACCTATAACTTCTTATTATGAATAATCCTCACGCATGGATTCATACGTTTTGTGTGTTTGTCTGACGTTAGACAAGAGGCCAGATTGTTTACAATTTCAAGTAGGTATGAATGTTATGTATATAATTTACTTATTAACTTTAAACCCCACCCTGATACAAGAATAGGTAGCGCATGAACTCCTTTATCGTGCAGTCAGATATTAAACCTGTGTTTTTATACGTGCACTCTGGAGTGAGTTAAATCCACAGACTGTAAATAAAGATGGACGTCGCCTCTGTGACGTAACCCACCTGAAGCTCAGAGTGAGCTGCTCCTCAGTCCTCCATAACTATAGTCCTTAATAAAATGTAAACAGGTGAGTTATATAAACAGGTGAGTTATATAAACAGGTGTCATGAAGGAGGAAATTAGCTCTAGAGACCAAAACAGTTTTTGTCCCAGCACTGTATCACTCCGCAGATCAGCTGTCTGAGTCAGACAGAGCTAAACGTAGGTGCGCTTGTGCGTAGGAATACAGTAGTTCATCTGTTGAAAAATGTAGTTCCAAAGTAAAGGTCTGTTTTACAGCAGCTAAAGTGGTGAAAATTTTCAAAATAAAGTGACACTTCAAAAGATGTGAGCTTTTTCCTTGAAGTTCCTTGAAGTGGCTTAATCATGTTTGTTGTTGTTGTTGTTGTCGTCGTCCTCAGCTGCTTCTCTAAACCAGCAGCGCACTGATCTGAATCTACTGACCACAGATAAATACCTCACACAACCCCACGTCCGATCCCCTGAACTATCACTTTAATATGGATCAGTTCATCATCAGCACCGTGTGATGTAAGATGGTTACAGAAGCATGAGAGGAGAAACGGGAAGCTGAGCTGTCAGATTCAGTTGTTTTGAGTAACTCTGTTGTAAGTAGGATTTTCTTGTGTGTGTGTGTGTGTGTGTGTGTGTGTGTGTGTGTGTGTGTGTGTGTGTGTCTGTGTATGTGTGTGTGTGTGTGTGGAGCTCATCCAACCACATACAAATCACTTACCAAACTGGCATGTGAAAGAGGAATGTGGAGGGGTGTGTGGACTGTGGCTGATAGAAAAACCAATCAAACGGAGAGTAAACAGGAAACAGGAAGTGAACAGATCAGACTGTGGGACAGAAACCCGACCTGTGAGTGGTTCGGTTTGGAAGCTGTTGATGTTTTTGTACAAACTAATGCGACCACAAACACCAAGACAAACAAACCACGGACGGAGACATGGTTTGGGTCTGGTCCTGCACTGGCACTCACACAGAGGCCTGTCAGACCCTGGTCCTGTCAGACCCTGGTCCTGTCAGACCCTGTTCCTGTCAGACCCTGTTCCTGTCAGATCCTGGTCCTGTCAGACTCTGGTCCTGTTAGATCCTGGTCCTGTCAGACCCTGGTCCTGTCAGATCCTGGTCCTGTTAGATCCTGGTCCTGTTAGATCCTGGTCCTGTTAGATCCTGGTCCTGTCAGATCCTGGTCCTGTCAGATCCTGGTCCTGTCAGATCCTGGTCCTGTCAGACCCTGGTCCTGTCAGATCCTGGTCCTGTCAGATCCTGGTCCTGATGAGTTAGTGTTCAGAAGTGAACTTTATCCAGAGGAGGCCCAGGAGTTAAAGCTGCTCCTGTCAGAGGAGATTTATCTTCTGGTGTCAGATCAAGGAGCTGCAGCTGAGTCTGAACTGGTCTGAACTGGTCTGAACTGGTCTGAACTGGTCTGAACTGGTCTGAACTGGTCTTGTTGGTATTCGTCTGTTCTTCTCATGATGTTTATGATCCGCAGTGTGTTGCAGACAGTTGGCTGCAGCTTTAACTGACATGATGACACTGGTGTGAGTCTGGTCTGGATCTTTAGTGGTCCAGACTGCAGCGGCTCTGCAGGCCTGTGGTGGCCCTGGTTTCCCTCTAGGAGGATGTTTTCTGTTCTGTTCTGGTTCCACTGTAACGCTGCTGACAAAGTGTCTGGGTCAGACTCTGTAATTGGCTTCATGCACGAGACTGTTCTCCATTATACAACCCTAACCACTGTATTTACTGACAGAACAAACTGTGGTAGGAGCCTGATGCTGGAGGCAGCTGAGTGAAAACACAACCATCATCTAATAACATTTAAAATGACTATTTAGAATTGCCCTCCTGTTAATGTGGAGCCTGATCGTTTACATGTCCTTTAAACACCACCATAGCTAACTTAGCTACCATAGCTAACATATACCATGTATATGATGAGTGCAGACACTGATGCCTGCTAACTAGTTACTAGACTTATGCCGAGCAGGCAGCTAGCTAACTGTTACAGCACTCACCTGTCACTCAAAGAGGCCACGCCCTCAATACTCCATAACAGGTGAGTTATATAAACAGGTGTCATGAATGAGGAAATTATCTCTAGAGACCAAAACAGTTTTTGTACCAGGCTGTAAACATGTTTATTTCTGCTGTAAAGTTGAACATTTTAACATGGGAGTCTATGGGGACTGACTCCCTGTTGGAGCCAGACTCTAGTGGTCGTTAGAGGAACTGCAGCTTCTGGTTCTTCAGTGTCGATGCTTTATTTTGATGCTGGATACTAAAGCATTCTTCTACCACAAGAAAACCTAAATAACTACACAGAAAAAATCCAAATAGTGACGCATCGGTCAAAAGAAAATTCTTCAATCTTTCAGCACATTTTGAAAACTGACAGAAAAACTCTCTTTTGTCCTGAAAACCATTCAACTTATCTGAGATGCATGTATAAGAAAAACATATGTAGTAACAAACCATCTTAGACAAACTGAGGCTCTCTGGACAATTTCAACCTAAATGCATGCTGGGAAGTATTCTTAAAATGAGAACTGAATAGTTTAAGTTGATCTGACTTGGAACTGACAAATTTTCTAATTCAGTTAATGATATTGAGATCAATTGATTTAACTGCAGTAAGGTGATGATGAGATTTTACATTGAGTTAACATTGAACTGAACAGGAAGCTTGAGTTCTGTTACTCCCGTCTTTCTTTTGTTACCCAGAACCCCCTGCGGTGCGATGATCATTTTCCCCTCAACAGGTTAGTAGGTCAGATAAATCATCATGTCTGAGCCCCCCCCCCCGGTCACAAACAGACTGTGTGGTCTGATTACAGGTGACCCACATCTGTCCTCTGTGGATCAGGGTGTTGATGTCCAGCTCTCTGTCTTCAGCTCTTCTTCTCTTTCATAAATCTGTGTCTGTGACATCATCGTCCCTGACTCTCTCGTCTTAAACATGTTGTGAAGTGATGAAGATAAAATTGAACAAATCAGCTGAAAGGGTCAGAAATGAATCCAACAACCTCTTAAACCAGAAGAGAAGAAGAAAGGAATGAAAATAGAAGAATAATTCAATATTTAAGTCCTGTATGTTTGAAAGTTTAACACTCTGCTGTTGACCATTTTTCTTACCACACCATAATATCTGTGTGTGTGTTTCCTTTAGAGCTGAAATGAAAAGTCAATTAATTGATTGGCTAATGAGCAGAAATGAATTGGTGGCCATTTAGATAATCAATGAATCATTTGAGTTCATGTCAAGCATAGTTTTTTTAATAAAATAAAATATATATATAATAAAACAAAGTATCTTGAAGAAAACCAAAAACTATGTAATTCGAAGAATTCATCCTGTTTTTTGCCTTTTTATTCGCGTTCTATTAACAAAACGATTAATTCATTAATTGAGAAAATAATCAACATTATTACAAAAGAACTTTGAGCTTTTGAGGAGTCGAGCATGAATGTCGGAGCATCTCCTCTGCACTTGAACACATCACAGTTCATCTGCTGAGAAAGAAGCGGCACAGAACAAAATCAGGCTTTATATTCAGATAAAGATAAGATAAAATAAACAGTTTAAAGTGGCTGATTTCCATACACACACACACACACACACACACACTCACACACACACACACACACACACACTAGTCCAGTAAAAACAGGACTTCCCTGCAGAGCTCTTTGTGGATCTAACCTCTTCTTCCTGTTGTCTGTGATATTTAAACGAATAATTTGATATCTGCTTCTCAGCGGGGGGAGGAGGGCGGGGGTGCAGAGAGAGAGAGAGAGAGAGAGAGAGAGAGAGAGAGAGAGAGAGAGAGAGAGAGAGAGAGAGAGAGAGAGGAATAAAACATACAGAAGATTTTATGTTTTATATTTTATGATGCATCCTGGGAGGAGGCGGAGCTTCTGATTCTTCCTGTTCAGGCTGGTTCCAGTTGTACACTGTATATGGAGGTTTCAGTTGGATACTTGAGAACTTGGAACATGCTTCATTTTTTTCAGAAAGACCAGTGAATGACATGCTGAATGAGGGACTGCATCAAGTTACAGAGGCTAGTCCAGATGTTCCTTAGCATGTAGCTGCAGCATGAATACAGGACACCTAGAGTGGGTTCAGTTAGTTTAACACCCTTTTTACACCAAAAATGACCCTGTGTCCGAGTGGAAGCAGGAATCTCAGAGACAGATATCTTTTTTTTCTCAGCTCTGTGAAGACATGACTCAATCAAACTGAGCCAGACAGTTTTTTTCTCTGCAGGAGATTAAATGTCTAAAAGTCGGCGCTGGTGTCAATGAGTGTCTGTGTTGTACAGTATACCTTTACCTGTCGTGTCCTTTCACTTCAGCTGTCAGTGGACTGGCCCTGCAGGTATAGCCTTACACTCCGCTGACTGATGGATGAGTTATTCTCTTATTCATGTAGTTACACCATGGTGGCGGATCACTTCCCCCAGCACGCTCCCCTCTCCTCTCCAGTCCCACCTCGTCAACTAAAGGATCTCCGGTAACCGAAGAGCTTGGCTGACAAAGGGACAACACTGTTACAGACTGGAGTCTCTGTTTCCGAAAAATACCGAACGATGAGCTTCAGATTACAAACCTTTGTTTCAACTAGAATGAACAGACTTAAAACTATCTACTAGAGTTAATGATGAACGGAGCATCTCCTGGTTGATATGCTGTAACTCGGAGCAGACACTTGGTTGTGTTTGGTTTATTTAGAATCACATTGACTAGGTGCAAACAAATCAGGGTCACATTTAGCTCTACCTTGTTCATTGATGTGTTGTTTGTTAAATCCTGGAACAATTGGAGGTGGTGGATCATCAGTCGGAGCGTCTCCCTACTGCCCCCTTCAGTCAACCCTAGGAAACTTGCCTTCCTCGCACCTTGTCCTTTATTCAAAGACAGAAGCTTCTTTGTTCTGAGTCTCTCGGCTCGAGCACGAGCCCCACCTCCTGTTTGAAGCCCTAGCTCATGGGTTCAGTGGAAGCTTTAGGAACCTGGGGCAGTTCTTGGTTGACTTATAGTGTTCACCGTTAGGTCTGGGTAATTATGATGTTCCAGCTCACCTGTTTCAGTTCAGACTATTTTGGGGGAGCAGTTTCAAACTGGTGTCAAACTGTGAGGAGGGCTTTGGTGGGCGAGGTACGTACCCTGGTGCTACTTCAGGGACCGAACACGAATCCCAGTTTCTGGTCAGACCCTTTGTAGGTGTAGTTGGGGAACACCATGACCTCCTCGCCCAAGTTTTTACATCACGCTACTTCATGCTCTGCTACGGAAATGAATAAGATTATTCAAGACATTTGAAAACAAGCAATGTTGTTTTTCTGGAAAGGACAGTCTGTCCTGGAGACAAAGATGCAGGAGCTCGTTGTTGTACAAAAGATAAGAGATACTGTGAAGGATGGCAGTTCAAGCACATACATCTTGGTAGGGTAGTCAGGGACACAGTTAGTGGTCAGAACATTTTAAACCAATAAGAATGGGATGTTGTGAGAATCAGAGGCAACTCAATGTCTGCTTCAGAGGTCAAAATCAGCTCTTCTGACATGCTTTGTTCCACAGCAATGGAGATCTGGCATCTGTCGTTTCAACCTGATTAAAAACACGTAATTTCTCATAAACAAAGCGTAACATAGACCTGTATTACTGTTACATTATGTGGTAGAGTGCTGTGTCTCTATGTTAAGAATCGTTGGTGATATCCTTTAGAGAATGGGATACAGAATGGTGGTAAAACTCCTCAGGAACCAGCAGCCAGAGACCTGCTCCTGGTGGACTACAAGTTGTTCTGTTGCGTCTGGTTTGCAGGTCGAGTGTCTGTTGGTTACAGCCATTGTTTTATAGTGTGGGAACTGAAGTGCCTCTAAAGCGCCAGGCACAAAAACAACTATTATTTCCAGAGTCACAGTGTTTCCTTGTTAAAATGTGACTTTTTGCAATCGATACAGAAGAATTATGATATAAGTTACTGAGGTGTAACAGTGACAGTGTCATGGCTGTCATCTCTTGACTCAGTATCAGACACAGGACTTGTTCCTGCTGCTCTCCTCTGGTGGATGAAGCAGGTTTCGTGTTGCAGTGAAACTCTTTGGATGTTCAGCTGTTTATATAAGATGCTGCATTTGATTCTTCTGCCATTAAGTCGGAGCAGTAAAAGCCCCGCAGCGCTCGTCCACACTCTCTTTCCCACATGTATTAGTGGCCTGTGTCTATTCATCAAAGCTTTATTTCACCACCTCAGGGATCCATAAAGTATTCACTCTGAAACCGGTCGTACCACCGAGGAATTGGTGCCTTGGAGGCACCATTGTACCATTTTATTCTCAAAACTCAATTAGCCATTGTTTTATTTCCCTGAGAGACAGTTTCTTTCCATGTTTTTATACAGTTAATAAACTTTGGCACAAACATGTTGATAATATTTAAGTGAGAAACGTGTGAAATACGGTAAAATGTCCTAGATGAAAGTATATAGAGGTCGTGTTATGTCCTCTGTTGATACTGTCCTACTGTCTTTGATTTATCTCCAGATTTTTCTCCTCTGTGATTGAGATGTGTTTCATCTTGTTGCTTTAACTTTTCACCTTCAGGGTTTCGTGTCTTTAGATGAAAGGTGTGATTTGAGTTGAGCGGGCTGTTAGTCGAATACATGTTTCTGTGCTTTATACATGGTGCTGTATTGAGCAGTAATGGTGTAATGTTGGCAACAGAGTGACCTGACACTGAGCCTTAACACTAACACCTACCTGTCTAAGTCTGACCTGAAGTCTTCACCTTAAAATGTGATGATACACATGTCCCCATAAGGACCAAACGTCCTCATAACATGACTGTGCAACAAAGTCCCCACAACATGAGTAACACCTGGAACACACACACACACACACACACACACACATTCCTTCCCTCTCTCTGTAGGACGCTGTCTCTCCCCCCTGCTGCGACCAGTACAGATCAGTTACGCTAATGTGTGTGCGTGTTTGCGTGTGTATGTTTGCGTACGTGCGTGTGTGTTCACAATCTTCCTCAAGTCTTCTCCATCGATCACATTTTGTCTCCACCACCTCAACAGACAGGAAGTCAGAATGATTACAGACCATCCTGTTAAAAAACGAGTCCACAGGTCGTCTGTCAGCAGGTTATTATTAGTTAGGTTCTGTTGCTAGGTGACATCTAGTGGTCGTAGTGATGATGACAGGAGCGAAGGGTGGACGGATGTGACAGCAGAGCGGTGTGTTCAATTCCCATGTTGTTTACATTATCCGTGACCGTTAGTCGTTATTAGTGTAACCATGACAACAGAGATCGTCTCATGTTGAAGAAGTTACTTATTTTAACCCAAATGCATCTTTTTCTGAACGTAACCGAGCCATGACTGGTAACCATGGTGACGGTGGGAATCCCTGATGAGGTCAAGCTGATTATTTGCCGATCAGTTCAATGACACGAGGCTGCAGCTGATCTGTTCACCACCAAGACCAGTTTACTACACAGTTTACTTATCAGCATCCGGCAGCCGGACACGTGGAGCTCTGAACATTAAAGTCTATTGTAGTTCACGTTCAAATCAAATGTCTCACTTCTCTGGATCCAGACAGGAAAGAACAAAACGTTCACACATTTTTCAAAATAAGACAAGAAAAAAACAAACGCTGTAAACATGACACCAGAAGAAATGAATGTAACTCATTGAAAGTCAGATCTATTCCAGCAGCAGCGAACACACACACTTTTGAATTTCCTGCAGGAACACACTCTGACCTGAGGTCTCTCAGCCTCCTTCAGATGATGATGAAGCACAGTGGGAACATTTCTGAAGCGACAGCCGGACAATTTTCACCTCAGCAGGGACGTATCACACACGGACAGGAATTCATCTCCAGCTGTTTCTAGTCCATGTGCGACATATTTGTTTTCTGCTCCTGTCAGGACGATGAAGCACAGAGAGAGAGAGACCTGGGGCCACACAGTGGTGGTCACTTTACAGACTACATGCAAACGTGGTTTGAATCTAATATTTAAAGGTTTGAATCAATTTACTTTATTCAGCTTATATGTGACCTCACCTGAAGGTACATTTTTACCATACAGTGTTTAAAACTAATCCCGCTTATACCATCCTAACCAATCCATGGATCCTGAATTATAAATATTCCTCTTACTCCTCTGATTGGTCGGTGTGATGAAACACCTCTGGGATCAGAGCTGAACTGACTTGCCCAGCCCTGTTAGAATTCCCAAAGGGAAACTGAAGATTTAATTAGAGTTGGATGTAAAATGATGTGTTGACGCTTGTGTAGGACGTTTGGTTTTTAGCCCTGTGTGTGTTTCTGTTTCTGTTGTTGTGGCTGAATGATGAGTTATATCATTTATTGTTGTGTCAACTTCTGATTTGAATTATAATTTTGACTTTTTTCAATGAGGATTTTGAACATGTTGTACAACAAACTTTAAAATGAGCAATGAGAGATTAACTTTTATTTATTTGAAACACAGGTTAAACATGATACTCTCAACATTTTCATTATGTTACATGCATCTGTCACCTACTAACACTGAGCAATCAAAATAAAAACATATACGTACAGCATGTCGAGAAATAAAAACAAAAATAATAATAAATAAAATAGATAAAAAGAGATGTATTTATGTTTATCTGCATTCACACATACGCTCCCACGTACCTCTACCCTCCCTTCAAATCCACTGAATCTTAAAGCCAAGATATAATACGACTCTGCATGTGTGAACCCGGTTTACCCAGAAAAAATATTCAGCAAAACCATTTCAGTCTGTAAATACAAACAGAATTCAGAATCACTGAAGCGTCAAGTTGCCAAACAACAATTCACAGACGTGTTCAGCCACAAGAGATGAATTTTAAATGCAGATGTCCTGATGACAGCTGAAGGAGGAACTATAACATCACCAAACAAGCAGCGATGCAGAGAAGCAGTAAAATACACAGAATGCATTTGTTGCAGTGATGAAATGAACCTGTTGGTGCATGTTGGCACAAGCCATTCTCTGAATCTCAGTGGAGAAGGAAGCATCATGATCACAGCTGATTGACAGTGAGCGGCTTGTTTATGAAATGCGATCTGAGCAGCAGCAGCAGCGCGTCATGCATCAGCTGCACAACTTTAGTTTCATCCCAGACCTGCTGTCAGGCTTCGCTCCTGTCTCACCTGTACACTGGAAACTAATGAGAGTCACCAGCCTCCGCCTCAGCGTCGGCCTGTAGGAGAGTGAACGGTGATATAAAAACAGTGGACTGACATGTATCTGACTGGGACTTCTCCTCAGCTCCAACAACAATAGTTGGGTAGGGATCCCTTTTCCAGCTCCAGGTGCTCGGTGCTCTGTTTTCACAACACTGTGTGTTCCCTCCGGCTCGCTGTGTCATGAGTGAATCTTTGAGTAAAACCTTTGTTATCATTCAAAACAACAGTATAACAGTGATATTTGGGGAATAACAGCGACATGGTGAAGAGGCTTCACTTTACTGATTCCAAGTTGGATTCATCTTGGTGTCATAATACTGAAACATAACATGGAGGTCAAAGGGCAGAGACGCCGCAACAGAACAAAACACATCAGGAGAAACGAGCTGCAGATTCAATGCTGCTTCATTGTTGTATTTGTGTTCCTGAATGTGCAGCTGGTCAGCCGCCGTTTAAAACAGTGCAAAGAAAAAGAGATTAACCGGAAACATGCATCCTCAAGCTGCATTCAAAAGTGCCAGAACTCATGATATGACGCAGAAGACGCCTTTTTTATGGTCGGAGAGCTGCCATATTAAGAATAGCATTTTAGCACTTCCTGTTCCCTGGACCTGAAGTCTCTGGGTTTTTGATTAGAAGGCTGAAACACAAGCTCAAGACATTTCCACATTTTATTCTACGACATAGAATCGGTAAATATAGTAAAAATTAGTCCTTGATTTCTTGAAGCTTTAACGTCTCGGTTGCTAAAAAACGTCATCACGATGAACATAAAAACCGATCTACTCACCAGACCACCTTTACAGCCTCGTTAACTCACCAGTCCACCTTTACAGCCTCGTTAACTCACCAGTCCACCTTTACAGCCTCGTTAACTCACCAGTCCACCTTTACAGCCTCGTTGTGTTTATACAAACTGTCACTAACTCTGTCAGAGGAAAGGCTTTTGTAGAAGAGGTCAGAGCTGAATCAAACAAGCTGAAGTTTAGCGTTGGTGACGTTGAAGTCATGTGACCCTGGTGTAGTTGGTTTATAGCCTAACATTAGCTTGTTACTTCTGCTGGTTGTATTGAAGCTTCAAACATCATAAGGTGGAGTTCGTTAGTGAAGATGATCCTGCTGAACTAAACCTGTCAGGATCAGAAATTGTTGTTTACTTTCTCTAATAATCCAAAAGACAATGGAGAAAGCTGATTGTCTGTTTGTGGAGGGAACCAGGGTGAAGCTAACTTCATACGTCATCCCTGCAGCTCTGTATTTAACATAAGTATTCCACATCTTCTCCTTTTCTCTTTGATAATGTTTTTGCATAAAATCCCTGACATATTTAATTAAATAGATTTGGTTTATTGTGTCTTGCAGGTTGAGCTCAGCTGTGATCCAGATCTCTCGGAGAGCTTCAAACAGAGTCCAGACTGAGAGGTAAGCTGCTGGTAATTCCTCTTGACTTGCACGGGGAGTCTGAGGGCATTAGGCTGGACACCCTGTCAGGTCTGGGATGAAAGGTGACTCTGTTGTTGGTCTCTGAGTTTTAGATTAATGGTCTCTCTCAGAGGGGTCTGCCCTAATTATTCTGCCTCAGCCAGAGCCAGACCAGCTCTCTTTTCCTTCTGCTTTTCAAAGTGGAAAAATCCTGCACATTTTCTGCTGATGTCAGATTCTTCATGTGTCCGCTGGAAGCTTCTCAGAAAATACGAGGCAGGAAACTGGATCTGCAGCTGCAGAGTGATGCTGCAAAGCTCAGTGTCAGTTCATGTTTACACGGTTGAAGAAGTATGTGATTGTGATGACTCAGTTTAAATCATAGAGCTGCTAAATAGAAAAACTACGGCGGTGTTCATTTGTTCAGAAATTTAAACTGTTTTCGTGACGAGCGTCATCTTTTGAACGGTCATCGCCCTCTCTCAGAAAACATCAACACTGATTAGAAAATATTTTTTAATCCCAACTCGAGCTCCATCTACAGCTGAGTTTGTTCCTTTGTTTTTTTACATGGTTTAAAGGACACAGTTTGTCCTGACCAGGGAATCAACCTCGTCTCCTAGAAATCACTACTAAACTGTTTTCCAAAGGAAACTGTGGTGGAAATGTAACCGTCCTGGACTGATCCGCCGGGACCGGTCTGGGGGTCAGTGATTGAAACTTGGTTGTGATTGGCCAGTGGAACAGACACACAGCATGCTCTCATGTACACCCTGACTGACAGGCACACAGAGAGGGTCCCGGTCCACGTCCAGAGTCCAGGTTCACGTCCACGTCCAGAGTTAGGGTTCGTTAAAGATGGAGGTTCAGGATAAATATAAATAAACAAGTTGTTAACTGTCTCTATTAGGGTTGTCACGATACCAAATTTCTGTTTCGATACCGATACCAATATGTATTTCGATACTTTTCGATAC
>NW_019525501.1:197679-201582 GCF_002814215.2 Seriola lalandi dorsalis
ATTCGGACGACTAATAACACAGATATGCAAAAACCAGAATGAAGAGATCTGTTTTTTATTTCCCAGCAGGCCTCTGTGTTTGTTCCTAGATGCAGCTGAGAGACGTGCGAAGGTTTCAATCTTCATTATTAAACAGAACGCTGCTGAAGGCGGCGGAGGCTCACGGGGACGCACAGCGCTCTGCCAGCTGGGCAACCTGCTAACATGATCCACCTCCAGTGGGTGTTAAATTATACTGTAGCTCTGTATGTGAGGGGGTGACACTGTGTGAAAGTGATGGAGTGATAGAAGAGAGAGAGAGAGAGAGAGGGTGAGAGAGGGAGGGAGAGGGAGGGAGAGAGCGTGGTTAGGAGAGGAGAGGTATCAGTTGTTTCTGAGTGAGCCAACCAACTGTCATGATGCCTTCTCATGTTCCAGAGTCATAACACACACACACACACACACACACACACACACACACACACACACACACACTCATATGTTTCTGTGTACAAATAAACCTTCAGAGTGATTCAGTTTGAATCGTCCTGCTCGACAGTTTG
The DNA here is from genome assembly GCF_002814215.2 of Seriola lalandi dorsalis. Taxonomy (NCBI): domain Eukaryota; kingdom Metazoa; phylum Chordata; class Actinopteri; order Carangiformes; family Carangidae; genus Seriola; species Seriola lalandi. Next base: position 198,222 of record NW_019525501.1, read on the forward strand.
ATGAAACGATTCACTCAGCACCGACTCCTCGCTCAGTGACGATTCCTGGTTAATGATTATCATCATCAGAATCATTAACCATTATCATTAATCATTAATCATTAATCATATAATATTCACTGCAGCAGCTAAATGAGACGGCAAATAGACGCCACCTACAGGTAGGGATGGGTATCGTTAAGATTTTAAAGGTGCTACTACTTTTATCAATACAGCTTATCGATCTGGTACTTTAAACATTCAGTTATTGATCTGGTGCTTCAACGGTTCTCTTATCGATCCGTTCCGTTTCAGGTCATATCAGCAAACGCTTTCAAGTTAGGTCAACAAAAATTGATGTGACACAAAAGTCATTGCTATAAAACCTGTCTGATGGTTGGAGGTGGTTGGAGGCGGAGCAGGGTCCGGTATTATTAGATTCTCCAGGTCTCCGCAGGTCACAGAAACTCGACTCCGCCATTCATAATGGGCGTTGTAGCCGGGCGTCGTTGGCGCTGCTACAGATCTGAGGCATGTGGGTGGGTGGGGGCGTCAGGTCAGCTGATCCCGCTGCCTGCTGCTGCAAATCTCCTGAGGAACGCCGCGATGACAGACGGCAGCATGTGTCCGACCGACAGAGCGGGAAGACGATATTTATGTCACGTTATGCAAACGGCTCAGATTGCTGTGTTTTCTCTGGCGGTGCCAGATCATTCAGCGGTGAGCTCATCGTGATCAGGAGAGCAGGACGTAGAACACACTTATTCCCTCCATCTAATCAACTGTAATCCTCAGTCTCTTTCAGGGAGAAGTCATGGTTTATTCAGCTCATGACTTCAAGGACAAACACAACTATTTATGTCTGAGGATGAAACAAACACTGATGCCGACGCAGCAGTTTGACGTTAAATCTCTCGTCCTGAAGATGAGTTTCATTTACTGCGTGAACAACGAAGAGTCTGATATCACACAATGATTTTATCAATCTAAAATAGTATTATTAGATGTATTTTTTCAATATTTAATCATTTGGAGAGGCATGAAAATATACAACCACGTTTTTCTCCACAAGAAATCACAAGAAAATGTCTCAGGGCGGGAAGCTGTTTTTCTTTCCTTTCTCTCCTATTGATCAATACAGATTGATCTATTTAACAGTACTTCAAAAACTAGAATCACAGCAATGGCATCTGAAACTCAACGGTAATCCATTAATTGCAATGAAAGTTTGACAAATCTGTTGGTGCACAAAGTTTAGCATGTTACAGAGTTTTTGTCTGACAGTTAATCTGCTCGAGGAGCGTCACAGTGATGAAGATGATGATGATGAGGAGGAGGGGGGTTCACACATCAGTCACACATGTATGTTCTCTACGTACATGTACATACGTGTATGTAAAGAACATACATGTGAACATTCCTACTGAGGTTAAGCACTAATGTTGAATGCTTCCATCAGGCTGCGTCATAAATCACCAGGTGACACCAGTCGTACTCTTACGTAACACACCTGTCTGCAGATACTCACCTGCTTCTTAGGCTGTGTCCACACACCACGTTTTTTTTTTTAAAAACGATCTCCGTCCACACACACACACACCTGAAAACACCTGAGCATTCGCCTGCACTGAGCGTGTGCGAGCCGGTGTAAACAGGAAGTAGCTTGTCTCCTCTGCAGTAAAGCCTCTGAAGGAGGAACAGCAGAGACAGTTGTAGCATTAAAACAGAGAATGTAAGTGAACAGCATGCTGCAAAGACAACAAGGTCAGTAACACTGTCATTCATTATCATGTTGTATTCACCACTGGTAGTCCAGGCTGAGGAGAGCCAATCAGGAGAGACCCTGGCTGTGACCTCATCGTTTACAAAGGTCTCCGTTTCTGTCCGTCCACACTACAACACAATCCCAGAGTTTTCAAAAGAAAATGGGGCGAACAGCGTTTCCAAAACGTTTTTGTGGCTGGAAAACTCTGGAGTCGTGTGGACGGGAGGAGGAAACGTAGGGAAAGAGGTGCATTTTAAAATGAAAAGGAAGTATTGTGGATGTTGCCTAATGGGGCTTTCAGACAGGAAGTGATCTGTGCTGCGCTCGCCGCTCAGAGCACTGTTCGGGGGAGTCCCAGAAGACGGAGCAAACCAAGTCAGTTTTCCAAACTTCTAGCGGGACACGTCGCTATGAAGCGGGAAGCTCACGCTGCGTTTATTGTCTATCGTTGCAGCAACAAAGATGCATCTTTCCAGTGCTGAGAAACAAGCGTAACATCTACTTTCCGTGCCTCGTTTCGATTGGCCGCGGTGTTGGTCGCAGTGCGCAGCGTTCTGTCTGAGAGCAGCAGTCAGCTGACCTTCGTCGGCTAAAGGAATGGGAGAAGACTCCAGCTGTGGGAGAAACTCGCTGACATGAGCTCCAGCTGAACTGGAGGAGTGATTACAGCAGCCAATCACTGTCAACATACTCACAGGCATGTGAGGGTTAATTAACCCCGTGTGTCCCTGTCAGCAGCCGACCACATGCCTCCATTCACGTCACCTCTGTCTTGAGTTGCTGTGCAGATCAAGAGGAAGGGTCCAGATTCATGACCTTATAAGGTCATCGGGGTCTGACTCTGTAGTCACAATGGCTGGATTGTGTCTGGACTGTGATGACAGCTTAACAACCCCCCCACATACATGCCGTCAGCAACACCTGATGAATATGTGTGTGTGTGTGTGTGTGTGTGTACCTTCACTTCTAAATGTTCTGGTATGTTTCCGTGTCAGTGAATGCGTCATTTGAGAATCATTGTTTCATTAGACATAAAATAATCGTCAAGTTTGATTGATTCCAGCCAGTTGCTGTGACCCCCGGTGATCAGCTGACCTCGGCTGACCCCCAGTCCTGAGCTCGGTCCTGGTTTGGATTTGTTGTGGCTCCAGTATCATTCAGGATATTTGGAAGCTCTAAAGCTGAAACTGAAGCTTGTGTCTTTTCCTGAGAAGCTGTGGAGGCTGTTCATGTTGTGTAATCCAGGTCTTTGTGTTTTTGACCAAACAAGAAGAGGGCGCTGTTCTTCCAGCGCAGACATTATGGTGGCAGAGCGCAGTAGAAACTTACAATGTGTTTATTGTCTTTGGGGGGAAGAAAGAAAAGAAAGACTCTAGTTTTCTGACTTTAATTTGACTGTGGAGACGTTGGACCAGGAGAGACCAGCTTCAGTTCAGATCAGGACCCTGTGGGATTCTGGGAAACTGTTGTGTTAGGAACAAAAGCAGACAAACTGCCAGATATTGATGTCACAATAAAAATGGCTGAACCAGGAAGAAAAGACGAAGACGATGGTTTATATTCATCAGCTGACCAAAAGTCTCGACCTACAGGAGGCTGGTACAGGATTCATGAAAT
>NW_019525501.1:201960-213299 GCF_002814215.2 Seriola lalandi dorsalis
CTAATGACTATAAATAGACTGCAAATGGACTGACATTCATGTGGTGCTTTTATCCAAAGCACTCGCCTTTCTCACACACACACACACACACACACACACAGACACACACACACACACACACACACACACACACACACACAGATCACTGGTGCACAATGAATCTTGGGTTGGTGGGATCCTTCGTTCACTGTGACGAAACAAGGCCAGGAACACAGTGTGTGTGTGTGTGTGTGTGTGTGTGTGTGTGTGCGTGCGTGCGTCGGCTGCGGCTGCGGAGCGTCTTGGTTTTCTTTTCCCTGCTGATGTAAACGGGTCAGAGCGACACACTGATGAAATGTAAACATGAGCTCCTGGCCTTGTATTCGTCCGCGGCGGCGACAGCCAGAGCAGCAGCCATATTGTTTTCAGGTGGTACGAACGTATGTACGAACGTATATTTCAGAAACACAGAGACGGAACTTTTTCAAAATTTGGCTCAAATGTTCACTAGGACTCGAGGTTGAACTGATTAAACTTTGGGGGTGAAAGGTCAAACATCAAGGTCACAGTGACCTCAGAAGACACAGTTTTGGCCTTGTGAACTGATTAGACTTTGGTGGTCAAAGGTCAAAGGTCACGGTGACCTCATAAAACACTTTTTAGCCATTGCTCAGATGGTTCATATTTTCTCTGACTCTGGACAAACAGGACGTGACCCGGAGCTAGTCTGCGTGGCGGAGGGATACGACCACGAGGAGGTGACTAAAGTTACAGTTCATCTCATTAGTTTATTTTTTCTCACGCTGCTCCTCCCCTGAAATGTTCTGCGCCACACTTTGAAACTGGCTCCTCTGAGGGATGAAGCGGCTGCGGTGTTGAAATCAGCTTCGTCTTTGTGGTTTCTTAAGGTGTTTTTTTTTTTTCTGGAAACCAGTTTTGTTTCCAAAGCGCCACCTCACAGGTTGATCCTGCAGAGCACACAGGGAAGGCCCACATCCCACTGTCACTCAGTCCCACAACACATTCTTCTGGGTGTTGTTAGGTGGGCCTCTCAAACACCCTCCAGCAAAATGACAGATAAACTGGTTTTTACTTCTAGCTGCTGTAAACAAAACTCTTTTCTCCAAAGGTGGAAATTACGCAATCCTCTGCTTACCTGTTCTGTTCAGGTGACAGATTCAGAGTCGCTGTCTGACGACTCGCTGTTTGATCAGTGTTTTTATCTCACTGTGACATCTGTGAACTTTTACCAACATCCTGTGTCTCATCAGATGTTAAACCTACTGATTCAGTCAGTGACACTGATGAGTCATTTTTAGATATCTGTTCATTCATGTACTGATCACCTCTGAGAGCGTCAGTTATTGGAAATTCACCAACTGATTCTTGTTAAAAGCCTTTATCTGCACACACTGGTCTTCATCTTCTTTTGTCCGTGTCCAAAACTGATTCACATTTTCAGCTCGTCAGATTGGTTTCTGAAGCTGTTTCTGTTTATATCTGTCGATCAATTATAGGACTGATGAATCACTATAGAGACAAAACATATAAAACAACATCAACATCATCTTTTTCTTATTTAAATACCGTTTTTCCGCAGATAGAAAAATCGCACGAAACATTTAAATGCCCAGAAAAAATAATCAAAGCAGCACAGAACATAACATTACATAATATGATATAACATAACATAATCAACAACAGTTCAACCTCATTTTCAGACTTGGTTCCACCAGAATAAATATGTGTAAATGTTTCAGACTCTGCAACACTTTCCTGTTTGGACTTGACCTGATGGTTTGCGATGACACCAGACGTCGTCATCAGACTGAGGAGGAGAAATAGATTAAAGACGCGGCTCTGATCAGGAATTGATCCAGTCTGGGTGTGTTGAGAACGTGCACGCCCTCATGTGCACTCCAGACCAGACATTTAGCTGCAGGAGAAATGATCAGCTGAACATGAAAGATCAGATATAAAAGTTTAGCACTTTTCAATGAGTTGTTATTTTTATTTATTAAAAATGAACCTTTATAGACCTTATTTTAATGAATTACCTGCACTTTCTACTTTTTTAATTTACTAGAGACGCACACGCAATGACCACGCAACGCACATGCAACGCACACGCAACGCACATGCAACGCACATGCAACGCACACGCAACGCACATGCAACGCACACGCAATGCACACACAACGCATCCAGAGTGTTCCTGGCCTAAGTCCTAACGGGTTCTAACCTTACCCATGACCCTTCATTGGATGTCCCGCCCCTGTTTTAAAGCAGTTTGCAGATTCTGTTTCAATATGACGCTGTTCATCAATCATTGACCATCTTTCTGATGTTTGATGATTATGAGTTACTGCCGATGATGACATGTGAATTAGTGGGTGCTATAAATAGCCACAGCTGTGTAATGACAGCAGGTCACACGGTCGCTGTAATAGTGTTTTTCCATTGTATTTGTAGAGCAGGCAGAAGGGTCATAATGCAAACATGGAGTCAGGCCTGTTTGTGTAGAAGAAATGATTGTAATTTGTGTTTCGTACATATCTCACTGATGAAGAACTAGGAACAGGACAGGTCAGTCTCCAGGCTGTGACAGTCAACCAGAGAAGATCTCACTGACAGGGTGTAATTATGCTAATTCTTCACATACAGTTCAATGCTATGTAAAACACAGCGTCAATACAAAACATAACGTCTGCACACTGACATCGGTGTTCAGAAACACAGTGTTTCAGTCTCAGTCAGATCTTCATCACAGTACAAGCACCTGAAACTAAGAATCGTCATGTTTTCATTAGTTTAGAATCAAACAGTTCTCTTCCGCCATGTTGCACCGCCATGTTCCTACAGTAACCCAGAGTGGACAAACCAAACTCTGGCTCTAGAGAGGGCAACAGCCGTTTTTACATTACCTGTATGTCACCGTAGTTTCTCCTCACAGTCTGTAAATAAAGATGGACGTCACCTCTGTGACATCACCCACAGGTTTCTGAAGCTCAGAGTGAGCTGCTCCACCGTTGCCATCTTGGCAGTGCCTTACTCTGCCCCGTAACTCCCAGCTAATCCAAAAATGGGTGAGGAGGAGGGGTGTGGGTGGAGCCGAGACTTTGTGGCTAGCATGCGCTCCTGTTAGCATCGTTAGCACAGCTGGGCATCTAGACGTTTTGATCGAAGGCTAACCCAAAGCTAGTTGATTTGCCACCTGATTAGCTAGTTAATGAGCTAAGCTAAGAATCCAAGTATAGTGAATACAGACATTATCTGTCGTTTATTTACATGAAGAACTACAAATAGGTCACGTTCACTCACTGGTATTTACTGAGGCCACACCCTCAATCCTACAGGTGAGTTCTATAAACAGGTGAGTTATATAAACAGGTGAGTTATATAAACAGGTGTCATGAAGGAGGAAATTAGCTCTAGAGACCAGAACAGTTTCTGTACCAGGCTGTAAACATGTTTATTTCTGCTGTAAAGTTGGACATTTTAACATGGGAGTCTATGGGGACTGACTCACTGTTGGAGCCAGACTCTAGTGGCCGTTAGAGGAACTGCAGCTTCTGGTTCTTCAGGTTAATGCTTCATGTTTAAGTTGCAGCGTGCTTCTCCTGCACAGTTGTAAAGGGAGGGGCTGAGGAGTATTCAGTTGGTTGCAATTTGCATCCTTGACATCTGTGTTTTATTTTGGGCCTGATGAGTGAAACTTCATGTTTGACGCGACAAAGATCCGACTGGGATCAAAACGTTCTGTTTGTGAACCCGAGGAGACCATGAGAATAATCTGCTAAAACTGTGTGTGATTATGTAACGCTCCATATCAGGCTTAGTGTACCTCTTCATGACACACACACACACACACACACACACACACACACACACACACAGTCCAATGATAATCTCATGATTACAACAGGAAGTGTAGGCTCTATGTAAACAGGGCGGAGGAGCTGTGTATTTCCCTGAAGGAGCAGAAAACTTTACAGTTCTGTTTTCAAAATGAGTCGTCGTGCACCTGAAAGTAAACGGTTCCTGCTGTGAGTGAGAGTGAAATCTCAGAGCAACCACTCTGTGTGATATTGGCAATTTAGCTCCAGCTCGTCAATGTAATGTTTTATGAAGTGTAGATTGAGAGACTCCCTCCACTCCCTCCCCATCACATGACTGTGGTGTTTGTGTGACCTCAGCTTCACCGTTAGGCTTTTTCCACTTCGCCCCAAATCTGAACTTTGTAGCTCCAGTAACTGCAGAGGAAAAGGAGGATGTAGTCTCTTCATGTTTTGTTTTGTTGAGGCCTGAAGTTCAAGCCAAGGCCGAGTCAGCAAAAGGCGGGAATCATTGTGTGCGCCATCTACGGCCAAACAAAGTAAGGGCTGGTTAAAACTGCAGTTTTTTTTATATATACATAGATATTGGCTTTAAAAAGAAGCTAAAAATTGCTCTGTTCTCTCCTGCCATCATTTAATCTTTTAATCTTGCACTTTAATAATCTATTATCTGCTTTATAATCTGTGTTTTTACACAGTTTTCTTTTTATGCTGTTTAACTGTTCAGCACATTGAATGACCTCTGTGTATGATAATGTGCTGTATAAATAAACTTGAACTCAGATACGACTCAGCAGTGTAACAGCGCAGGTGATCAACCTTCATCATTATGGTACAATTAGGAAACACACAGTGAAGCTTATTGAAAGGTGAAGGTTTGGTTACGTTAGGTTTAAATATTTACTTCCATAAGGTTTGAGTCTTGCTAACAGTTTCACAAATTAAAGCAAATCTTCTGTTGGATACTGGAATCATCCGAAAGTTCAGTCAGTGTCACTGAGCGTTTTAATTTTATTGTTTTTGTTTGTTGACGTGTAATCATTGCGCTCAGCTTTAAATCTTTGATTTTATTGATGAGATACCTCCAAATACGAAACAGTTTGCTGTCGGCCGGTGTCTGCGGTTGGGTCGTCCCACCTCCAGCCGTCAGACTGGACCAGTTTCAGACCAGTAAAGAAGCTACTTGCATCATGTGACACTGGTTTGCAGCAGGTTGCAGAAGTCAAATATGATCCAACTGGTTAACAACAACATAACGTTAACATTTCGTTGGTGTCTCTTAGTCATTTTAGATTTTTAATCTCTGACGTTTGTACCTGTTTTAATTGATTCTTGTCATTACATTATTTATTAATTGTATTGTTTGTTTTAATCTGATTCCCTTCTTTATTATATTATATTATAGTATTTTTTTATCTACTTGTCATCATTGTAAATGATGTAACGCGAAGATCATTTGCCCTCAATGATCTTCCAGTTTAAAAAAAGACCAAAGAAATCAAACTTTATGATGGTTCTGTTTCATCAGGACGAGCCATTGATCCATCGGCTCCTTTCCAACAGTGGTTTCTATTTTCAACCAACCCAGCTGAGCTTCAGCTTCTCAGTACATCAGTAGCATCATGTAAAACTAGATAAAAAACTAGGTCACTTTCTTTGTTGTTTAAACTGTGACTGACTCATCCATCTCATTCATTATTGATAATCTTGGTATTTCTTTGGACTTGTTCCAGGGTGATTTGTTTTGTGGTTACATGACACATCTGTCGAGCCTTGCGTACCTGCCAATTATAGCCAGCCTGCCCCCCCCTGTGGGCTGTTCCAGATTCAGGACAGTAACCAGCAGACAAGTGACCCTTTACCAGCAGGACTTTACAGACGAGGAGGAGCAGTCAGGAGCTCACGGTGACCTCACACTGCCAGGTTTATAAGAAATCAGACGTGAGTGGCCTGAAAGTGTGAAAAACAGTTGATGTAACACCTCACTGATGTATGATCACACAGAAGGCTGTGCTCGGCCTCTACATTGTTCTCTATTTTCCTCGTGTACAGCAAAACAAGAACCAGCACAGTTCCCTGAAAAACATCTCCATCTTTTGGCAGGTAGCTCACTTGAAATATGACATTTAGCTTAAAGGAGCTATTTGTAAGTTTTGGTATTGCTACATAGCTAACATTAGCATTAGCAGCATCAAACTTCATTCCTTTACTCACCAAGCGACACCAACGTTGACTACAACCTACACATTGCTACTTTAAAGGTGAACTATGTGGTTTTTAAAACAAACAAATCTTCCATGAGACTTTGTTTCCTTCATCGTTAAATACTTGCAGAGTGGAAGAAGTAAAAACCTACATGTTTTACATCCATGTTCATGTGCTAGCTGTCGTTGTCGTCTTCTTCTTCCTTCTATTTGTTGGTGCATGCTACATCTCCTAGCATGTTACCTCCACCAGCTGTCGATGGGTGAAATAACATGAAGCCACCAGCAGCATCGTGCATGTAAAACGGTGACTGTCTCTTTAAAGCCTTTCTCCACGGAGATGAAAAGCTCAGCAGGTAACAGCTGATTGTTCAGATCAGTCCTGAGACAAACGTCAGGCCCAGATCCACCTCACTGTCCTGCCGTCTGTCCTCTCATGAACTATGAAGAAGCACATTATGTAACACAGCAAACACACAAAGAGATGGTGCTGCATCACAGCTGTGAGCGTGCCAGAAAGTTGAATTAGTCATTTGAAGTTTGTTGTGCCCAACCCCTCAGGTTCAGTGAGCGACCAGCTTCTTTTATATAAGCGGCAGAGCAGCTTCTGGCCCTCCATGCGTTTAATTCAAGTTGTAGCATGAAAGGTCAGTATATTATGTAATTAGTATGCGTTTGAATGTGTGTTTTGCTCAGAGCGCACGTGGACGCCTCATGGTGCATGTGCAGTTTGTCACATGATTCAAACAAGACTCTCACACCTCAGTTTTATTTCCTTATTTAACTTCTTGTTTTTTTACTCCAGCTGCTTTTGTTCCGTGGACCGTCGCCTTGCTGTGTCCTGTGTGACATCACTGACCAGGTCATCGACAAAGTGGCTTTAACTTGTTGTTGTTGTTGTTGTTGTTGTTGTTGTTGTTAAACACGGTGTGCTCGTCAACGCTGGACAAAAGAAGTGAAAATCTGCCTGGAGACAGCTGTAGTGTGTTGAGGATTCGTTTCATAAAGCAGCTTCAAGCAAATGTTTCAACCTGTAAAATGTTGATCAGCAAAACCATTGATCAGAAAACAACATTAGTCAGAGACTGAAACGTGATTAACTCATAAAACATCATAAAACATCTGTAAAGTGACTCATGACCAAGTAGCTGTAAATGTACATAACTCTACGAGTTCACCAGGAAGTTTACTTGCTTTATTGAAGCACCAGTTCATGCAAAACACACACACACACACACACACACACACACACACACACGGTATCTACACATGCAGATAGTTTTATTTTTATTTGTGCAGGTTTACTGAGATTGATGGTTAGCTTTAGCGCTGCTAGCGACATCACCACTTTGTTCATGACTGAAATATCTCAACTACTACTGGATGAACTGCCGGGACATTTTGCACAGACCTTAGTGTTTCCCAGAGGATGAATCCTAATGACTGTGGTGACCTTTGACCTCGGTAGATGATGTTTCATTTGTTGCCGTTCTACATTTAGATTCCTCGAAGTGAAGACAGAAACAGATTTGTGTTGTGGAAATATATTGTCAGTAAACGTAATATCAGAATAGCGTGTCTGTGTGTGTGTTAGTGTGTTTATACAACCCAGTGACGTTTAACCTTCACACTGAGGTTCACCTGGCTCCTGGTCTGATTGGTTTTAAGCTTCCGGCTTCCACATGTGAGAAGAAGGTGGTGAACATCAGACGCCATCAGTCAAACCAGGCGAAATGATTCATTTTCTAAATAGATTCAAATAAATTGATCTAAAACCTGTCGTAGCATCATCAGCTGTCGTCATGAGACGCTGACATTAACGTTTACAATGATTATGATATTTAAAGAGAAGTTTCTAAATGTCAGCAAACACTTTAAAAACCGGTATAATCTACTTTTCCACTCATTTGTTCAGTTCCAAAAACGCTTCCTGTTTCTTACGACTCTGTCCGGCTCATGAACAGATGCATGAACTTCTTTGCCATGGAGACTGACCTCGCCGCGCTCTGATTGGACCCTAGTTTGTCAAATCAGGTGTCGGGACGTGACGCCCTGACAGCTGAGGCTGAGGCTCAGAGGAGCATGTGCAGTTTTGTGTCGTCACCTGAACAAACTCAGTGAACTTTATGTTTAAGTTACATTCACTAAAAAAAGCTGCAGAGTCAGAGTGACCTTTGTTTTCATGCTGATGTTGGTGAAACGTGACATCATCCTGTCTCACGTCTGTGACAGAGCTCGGTGTGAGGTGACCACACGCTCATCTCACAGTCACTCTGTAATATTTACATCACAGTGAGTAATCAGAGGAACTGCCAGACGCTCCTGCTCTGAACGCAGCACGTTCAACACAGTGTCAGTCAGAGAGAGGCTTTCCCAACGCTTCCCACCGAGACCACAGTCATGACACCGCACTCCGAAAAACCTCTTCGTCTTCACGTCTGATACAGCGAGACAGAAAAGCTTCATTGAAGTGACAAAATTTATTTAAAAAACAAGCTGGAGAAACATTTGTCAAATAAACCAGAGCCATCTCCTCATGGTCGTATCCCTCCGCCACTCAGACTAGTTCCAGGTCACACGCTGTTTATCCAGAGTCTTGAGTTATGAAAAAGTGAAAATCTAATCGGCCTCATCAGTTTGTCTGAAAAGAAACTATCAGCCTCCTTAAAGACATTTATGTTAAATTGTGTCATTGTGTATGAGTTAGTTAGTGAACTCATTGTGTGAGTTTTCTAAGGTCACAGTGACTTTGACCTTTGACCTTTGACCACCACAGTCTAATCAGTTCATCCTTGAGTCCTAGTGAATGTTTGTGCCAAATTTGAAGGAGTTCCATCAAGGTGTTACTGAGATAACTAACTAACTTTAACCCTAGTGGGAAACCCAAAAACAAAATGGCTGCCGCTCTGACCGAGGAATAAAAATGGATAAAAATCCATCCAACTGACGGAAGCACATCACAGTTAAAAGATGCTGAAGATCCTGCTTTATCCTCCATGAACTGACCGAGATCCAGACGCTCAGAAACAGACGACTCAGCGTCCTGAATGTTCCTGTTTTCTAAGTTTGAATGAAACGAGGTCGGAGGTAAACGTCTCTCTCTGACTTCCTGTCTTTTTTTCTCACCTGTGATGCAGCAGATGTTGGATAGTGAATGAGTGGTTGTGAACTCTGCTATAGAACAGCTGTCTCAGTCACATGCTGTCTGTGCAGGTCAGGTGGTTTGGGCTGTGAACCTGAAGGTGAGACGTCCCTCATGCTTTAAAGCGCTGACACAGATCTGCCCTCTGTGCTTCTTTTAAACACGTCCAACAATAGAAATTAAATCAGGCAGAAAATCACAAAACTACAGAGTAAAAGCAGAATTTATCTCAGCTGCTCCGCTCTGACATTTAATCTTTTATCCAGTCCAGTGAGTTTCTGAGTAGAGCTGCAAACTTCAGCATTTTCAGTCTGAAGCCTCATGCAGTGGGAGATGGGAGATCATGTGACGCGGCTCAGAAACGCTGCTGCTTGCACTAAAATGATCAGTCACACTTTAAAACACAGGATTTCCGTCAGGTAAAAGTGTCGAGCTTTTAGTTGTAATTAAAAACTTTAAGGTTTAGTTCTTGTTGATAGAAAAGTTTTGCACCTGATTTGAAATGTGTGTCAGAGAGTTTGGATCCTGAGGGAAGAAGTTTGAGCCTGAAACAAACAGATCCACTGAAAAGACAAAGAAAATACATTTAAAGCAGAATGGACGGCTTCTCTGTTGCAGAGAGAAACTATAACCTCGTGGTGGTTTCCCTCAGGTCACCTCTGTTAATCCAGACTCGTCAAATATCAACCCGAGTCTTCATTTATGGATTAAACGTGTTTTGTGTTCATCTTTGAGTCCCAGTGGAAATTTGTACCAAATGTGAAGAGATTCCTCTTGTTTTGTGATGTCACCGTGACCTTTGACCTTTGACCTTTGACCACCAAAATCTAATCAGTTCATCCTCGAGTCCTAGTGAATGTTTGTGCCAAATTTGAAGGCGTTCCGTCAAGGCGTTCCGGTGATATCGTGTCTGCGAGATTTACGACCTGAAAACAAAATGGCCGCCGCTCTGACTGTTGCAGACGTGGAGGAATAAAAACAACTAAAGAGACACGAGGCAGAGACAGTAGAGAAAAATAATGAAAGTGCAGATTCCTCATGTCCAAGCCACAGTGCTGAAGTGAGGGGTCACGACCTCAGAGTCGACCGCAGAGGAGGATGATGGGAAATTCCCACTGCGCTGACCCATGAGTGTACCGGGAAGAGTTGATGTATAGTCGGCTTTATCTCAGAGAGCAGGAAGTTCAGGTCAGAAGTAAACATGAATCACACATTAGTGTGTCATTAGACTCTAATGGGAGAAGTAATGACACATTTGGAACGAGAGAAAATTAAATTCTCTTGGAAATTTTTGCAAAATCTGGCGGCCATTTTATAAATCCCTTCAGCAGGAGTGGAGATGAAGACCATTCTCATGGACACGATGTCTCAGTAACACCTTCATCGACTTTTTCAAATGTGGCACAAACATTCAGTAGGACTCAAGGATGAACTAATTAGATTTTGGGGGTCAAATGTCTAAGGTCACGGGCGTGGTGACCTCACAAGACGCAGATTTGGCGATGTGAATGTGATATGTCCGTAACGCCTTGAGGGAATTTCTTCAGATTTGGCAGAAACATTCACTAGGACTCGAAGAGGAACTGATTAGAATTTGGGGGTCAAAGGTCAAGGTCACAGTGACATCACAAAACCTGGTTTTGGCCTGGTGAACGCAATATCTCGAGAACTCCTCAAGGAAATCACCTCAAGTTTGGTACAGACGTTCACTTGGTCTCAAGGAGGAACTGATTTTGGTGGCTAAAGGTCAAAGGTCAAGGCCAGGGTTACCTCAGAAAACACTTTTTAGCCATCACTCAAGACTTCACACAGAAATTCTGACAAAATTTTGCACGAATGGTTTAAACAATAAAGTAATAAAGTGAGATGTAACCTGGAACTGGAATTAGTCTGAGTGGCGGAGGGATTTAGTTTCTAGTGTTTTGCTGTTTGTTTATTGCTTCATGTATGTTTGGGCACATGTATGTGGACAGCGTGTGCTGCATGTTGTCAGATGTTTTACACCACGGATGATAAGAGAAGCTGTGTCTGCAGCTCTGAGCTGCAGGACTGAAGCTGAAGCTGATTTGCATGTTTCCTCACTCTCAGACTCAGAGACGGTTTTACTGGATAAACAACAATTCCAACTGAAGTGACCAAACATGTTCAGTTCATATTTGCATGTCTCTCGGGGGGGGG
>NW_019525501.1:213339-229565 GCF_002814215.2 Seriola lalandi dorsalis
GGGGGGCAGCAGCTTTCTAGCATTGCTCAGAGCGCCGGGATGGAAAATAACGCAGCGCTGGAGCACGATAAGCATCCAGCACTGGGTGACACGCAGCAGGGAGTGGAGGGGGGTGGATTTATGGCCGGGGTTCAGCTTTCCTCCTCCCTCCGTCCAGCAGCAGCTCTTAACACCTCCCACCAACATGCATCACTCACATATCTCTGATTGCAGCAGATATGATTTACATTAACACTGGAGGTTAAAATTCATGTTGTAATCAAACTCATGGGACGGAGATCAGAGGAAATCAAGGTCACGTTAATGTGGTTGCAAGTCTTTTAAATACATGATTAGCTGATTGAAACATTACAGAAACAGACTCACACAGCGGCTCCAGTAACTACAAGTTGTTTTAAACTGTTAGATCCTCTGCTGTGATTGTGATTTAGTTTCACATGTTTTCATCGCCTCTTACTTCCTGATTGAGAAACCTGGATCGGTCCTGGAGCCCCGCCCACCACCTGCTTGCTCCAGGTTGACAGGTCAGAGAGCAGAGAGCAGATGCTGTTTAATTGGAATATAGAAATATGCTTCTATTTTGCACAAAACTGTCACAGAAACAGAAACGTGACCACTGTTATGACCAATAAATGTTCTTTAGGGCAGAACACGGACTGAGTGGTGGAAGTCTAAGTGATTTTATTGTGATTGATTTGGAGATTGATCCACTCAGGTAGACTGAACAACCTGGTGAAGAGTGACCGAGAAACTAGGGCTGATGATGATGATGATGATGATGATGATGATGATGATGATGGTGGGAGTCAGGTGAGGAGCAGAGCAGAGTTTTTGAGCAACTAAAACAGAGACTTTCAGAAATTCTGCTGGACCTGTTTTATTCTGAAAACTCTGGGGTTGTGTTTTATTTTGAAAACTCCGGGGTTGTGTTTTATTCTGAAAACTCTGGGGTTGTGTTTTATTTTGAAAACCCCGGTTGTTGTGTTGTAGTCTGGACGGACAGAAAGTGAGACCTCTGTAAACGATGAGGTCACAGCCAGGGTCTCTCCTGATTGGCTGTCATCAGCCTGGACTACCAGTGGTGAATACAACATGATAATGAATGACAGTGTTACTGACCTTGTTGTCTTTGCAGCAGCTGCTGTTCACTTACATTCTCTGTTTTAATGCTACAACTGTCTCTGCTGTTCCTCCTTCAGAAGCTTTACTGCAGAGGAGACAAGCTACTTCCTGTTTACACCGGCTCGCACACGCTCAGTGCAGGTGAATGCTAAAATGCTCGACAAAACGCAGGTGTGAACGCAGCGTTGTGTTTAGTGACAAAACTCAAGTCTCTAACTGTATTCTCCAAAACTAAAAACTCAAAAGCAGCAGTTTTAAGAATCGTTGCACAAGCAGCTCTGACTCGGGGTCGTGGAGGTTTCCTGTTTGCTCCCGTTGCTGCAACTAATGATCAACTTGCAGGTATTTGTTTGCGTGTGCGATGACGACTGTGTGTGATTTTAGTGTTTTGTAAAAGCTAATCTCTCTTCAGGTTCACTGAGACATGTAGAATAAATAAGGCTGAACTAACCAAACACTGACACCGTCACTTTAATAAAACCAGGTCTTCAAACTCAGTTAAGGTGATTTTTTTTATTTTTTTTGGTCTCTGTCTTTTTCCACTTCGCCCTCGTCCTTCGTCTTTCCTGAATAACAGAACTGTTCCGTGACCTCGACACGAGTGTGAAAACATCACTTTGTTTTCTTCATACAAGTCTCGTCACGACCGCTCGTCTCAGTGGTTAGAGCCCCTCCCCCAGCTCTACCTCCCCTTCACAATAAAACACACTCCCGTCTTTCACCACCTACGTCCAACCGCACCCGACCCATCAAGATAACAAGTTTTTCCTTCCCTTCTTTCCTTTCCTTCCTGTCTCCTCCCTCCTCATCTGGCTCCCTATCTCTACTTCCCTAACCTCCAGTTCCTCTCTCCTCTCCTCTGTCCTTGCCCTGCTCTCTCTTTTACTTGCTGTTTCCTAGAAATGGCTGTTACATAATAAGGGAGCAGGTTTCATTTTTGCTGTTCCAAACATGAAACATGTTCTTTTTTAAGTCTCTTTATTTTCCATTTCATGCCTGTAAAACCAAAGAGACCACAGCAGCAGCAGCAGCAGCAGCTCCTCTTTGTGTTTCATGCACAAAAGGATGATACAAACGACTTGTTGTGCATGGAAGCTGCTTTATTGTCCAGATCAAAACAGCTGCAGAAACACCAAGAACAAGAGCAACGTTTCCACACAAGTCCATTTTAACACATGAGCAAATGATGCACGTTTCTAAATGTTTGTAAAAGTGACTTTGCAAATATCCAAGATGTATTTTGGTGATGAAAACTGAAGCTAAACAACTGTGCGAACCTAAAATGCTAACACCCCGTTTTATAGTTGTGTGTTAATGGGTGACGACATACAGCGAGCTGATCTGTAGGTCGGGGTCATCCCAATAACCATTCCCATGAGAAACGATGACAAGCAAGTGGAGCTGATCCATCCTGACATGTATGTGCCAAGCATCAACCTCCAAACCAGAAGCTGCAGTTCCTCTAACGGCCACTAGAGTCCGGCTCCAACAGTGAGTCAGTCCCCATAGACTCCCATGTTAAAATGTCCAACTTTACAGCAGAAATAAACATGTTTACAGCAAAAAACTGTTTTGGTCTCTAAAGATAATTTCCTCCTTCATGACACCTGTTTATATAACTCACCTGTTTATAGAACTCACCTGTTTATAGAACTCACCTGTTTATAGAACTCACCTGTTTACATTTTATTAAGGACTACAGTTATGGAGGATTGAGGGCGTGGCCTCTTTGAGTTACAGGTGGGTGAGCGTAAACTTGCACAAAAGTCTCAGCTCCACACACGCCCCTCCTCTTCGACCATTTATGGATTAGCTGGGAGTTAGGGGCGGAGTCAGGAACTGCCAAGATGGTGACGGTGCAGCAGCTCACTCTGATCTTCAGAAATCTGGGTGATGTCACAGAGGTGACGTCCATCTTTATTTACATTTAACTTTTTATTTAACAACAAAAATAAGTGATGTGATTTACTGACAAACACCTGGGCACCACAGTGTGGCAGTGTGGGCCGGTGACGTCAGTGGAGCGGCGTCGGCCATGATTTTGTCTGTCACATGGTCTGATCTCGTTGTGCGAGCAGGCTGTTCAGGCGAGACTGATGGGGTTTCAGCTTCACACGTCCACGAGTGACATATTGAAAGATTAATCTCAGGATCTCATGAATCTATATTGATTGATTGATTCAAAGAGAATGTAACTTTAATTCCAGCACTACAACGTCCACCTGTTACAGTTCAGAGGTGGCAGGTTTTGCTGTGGATGGAGATCATCTGTGGAGACACCATGTGGATTGTAATTGGTCAGTTTCTGCTTGTTGGAAGTTTAAGACACAGCAAATTTCTCCTTTCTCTAACATGATTTTAGCAGCTGTCTCCTCTGAAAACGCTGATCTTTGGACTTGAAGAGTCGACTCTTGTTCAATGAGACGAGACATATTTAACTGTAATTAACAATGAAAATTAAAATGACTGTGGATGTAATTAAATCACCTGATCATGGACATCTGGACAGACTTGGTTTTAGTTTTTCCCTCCTCTTCGTGCATGAATGTCCATCAACCTTTTGTCTCTCTAAAGAGCCTCTGAACTCTGAAGAAGCTCATTAAAACGGACGTGTTCTTCTTTAACGGAGCTTCTCCTGAGTGTTTGCAGGGAATGTGTTTCCTGGAAAGATTCTGTGGCAGAGAGAGAGTTTCCTGCAGGTGTTGTTTTCAGAATCAACAAACCAGAAAAGCAGCTACGTGACAGACAGAGTCTCCTCACACCTCACCGCAACACAACAACCACTACAACACTGCAACACAACAACCACTACAACACTACAACACTACAACACTACAACACTGAACCTGTGGACTGGCTGAACAACACTGTGATGTAACTCTGATTTCCAGGGTCTGGATCTGCCACCTGCTGATACAGTTGTTATTATAAGTCTCATTATTATAGTTATTATTATTATTATTAGTCTTATTACCTGTCCTACTACTTTAATAACTTGGGTCTCCACCTGCTCTTTGTGCCCTGAGATAACTTATGCTGTGAATCTGCGCGGTATAGATAAAGTTTTATTGAATTGAATTCTACCTTCTGCCATGTTTTGTGACACAGGAGAGCGGTGTTTGATTCCCGTGTGAAACCAGCTGTTTATTTTGTAACCATGGCAACAGAGATCGTCTACTGTTGACAGACAGTCGCTGCATGATGAGCTCTCATTCCCTGCAGTTTGATTTCCTCGTGCTTCCTGGTCACACTGATGAAGCATCGTGACAAACGAGCTGTTTTTTTTTTTTATTCCTTGGCAACGACTTAATTATCTGAAATTACAAATCTTAATTATTTTATTTATTTTATTCATTTCATTCATTATTTTTTTATATTTTATTTTCATCTTTTTGACATGGCGACTAAAATATAAACAATTTATGACACTTTATGTGCAACTTTATCTGCCCTACTGTACAACTACACACACACACACACACACACACACACACACACACACACACACACTGTACAGTAAGAGCTCTTGTGTGCAGCTGCCTCCTCATCTATCTATAGCTGGAGGCGACGCTGCGAGCCGTGATTCAGCCTCTATTAATGGGACAGTGGGACGAGAGCTGAGCTGGACGACTTCACAGTTACAGTGGGATTTACTGGTCGTGCCACTGGCGACCGTCCACTGGGGCGGGCACGCTCCCATACACACTCACTGAACACTAACTACATGACCGAGAGCAAACCTGTCAACTCTGATGAACTATAATAAAGTCTCCTGGCTGTTTCCTTCTGATTGAACTTAAAGTAAATGGTTTATTTAGAAGAGTTCATTCAGACATCTTTATCTATCCCAGTCCCTCTGCAGCTCGCCCAGTCGCTCACAGGTGAAGCGGTTCCATGTCAGACGCAACACATCAACATTCGTGGGTCAACACAAGGAACAACAAGCAGCAATAAGTTAAATACATACAAATAAAACGGCACCACTTCACAGTAAGACGACGCTTATAAAGGATTTATAAATGGTTTATAATGAGGTTATTCATTTGGTTAACAGTTTATAAATCATAAACAATAATAAAGAAGTTAGAACACAGTTTTCATACATTGATGCAGGCTCACTATTTGGCAAGATCAAGTTAATGTTTACTAATTAATCTTACTAATGAGTTACTGCCGTTTATAACTGATAAACGGAGCCTTATTGTAACAGATTAATAAATGATGTGTTTTACCCTTCACAATAAGACTTCCTTTTATCAGTTATAAATGTTTGTAACTACCTGCAATGCTAAAGTCCTAAAGAAGAGACCAACCAGCAAAAAGCATCTCCATTTTAATATCCACTGTGCAGAACAATCTGACAGCATGAATTATAATATATATAAATTATAACTGATACAAATATGTGAAGAAGCAGCAGCTACAGACGCTGATGATGGAGAAAACTAAGAGAGATGAGGCTGAACAGCACAGATACATGTGGGCTCACTATTTGGCAAGCAACAGGTCAATGTTGCCGTTTAACAGCTTATAAGTGATTTATAAAGTGTTAACAAGCTCATTAATAAACTACATATAACCCATAGATAAATCCTTTATAATGGGAGTTTTATTGTGGAGTGTTACCAAGAAAACATATAAAATAGATTAAAAAAATAACACTTTATGTTAGAGTTTCTACAGTGAATAAATAATATAAACACATAAATGACTGAATTTAAACATTTTAAATTTAAATATATGTCGGCTGATGGTGGAGGAAAACAAGGACTTGCAGTAGCACTGTGTTCTCCGACATTACAACCTGAGGGAATTACAGTTCATTTATTTGACATGATCCTATTGGCTGATAATTCCTTTTGGACTTTACATGACCTTTTTTTTTTTTTTTTTTGCTTTATTCTCTTGCTCCTTGATTTATTGCATAATCAGACCGATTGTCATTGTGATGTTTTTCACTGCTTATCTCTTGTTATTTCCCTTTGTGATGATGAATCAGACCTGGTGACAGCTGCTGCTCTCATCAGGTTTTGGTTTTCATACGAACAGAAATTAAGTTGCAATAGGGTCAAAAAGTTTGCAACATCTGCACCACGACGGGTCATGCTACATTAGCTCCTAGCACTTCCTGTTTACACTGTTACCATGGATCTAAAAACAACTGGATCAGTTTGTTAACTTCATACTCAGAGGAGGACGAGCTCTGCTGATTCCAGTGTTCCCAGTAAGTCAGGTTGTGTTTGTTTTTCTCTGATCTACAGATGATCAATAAATAAAAGATGAGACGGGAAACATGGCCGACTCTTCACCCTGACTGGATCGACCTGTGTGGTTGTGCTGAGTCATTGTCAAACCCATTTTACGTTGAACAATATTCCGTAACACATGATCGAATAATCAAATCACACAACAAAACAAACCGCGGAGCGCTCTGTATCACGCCGCTTTCTGACTCACTCAGCTGACCTGCGGCGCTTGTGCGTAGGAATACGGTAGTTCAGCGCTTGAAAAAAATGTAGTGCCAAAGGAAAGAGCTGTTTTCACTGGAAGATAAAAATGAACATTTTCTACATGAAGATTCATTTAAACAGATGTTGGATTGTTTCCGTGGGCGTCTTTAAAAGTGATTAAAACACATTTCTTCTGGTGGCCCCGCCCACAGCAGCTCATCACTCTGACACCGCCGGAGCCCCAGGTCGGCTTTCTTAACTAGGAGCACGCTAATCATGATCTACTGCAGGTAACGTACGGATTATACATGACGACCTCACACAACCCCATGTCTAAAAACCAGAACTATCCCTTTAAATATGGAGCTTTGAATCTGGTCTCCATGGTGCTGTCGAGGAGGGAAGACATTTCCTGCTCAGATTGTTCAGGCTTCAAACAACCTTGGATGATTAATACTACATGTTCATCAAACTTCAATTAACAGCATTATTTTGTCACAGCAACATTTTTTTTTTTTTGTCTTCAAATTGTTGACTGCACATTTTTGAAATAATCTCTTTCACAACAATGATCCCAGACGCGAAGCAAAGTGTTCCAATTATTGCAGGATCATCATGAAACATTAACACGGTGCTCCGCCTCTCGTCCCATCTGTGTGTCAGCGTTATCCAGGCTGTCGGCCCGGAGATCTTGTCTGTCAGGAGTAGTCTGCACCGTCTCCCTGGGCCCTTGTTTCCATGCCAACCATCTGTTAGCTCATATCCTTCAGCTCGCCCCTCACACTCCTCCTCTCTGAAAAATCACATCTGATCTGATGGAGACGTCGCTCGGGACGGAGTCTCCGAGGGTTGCCGTGACACGTGTGTGTGTGTGTGTGTGTGTGTGTGTGTGTGTGTGTGTGTGTGTGTGTGACGTTGTTGTGGTGATGTTGAGTTCAGTCCTCAGCGTCCTGTCATAGATTGTGTCGTTGAAAACAGCAGCTGACTCGTTTGCTCCATGAAAAAGTGAAAATCTAGTTTTGGAAAAGGCAAAAACTGAAAGTCTAAATCATGAAGTAATGAATGTTATAGAGGAGATCAATCAGCCTCGTTAATGATCCTGTCTGGAAAGAAAATATCTGCATCCTTATAGACATCTGTGTTCAATTATGTCATAATTACTTTATGAATTCATGAGTCATTGCCAAAAATGTGTTTTCTGAGGTCACGGTGACCTTGACCTTTGACCTTTGCCCACCAAAATGTAATCATTTCATCCTTGAGTCTGAATGGACTTTTGTACCAAATTTGAAGAAGTTCCCTTCAGCAGGTCTCGAGATATTGCATTCACAAGGTATAAACTGTGTTTTCTGAGGTCACTGTGACCTTGACCTTTGACCTTTGACCACAAAAATCTCATCAGTTCAACTTTAAGTGCAAGTGAATGTTTGAGCCAAATTTGAAGAAGTTCCCTCAAGGCGTTCCTGAGATATCATGTTCCCGACAATGAGAGTTACATCTTATTGTCAGGTGACCTCTAGTGGTCGCAGTAAACCATGTGTTAATTATTGTAACCATGACGACGAAGGTCCTCTAACCTTGAGGAGGTACTTATTATAACCAAAACCCCGACCTCACTATATCTTTTGTACCTAAACCTGATGAAACATGAGGCTTCCACATCCGTCAGTGAGCTGCGTGGTTGTTTAGGTTGGAGGACTTGACCATTACAGTTTGTCATGTACTTCCTTCCAGTAAAAGCACCTGTGAAACCATAATCTTCTTAGCCTGATGAACTCAGCCATTAGAAAGTGATTAAACATGAGCTGGACTCTTAATTTATTGATTTTCATTTTGAACTGCTGCAGTTTCTGCACGTTGAGCACCTGACGATGCATTCAGAGGACATCTGTACAAAGGGACGAGAGAGAGAACTCACCAAACACAACCACGTGTCAGGTTCTGGAAACATCTGGCAAATCTGGCATTTCCTTATAAAAACACAGAGATGCAGAAGTGAAACTGAAGCCGAAGAACTTGTTGAAGATTGAGCAACAGAGACTATAGTCAACAACAAGAGCTTTAGCATGACTGGAACCCAGTAGTTACATTTACCAGTGTAATCCTCAGGCTCTCTGTCAGTGTTGTTTGCTGACATATTGTTTTCATCAACGGCACGCAATGAATCTTGGGATATGTGAGGCCACGAAGGATCCACTTGTTGGATGAGACCCCTGAAGTGGGACACAGCTAGTGAACGCTAGTGAACCTCCACGCTCATGGTGACATGCTAACATGCTAACTATTGCATGATGAATTAGGCGTGCTGACGTCTGAGAATCTCATATCTTTCTCAAAGCTTTTATCCAACTTCATTTATTATCTGACGTTTATTCATCCATCAGATCTGAGAGTCGAGCTTTAACATCACCAAGGTTCAGGGTTCGTTTCCCGCATCAAAACAACCTGGCGAGGCCGCGGCGTGTCGGTGCTGTCTGGATAAAAGCAACACAGCAATATAAATGCTCCTGTAAGAGAGTGAGGAAAAGCTTCCAGGAACACAGACATTAGACAACATTACCAGTTAACTGTCCATCAATACCAGGCTTGACACGGTCTCTCTCTCAAGTTCAATACTGCAAACAACAGGAAGGAGGGAGCTGAGCCGCCTGTGCAGTGTGCTAATCCATCTCACTGTGTTTACCTTCCCTCTGTCCATCAACAGCATCACTATAATGTATTCCCACTGTGTGTGGGTTTGACTGGCGTTTCTCTCTCTCCGTCTACTACATAAAATATGTGATGATGTACTTGTCTCCTTTCTGTTGGCATCATCACATTATCACTGTGAACAAAAACAAGCTCCAAGCTGCTGCTCTGAAAGATTTGTAAAGATTATTAAAGCAGCTATTTGCAGCTGAACGTGGTTTCTAGTCAGGAGCAGGTGGAGGTGATTGTCGCCGTACAAGAGCTTCAGCCATTGTTACGTGTACAAGACAAGAGCACTACTTCTTCAGGACAGATTGGAGGTTAGGAAAGAGACGGGCTGAGGCTAGCTGGTTAGCATGCTAACTTCAGTAGAAGAGTTATCAGTGGTGTTTGTTTCCACCTCTGGAGACAGATGTGGGTGAGTAAAGGAAGGAAGTTTGACACTGAACTCACAATGTTTCTTCTAGACTGCTAACGGTAACGTTAGCTTTGTAGCAATAGCTAGAACTAACAAATAGCTAAAAAAAGCTGCACAAAAAACGGTAGTAAATTAGATCCAAAAAGTGTTTTAACATCTCTTAACTGATTGTTTTGGTTTTGGTTTCCTGCTTATAAAAGTTTATTGTTCTGTTTACTCTCATCAACCTGGTTTCCAGTGGCAGCAGAAAGATAAACTATCAGCCCAGCACCTAACGACAGGCACAGTTAGCACAGTTAGCAACTAGCTGGTGAACATGGTGGAGCTTTCAGCAGCCAATGAGTTGACAGAGACCAACTTATATTCACCAGAAACTCAACTCCAAATAGGTTTCTACTAATAATACAGATCTAAACCTTGTTTTATGATTGGAGATAAATCAGTCTGTTCAGCGCATAGCATAGTTCAGTTTAAGTTTAGCTTTAGCTAACTGGGTTTTCTTTGCTCCCAGAATTGTAGGCTGTTTAATAATGGAGATTACATGTACATGTATTTGAACATTATGTTGTTGCATGGCTTTACAGCAGTTAGGTGACATTTAAGGAAGCAATCTGGATTTCAGTCAAAGAAAGACATGACAGCTGCTTGTCTGCAACTCTTTTGTTTTTTTGCAATAATGAGGATTTTAGAAAAATGTTACTTTCACTTCTGACTCAGACATAACCACAGTGAGATCCTCCACATAATGAAAAATTGCAGCTAATTTTACTCCCTGCCTCAGCATGTAGCCCTCCCTTTGTTATTTGCTCTGGGCCATCAGTGTGTTAAAGTATCATGAATCAAGGCTTAAGTCCTGACAGAGCAGATTAAAATCAGTCTGAGCATGATTGGAGAAGTTTACTTTGTGCTGTTTTTGTAGAGTGGGAGAGTCGAAACAAATCTAATCCCCGTTTCCAGGATTCTCTGTTTCTCCCTTGTGGTGTTCCTGCAACATATTAGACACTCAGTTGGCAGTTTATTAGGTACACCTAGCTCAAACTAGCACAGTCTGATACAACAGTGCTGCAATAAATCCTCCCTCCATGACAGTTTTAATGTTTGGTTTGTGTCAAAACTGTTTCAGAGAGATGCTGATTCAACTGTAAGGTCATTTTGGAGGCTGCAGGTTGTGGTGCTGTTGAATTGTATTGTGTTGTATTGTGTGTTCCACCCATCTGTAACAGTGAGGCTAAATATCAGAAACACCTCTCTGTATAATGCAACACAGTTCAGGCACCACAAACTCTATCCTCTAAAATGATCACACAGTTAGCTGAATGTCTCATCTAGGTAAATGTAGCAGTAGCTAACAATCTAGCTTGTTAAATACACATTATTTTCTTACCCTCAGAGTTTGTGAAGTAGATTGTGTCAAGTATCTACAGATGAACGCTAATGTTAACTAGTTTATAACTTTAACTCTGAGTTGCAGTTGAGCTAACTAATATTAGTTTCTAACTTTATTCTTAAGTTATAATTTAGGTAACTAATTTTAGCTTGTTCTTAACTTTAGCTTTAAGTTACTGTAGTGTACTATCCACTTCATTTCCTTCTATTTCAACATTCTAAATTGTTGTATGTTCTTCTTCTATGTATGTTTTATTCTTAAGTTAAGGAATGGTGTCAATTAAGGCTTTGTCAAAGGTTTCCTTGAACCACTTATTGTAAGTTGAATTTAAGGAATGTGCCTTAGGAGGCAAAACTGTTTACCCATTGGTTTTCTGGTTGACACAGTACAAGAGACTCAGGATGTGGGGGTTTTATGCTGGCCTAAAGGTCAAAGGCCAGAGACCAGAGGCCGTAGACCAGATCTTGTCTACCATTTGGGTGAAGGCTTCTTCTTATTGGAAGAAGTGCACATTCCAAAGGTGGGATAAGACAGATAAATAGAGGGGTTTGTGAGACGGTAAAGGTGAGATCTCACATTGGCAGAGATGCTCCAGGATTCGGCCTTTTTGACACTGTTTCTTTCTTGTAAATAAACTTCTTTTTGATTACAAGTAAAGACGTGTCAGCGGTGATCACTTCTTCACATCAGCACCTCAAGATACCACATCACAATTTAGCTAAATAATATTAGCTTGTTCCTAACTTTAGCCTTAAGTTAGAGTTTAGCTAACTAATATTAGCTTGTTCCTAACTTTAGCCTTAAGTTAGAGTTTAGCTAACTAATATTAGCTTGTTCCTAACTTTAGCCTTAAGTTAGAGTTAAGCTAACTAATTTTGGCTAGTTCCTAACTTTAGCTTTAACTTTAAGTTCACCCTGGAATTCAGGAGTCTTACACCCTTCAAAATATCTGGGCTTCTATTGGATGGATTGGATGAAATTTTGTACAGCTAGTAATCCTCCCTGGTGGTCTGCAGATTTTTCCTCTAGCGCCACCATTAGGTCGACGTATGTGGTCTCAAGTAAATTGTCTTAACAAATGTTGGATGGAACGAACATTTCGTGCCACTATCAGGTCAAAGTTTCAGTTTGTCTAATGCTTTGGTTTATGACTGAACAAAATGAGTACGGTAAATAAACATTGGTTAGCATGCTGACATTAGCTTTAAGCACCACTGACAGAGACACTCGTCCAGCTGGAGACTCTCTGTCTTTTTAAACCATGAACATAAAACCACCTGTCAGTCCAGCACTGACCCTGATATCCACACAACAGTAAAAAGATGTGCCAACCAAGGCAGTCCACAGTTTCCAGGGTTTTCTTATCAGCGCTGCATTTATTCACACGCACGCTTCCTGTCAGTTACTTGTCAAGCAACAGAAGAATAAAAGTCTTTGTCAGAAAATAATCTTTTAAACATTTACTAGTTAAAATTAATTGTTAATGCTTTAATAGTTAATTTCATGTTGGGTCTGATGCTTTCACTGTACTGCCAGATTCTACTGACTGATTTTGATTGAAACGCACAACAGATTTATACTAATGATCTCATTCACATCCATGTGAAATCATGTGTTACACTGCTATCAGATGGCTGCATCACATATTGGTTAATAAGTACTTTATTACTGACACTAAGGATGGACTTTGACATAGACGGTGACACAATGACCCAGTTGCCTCATTCAAGTTTATGAGCTTGTTTGTCAACCTGACGCTAGTTCTGTCATGGTCTGCCCGAAGAGGACACGTTTTTTGGACTTTTGGACTCTTTAAGTTTGGACATTTGATTCATTTCCTGTTTTATTTTGTAGTAGAGACCCTTGTGTGCCCGCTGTGTTTTATTACTTCCTGCTAATTGTGTTTCACCTGTGTTCAATCACCCTTGCCTCCCTGGTGTGTATTTAGTCTCTCGCTGGTCTTTGTCAGTCTGTTTCTTGTCCCACGGTTGATATCCTGTTGTAAATCCAGTTTGTCCTCCAGTTTTACTCCGGTTTCCTTCAAATCTTCAGTTTGTCGGGCTCCAGTATTTCCTGTTTCGATTTTGTGTTCCTTGTTGGTTTTAGTTGGATTCTTGTTTTGTAATTCATCTTTTGTCATTAAATCACTTTTTTTCTCCCACCAATCCCCTTTTATTGTCTGTATTTGGGTCTGACAATCGTTCATACGTGACAAGTTCATGTTCATTTTCTCAGTGTTTATTTGTCCACGCTGGCGACAGTCAGAGCAGCAGCCATTTTGTTTTCCAGTTGTCAGTCTCCCCATTTCATTCTCGTGGACACGATATCTCAGTAAAATATTGACGGAACTTCTTCAAATTTGGTACAAACATTCACCAGGACTCAAGGATCAACTGATTAGATTTTGAGGTCCAAAGGTCAAAGGTCAAGGGCATAGTGACCTCACAAAACACAGTTTTGGCCTTTTGAACGCAATATCGCTGTAACAGCTTGAGGGAACTTCTTCAAATTTGGCACAAATGTTCACTTGGAACTCAAGGATGAACTCATTAGATTTTGGTGGTCAAAGGTCAAGGTCACAGTGACCTCAGAACACACTTTTTAGCCATAACTCAAGACTTCACTTCATTATTTTATATGACTCTGGATAAACAGGGATGTAACCTGAAACTAGTCATGGATGCAGTTAACCATGAGGAGGTAACTCTAGTTTTGTCTCTGATGAGACCCGCTGGGGATCCAGGACTAAGACCCAACTCACGCACATATCCAGAGTCACCACCGCCGACCACAGAACGCCACATTAGCCCCCTCTTACCCACCACTCAAAGTGTTTTACACTACAAGCCACACTCACCCATTCACACACATTCATACAGCGCTTCTAACAAACATACACACACACACACACACACACACACACACAAGCGACAGTGAACTTCTTCTGCCCCGGGACCCCAAGGGATCACGGAGGTCCCATTGAAACGAATGGGAGGGCTGTTCCTCCCTGTGGTCAGGAGAGGGGAGCAGTGAAGCAAAGTGACCCCAACAACCAGGAGGTGAACTGGAGACACGATCAGGGATCAACACATTCCTCAGTTGATCCCAGAGAGACGGAGGTGAAACTGGGGAGGTAGAGAGAAAACATGGGTCACAAGAGGAAGAACAAGAGAGAAAAAGGATGAGTTACACCTGAGATTCACCTCTGAAGCTTTGAATGAGAAAGGTGAAGAGACTGTGGGTGCGTCTGTTTGGTGAAGTGACACTGTGTTTGGATTAAAGTATGACAGAGAGAGCGAGTGCGTCAGAGTCTGTGTTTTCCCCTGAAATAGCACGAAGAGATTTGAAGTCTGTTTCTAAGGAGAAAGAAATAAGTGACTTAGAGCGTTTAATGAGCGAATAGCAGAGCAGCAGCTCAGCCGAGCGGATAATGCTTCGTTAAGGAGACGCTGATTGGCCTGCGAGCTAATCCACCAGCAGCCACATGGAAATAATGAGGCCTTTTGTTCAGTAAGAAGAGAGGGATCCAAGACACGAGAGACAGAGTGGACACAAAGGAAAATATGACACTTTATATTTACTGTTTCTGTGGATCAAACAAACTATGTACAACATGTTAATTAGGGATCAACAGATGCTGAGAAGTGTATTTTGAACTCACTGTCTCACCTTTATGCTAAGCTAATCACGTCCTGGCTCCAGCTCAGGACTCCTGTGAACATGAGTTATGAGGAATTTTATTATTTTAAAAACAGAAACTTCTTATGTTTAATTTTCATGATCTGAACGTGTTGAAAAAAAAAACAAAAACCAAGTTCAATGGAAATTCTGTCACGTAAGCTGCGTCCAAGTTCAGGGGTCGCATCCTTCGGAGGACGTGGTGTGTCGCCGCGAAGGCAGAACTGAAATGAGACGCTCTGGGCAACGGAGAAGTTTGGCTTTGTATCGCCATTTCTAGGGAAGAATCCACCTGCTGGATCCTTCGTTGACCAGGAAAAGAAGGACGCATTTGAAGGAAATGGTTCAGTCTAGTCTTTAAATGCAGCCTCTTAAGGATGCAGCCACCGCCTGCCCCGTATTTCAAAATAAAATGCTGCGTCCTGTACTGAATCAGTATATTTTTGTTCATTATTTCATTTATAAACTATATGTCCTCAAAGTTATAAATAAATATATAATTATATGATTTACAAATAAATATATAAAATACGTCAGATGATGTCACCTACAGGTAAAGACAGCAGGACCCTCGTCAGCTGTTGATGTCTGGAAGTCTGTGATAAATATTATAACTATTTTCCATCCATTCACTCAGATTTGGGGCTCTCCTGTTTGTGTTTGCTGCTGTAATTAAGATAATTAAGATAAGAGTTCACCTGTAATACACACCTCGCAGGATGGTGACACACACACACACACACACACACACACACAATCACTCACTCACTCTCTCTCTCGGTACCTGTCTGGAAAATGAGGAGTGTTTCATGCATGGACACAGAAACAGACTCGGGGGAGCACAACTCTTTCCCAGAATGCTCTGCAAAACATAGCCCCTGTCATGGTAACGGATCGACTTTATGTCTCTACGCTCAGCAGCAATGATTATTTCCATGGCAACAGCTTGAAAAGTTGCATAGCAACAATCATAATCGTGCCAGCCGTATCTCAACAGTAATGTCTCCTATCCTTTAATCGTTCTCTCTCTCTGTGCACAGAACAGAGAGAAGAAGAAGAAACTGACTGACATCCAGAGCCGAGGCCGTAATGAGGCCGTGTTTTCACCGCTACAGTCTTGGCTTGGGTTGAAATGATCTCCAATAATATAAAAGGATGATCAATAATCAAACAAAAGACTGAAGGTTGAACTCTCAGATCATAAAACAGAGCAGCGATATGACGCCAGGACATCCTGCCCCTCTTCTGTTTGATCAACCATAAAACCGTCAGCTGCAGCTCTGTCCACACTTTCCCTCCAGCTCTTCTTCATCGTGCAGGTCACATGACTGACGTTCGTTTACAGAAGCTGTGAACACGTTAGAAAAAGTTCATAGAAGTAAATAACTTAAAGCTGTTCACATTTTTCACACATTCAATATAAAACAACTAAAAAACAAAGTTAGAGTAGGAATGTTTTTGCCCCCTAGTGGTCAGGGGCCAG
>NW_019525501.1:229708-230742 GCF_002814215.2 Seriola lalandi dorsalis
CATGGAGACCGTTGATTTGCCGCCATTCACCCTTGTGATAGGGCGACCTATTCTCACTGTCATCCTCCTGTTGTTTTCATGGGAACTTTAAGGTCTTTTGTGCAACAGTTTAACTGATTTTAAGTGATTCCTGGGGCAGGTTGCACAAAACACCTTAAGTTTTCCACTTACTTAATAATTTCTGAGGGAGGTACTTATAGGTGAAAAAATGTAAGGCATTTGCAGCAGTGAAAGAGTTTTTACAGCTGTGATGTTAAAGGTGTCATTTTATTCTTTTATCACCATAAACCAACTCATGATGCAATTAAGTTTGTTTTCTTCCTTACTTTGGTCACTAAGGTCTTTTGTGCAACTGTTGGTGACTTTAAGTGATTCGTTAAGTATAAAACAAAGATGAGGAGAAAACCTTAAATATATTTTAAGGAAACCTTAACTAAGACTTTAGGGAGAATCATAACTTAAGGTTTTTTGTGAAACTGGCCCCTGAAACTTTCTTTTTACTACATTTTTCGGTGATTTTGGAAATTTAACACATTAACGTCCAAAAATCTAATTTTTCCTTGCAAATTCAAATGACCAGAAATACATTTTTATCATTGTTTGGTTCATTGAGACTCACACTGTCCAATAACACAGACACTTAATTTAAAAAAAATCTATGTTGGTCAGCTGTGTTAACATTGTGTGGTGGCCACTGCAGCACGTCAGCAATCTGCAAAACTACAGTCGAGCATGACGCAGCAAATATTACTTCTTTAGGAATTCACTGCACAAATGTGAACACATAATAATGATGATGATAATAATAATGATAATAATAATAATAATGATAATAATATTAACCTTGTCCACAGAAGTGGAAACTGGGCAGGTTAAAACACCTCACTGTGACTCAAACATTTCACGTTGATATTTCAACTCTCGAGCTAAAGAGTGAAGTCTCCGTTGCTAAAATCAATGTGAACCAATGGTGCATCAAATGGAGAAGATCAATATTAAAGTTTTTTCATTCACAGTTATATGAATATGATCCT
>NW_019525501.1:231705-242033 GCF_002814215.2 Seriola lalandi dorsalis
GACGTGTTGGTTCTTCATGTAAACGTCAGACAGATAATTTAACTTGTTCATTAACTAACGAGAAATGACGAAGTCTGAGTGAAATTATAGTATTATTTTATTTATATGTTAGCATTAGCAGGTATCAGTGTCTGTGCTCACCATACATGACTTGTTTAGTCCATTAACTAGCTACTTAGCCAGCATATGAATTGGCCTTGAGTTAGCCATTGAGCAAGACGCCCAGCTGTGCTAACAATGCTAGCTGGGAGTTAGGGGCGGAGTCAGACACTGCCAAGATGGAGACAGTGGATCAGCTCACTCTGAGCTCCAGAGACCTGTGGCTGACGTCACAGAGGCGACGTCCATGTTTGGTTCAGTGTAGACGAGCTAAAGTAGAGCTAGCATGCTAGCATGGCTGTAGATTCTCTTATTCTTCTTGGTTTATGTGTTTACGTTTTTCTTTTGCTTCAGAAACATGAATCCTCTCTGTCACAGTCAGTTCTTCTGTTTGAGGTGATATTACAACATTTGGGGAAGCGTCTCAGTCTCACTCTGTCTGACGGGAAATACTTGAACTGAGTTTGAAGTGTCTTCCTCTTTCTACTCTGTTGCTGCTCTATCATCAGTCTGTTGTAATCTGCCTCCCTGTTTGTCTCTGGGGGGTGAACACGTCTTTTCTTTTTCTTCTCCAGATATTAATTGATGTAATTATCCAATATGACTTCACCACAGCAAGTTTTGTATTTTTAAATATTCAGCAGCTGAAATGTGACAAGCTGCTGCTTCACAACCCCGTGTGAAGGCAGAGAAGAAGAAGAAGACGCTCTGATGGTATCATCATAAAAACTGACAGGAAACAAATACAGATTGTTTGACATTAAACACAGCCGTGCATTTATCCTTTTTTCTCTCTGCCTCTTTTCAGGAAGTCGACCATCTAGATGTTTGTCTCTTTTCCTGTCACATGACCACTCGTCCACCGACACTGTGGAAACACAACAACACCCTTCACACGGTGTCACAGTCTGCAGACACACTGAGCTGCTGCTGCAGAGACCGAGGGAAAGAAAGAACATACAGATAAACAGATTATTTCACCTCTAAATACAAGTCAGAGTGAAGTGTGGCGTTGGATTTCTGTATTTCCCTGAATGCATTGTGTACAAACACAATTATTTTAATCATATTTTGTTTCGTTTTCTTCTTTTTCTCTGATCTTCGGCTCACTATCTGCAGTTCCTCCTTTACCTTTATGCATTTCTTTATTTTAAACTGTTTATAATTCCAGAGCTCTTCAGAGCACATGCAGGTCCCGGGTATTATTGTAAAGATAAGATACTCTGGACTTTTATTGTGCAGGTTTTTCTTTCTCCTCGTCCCTCACTGTGGAGCTGGGGAGGTTTTAGAAACAGACAAAGATTGATGCGCTCTGTTTTTCTGTAACAGCCATAACACAGGCAGTGAAGTTGAAATTGAGATTGGACAGACGTGACTCAGAGTTCTGAGCATCAACAGAAACTAAACATCCTCAAACACTGAAAATTCACCTGAATGTTACGCTGACTCAGTCACTTGAATTTGTCTGAACTGGTTTTGTTCTGGACGTTTATATTACGACATACAAGGAAACTAACTACCTTCAGTCCTCTCACTTTTATTTTGGTAATAACACGGGACTTTTGTTTTTGTCCTTGGGTGTTTTTTTTTTTAACTCACAAATGACGTTTTACTTTGGCGGGACAAGATAACTGCAACCCAGAAACCCAGGATGTTGACTATTTATATTTATTATACATTTATTTTTTCATTTTACATTCAATATGAAACATATGAATTCATGAATTGTGAATCTGAACATTATAAGTGTAACATGAGGGATTGATATGTGGCGGTCTGGATCATGTTTGATAAAAGAAACAGCTGGATGGAGACAGATTGAGTTCACTTTTCTCCGCACTTCGTCTTCTTCACAACAACAACAACACTTCCTGTCTTTAAGTCACATGTCACTAAACAAACCAATCAGAGGCTAGAAGGACTTGGGCTCATTTGAATAAGTGGAAAACTACAGAGAGGGATTCAGGAGGTTCCTGTAACTGCAGATGTAAATATTTAAACTTGTAAATATGTAAATGTTAATGCAATAATTGTGTAAACATAAATATGTAAATAATTAACAGTATAAACAATGTAAATCTATTTTTAGCAAATGACCTCACATATACAGTATGAATTAACATGTAGCGCTTACATGAGGTTAAAGCGTCCACAGTGCTCCGACAGGAAATGTGACTGTGTTCACTTCGACTCCTTTCACTCATTTTCAGGGTGTAAAATAAACATTTCCTCTCATGCAGCTCGATCCAGTTTCCCTCCTGTCCACGGGTGTTCTCTGTGTTCTCTGTTCTCTGTGTGTTCTCTGTGTGTTCCCTGTGTGTTCTCTGTGTTCTGTTTGTTCTCTGTTCTCTGTGTGTTCTCTGTTCTCTGTGTGTTCTCTGTTCTCTGTGTGTTCTCTGTTCTCTGTGTGTTCTCGTGTGTTCTCTGTGTTCTGTTTGTTCTCTGTTCTCTGTGTGTTCCCTGTGTGTTCTCTGTTCTCTGTGTGTTCCCTGTGTGTTCTCTGTGTGTTCTCTGTTCTCTGTGTATTCTCTGTTCTCTGTGTGTTCTCTGTGTTCTGTTTGTTCTCTGTTCTCTGTGTGTTCCCTGTGTGTTCTCTGTGTGTTCTCTGTGTGTTCCCTATGTGTTCTCTGTTCTCTGTGGGTTCTCTCTGTGTTCTCTGTTCTGTGTGTTCTCTGTGTGTTCTCTGTGTGTTCTCTGTTCTCTGTGTGTTCTCTGTGTGTTCTCTGTTCTCTGTGTGTTTTCTGTGTGTTCTCTGTGTGTTCTCTGTGTGTTCTCTGTGTGTTCTCTGTGTGTTCTCTGTGTGTTCTCTGTTCTCTGTGTGTTCTCTTGTTCTCTGTTCTCTGTGTGTTCTCTGTTCTCTGTGTGTTCTCTGTTCTCTGTGTGTTCTCTGTGTGTTCTGTGTTCTCTGTGTGTTCTCTGTTCTCTGTGTGTTCTCTGTTGTTCTATGTGTGTTCTCTGTTCTCTGTGTGTTCTCTGTGTGTTCTATGTGTGTTCTCTGTGTGTTGTCTGTTCTCTGTGTGTTCTCTGTGCTCTGTGTGTTCTCTGTGTTCTCTGTTCTCTGTGTGTTCTCTGTTCTCTGTGTGTTCTCTGTGTTCTCTGTTCTCTGTGTGTTCTCTGTTCTCTGTGTGTTCTCTGTGTTCTCTGTTCTCTGTGTGTTCTCTGTTCTCTGTGTGTTCCCCGTGTGTTCCCCATGTGTTCAATGTGTGTTCTCTGTGTTCTCTGTGTGTTCTCTGTTCTCCGTTTGTTCTCTGTTCTCTGTGTGTTCTCTGTTCTCTGTGTGTTCTCTGTTCTCTATGTGTTCTCAGTGTGTTCTGTGTGTTCTTTGTGTGTTCTCCGTTCTCTGTGTGTTCTCTGTTCTCTGTGTGTTCTCTGTGTGTTCTCTGTGTGTTCTCTGTTCTCTGTGTGTTCTGTGTGTGTTCTCTGTGTGTTCTCTGTGTGTTCTCTGTGTGTTCTGTGTGTGTTCTGTGTGTGTTCTGTGTGTGTTCTCTGTGTGTTCTCTGTGTGTTCTCTGTGTGTTCTCTGTGTGTTCTCTGTGTGTTCTCAGTGTGTTCTCTGTTCTCTGTGTGTTTTCTGTTCTCTGTGTGTTTTCTGTGTGTTCTCTGTGTGTTCTCTGTTCTCTGTGTGTTCTCTGTTTGTTCTATGTGTGTTCTCTGTTCTCTGTGTGTTCTCTGTGTGTTCTATGTGTGTTCTCTGTGTGTTCTCTGTTCTCTGTGTGTTCTCTGTGTTCTCTGTTCTCTGTGTGTTCTCTGTGTGTTCTCTGTGTGTTCTCTGTGTGTTCTCTGTGTGTTCTCTGTTCTCTGTGTGTTCTCTGTGTGTTCTCTGTGTGTTCTCTGTTCTCTGTGTGTTCTCTGTGTGTTCTCTGTGTGTTCTCTGTGCTCTGTGTGTTCTCTGTTCTCTGTGTGTTCTCTGTTCTCTGTATGTTCTCTGTGTGTTCTCTGTGTGTTCTCAGTGTGTTCTCTGTGTTCTCTGTTCTCTGTATGTTCTCTGTGCGTTCTCTGTTCAGTTTACTGTTAAAAGAACAGTAAAGAAATCAAGAACAAAACTGTCCAGAGGGATGTTGCGTTCAGTGTATCCTGGTTTTTTTTTAATATCTTGATTTCCAAATGAGCAAAGAATCAACAAGGTGCAGCAACATTAGTTTGCATGAAACTAAACGCCTGAACAATCATCAACCATATTTGCATGTTTGGTCAAACACTGTCTGACTGTAAAGCTGACGTCCAGGAGCGTCCAGCCACAGGTTAATGAGTGACAGCCGGAGGCTGCGGACTATAGTGTATTATATATATATATATATATATATATGTATATATGTATATATATATGTATATATATGTATATATATGTATATATGTATATATATATATATGTATATATATATACTATATATATATACCCATGTCTGTGAAAAGAAGCAGGTGATTTAAAGACAACGTTCAATTAGTGCAATTCTGTAAGTTCAAACCCAAAGTCTGTGTTTTAAAACATAATGTTTTATATTTTTTATTTATATTTTTTGTGTATTTTTTAAAATCTTATTAAAATTTTGCTGCTTTTTTATTAGTGTTAAGCACCTTGTGTTACAGTCTTTGCACAAAAGGATTGTGACACTGACACTGATATTACTACACGATGTTACTTCATAGATGAAAAGTGTCTGTAGCTGAATGTGTTAACTGTATCTTTTAATGTTATACTTAATCTTTAACAAATTTATATTTGGGATTCGTGGTCATATCACTGGCTCCATACAGAACCAGATGCTTGTAGCAGAAAAAGCATCTGGCAGTAAAGAATGTTACAAGCCTCTCTGTGCCACAATAAAAT
Organism: Seriola lalandi dorsalis; assembly: GCF_002814215.2. Taxonomy (NCBI): domain Eukaryota; kingdom Metazoa; phylum Chordata; class Actinopteri; order Carangiformes; family Carangidae; genus Seriola; species Seriola lalandi. Next base: position 236,632 of record NW_019525501.1, read on the forward strand.
GAGAGGTCAAAAGTCAAACTCCAGCATCTTCACTGTTTGATTGGAGCTGTGAGACTATGACAAGGTTCTTGCACTTTACAGTGAACCTGCACAAAAACATCATGGTTGCCATTTCAAAAGTGTCAAAACCACTATTATGTAACTCTGTCATCTGGTGTGACTGTGGTGACTAATGCAGGGTGATTGTGACAGTGTTGAAACCTCTCTGTGCTAACAGGCTCTGATGCCAGTAAATGGAAAGTTTCAGGATTAGACTTCAGCTGGACAGGAGCTCGTTAGTGGAGATTTCCACTCAGAGAACATCTTCAGTTACTAATTAAACTAAAATGGTTGTAAAACTTGACACAATTGACTTTAATTGAATCACCAAAGGTCCATCGTGATGAACTTAAACTTGTGCTGAACTCGTAAGTATGTTAGTGATAAAACATGTCAACATAATAATAAAACTGAACAAAATGTGCACCAGCCTCAGTAACTGAACATGGCGCGGCTGTGGCTCAGGAGGTAGAGTTGTCAGAAGGTCAGTGGTTTGATTCCCGGCTCCTCCAGGCCACATGTCGAAGTGTCCACTGAACCGCATGAGCACAAACGCTTTGAGTGGTCAGTAAGACTAGAAAAGCGCTGAAGTACAAGTCCATTTACCGAGTCCACAACATCCGTGTGTGTTGTTGTTTCAACCACAGACTGTAAATAAAGATGGACGTTGCCTCTGTGACGTCATCCTCAGGTTTCTGAAGCTCAGAGAGAGCTACTCAGAGTGAGCTGCTCCGCCGTTGCCGTCTTGGCAGTGTCTGACTCTTCCCCTAAATCCCAGCTAATCCATGTACCAGGCTGTAAACATGTTTATTTCTGCTGTAAAGTTGGACATTTTAACATGGGAGTCTCTGGGGACTGACTCACTGTTGGAGCCAGACTCTAGTGGTCGTTAGAGGAACTGCAGCTTCTGGTTCTTGATGTTTCAGTCTTGGAGGTTGGTGGTAAGACAGACTGTTGTAGCCATGAACTAGCTTAGCTTACAGCTAACAGCTTAAACATTAACACTAACAACTAGCATGAATAATATTTACATAGACTCACAATAAACATGATTTAAGTTTGAAGAGTTTAACTACACGAAATGTGGAATAAGGACTAAATTGAGCAGGTGTCGAGTGAATCAGGTGATTCCTAACTTGGAGAAATTGACAATGTTACAACCACCCCCGCTGTCCCCTGCTGTAGAAATGTTGAAAGGTGCTACAAAATTAACTTCCCCACCCTTATAAAAAAAAACTACTTTCTTGCCCTTGCATCTTTCGCTCTCCTACCGTCAGTCTTGTTTCATTTGTTTACTCTTGCACCACGGTGTCACAACCAGTTTGACGATGTTGTAATGGTTGGTGAAAATAGGCCCATTATTGGGTTGATTTCCTGTGTCGCTGCTGTGGAGGACAGGTGGACAGGTGGACAGGTGGACCTGCAGAGTGATACTTAATGATCCAGACCAGACCACTTCATTTGATAGGAGAGCGAGCAGGATGTTTGGTTCCTCGATCTTCACACTGACTCATTTGGATGATGCAAAGTTGCTTTCAGGAACCTGTGTGTGTGTGTGTGTGTGTGCGTGTGTGTGTGTTTGTGTGTGTGTGTTTGTTTTGTGTATTTGAGTGAAACAATTCTTTTCAAAGTCAGTTTGTGTGTTTGATTATATAACAGGCAGAGAAACAACACCAAAGCACAGGAGTTGCTCCACATCTGCCTGCCAGTCTGTTGTATGTCTGTTGTGTGTGTGTGCGTGTGCGTGTGTGTGTGTGTGTGTGTGTGTGTGTGTTTTGGCAGGTGAAAGCTCTTAAATGTGAACAGATTTCTTAGAAAACACATGAGCAGTAACATTTGAGGTAAAGTTGGTGAAATGTGATTTTCAGCTCCAGAACACTGGAGCCTACAGCCTAAAGAAAATGGCACCAACCCATGTACATGAACTGACAGGTGCGGTTACCATAGTTACAGCATAGTTACGTGTTCTATTAACTAACAGATCTCAGAGTCCCAGAACAACAACACGTGTATCAACGTCTAGGAAACTAAGAAACTGTGAGAAATAGAACGAGGAGAAACTCTCGTCTGTGTTTACAGCTCTGAGAGGATCCATGGTGTCCGCTGCCATACCGACCAGTACAACATGTCCACTGGGTCCGCTCCTCTACAGTATCTATACACACTGAGTCATTTGTTTAGAGCATTAAATTCACTTTTTAATGTATAAAAAAGTCTGTATTAGTCTGAAGATAGAGGGACGCTCCTGCTCTGATCGACTTTGTTGGCTCGTTCCACCTTCAGGGAACCTCAGACCAGAACAGTCTGGACTGAGACTGTCTCGTCTGCAGGGAATGGTTCTGACTTTACAGAAAAACTCAATTTTATGAAATATAGATGCAAAATAAAAACTCAGACAACGTTCTGTGGTACAGAAATCAAAACCAAGTCTTGTATCACAAACTTGTATTCAATATTCCAGAAACAGATGCTCGGGGGAAAATGAAACCTTGATAGAGATGTGATGGAGCTGAAAACCAGAGCAGGATGCAGCTGCATCCAGTGGAGGTCTGAGGTAGATATTGCACAAGTTACAGATCCATCTCCTTAATAAACACCGACATCAAAATCATCAGCAAAGCACTAGAAACACGAATAGAATCGTAGTCTCATCAGCCAGATCAAGCAGGATTTATTAAAGGCAGACCCTCTTAAAATAATCCTTAATGAAGATTATATCCAACCAAAATGACTCTAAGACTCTCATCCTTTCACCAGATGCAGAGAAAGAATTTGACAAAGTAAACTGGACGTTTCTTATAAAAACCCATTTATAAGATTGATTAAAACAAACCACAGAGACACCAGACTTTCCTATTTCTCTTTTTCAAGCCATTAGCAGCAGCAATCCGCCAAAACAACAACATCACAGGCAGCCGCACTGATAGGACAATACATAAAATCAGCCCATGTGCAGACGATGTTCTCCTATTCCCACCAAATCCAAACAAATCAATCAAAGCCATCAATACATACTCCAACATCTGACTTTACAGTAAGCTGACATATGCACTCACCGTACACTCAACACAACTGAAGACTACCTCCACACACTCTGGCTCTTTCCATCAATAACAGCGTTTCTGGAAAGAAGTAACCAGCACACTGTCCCCACTCCACGGCTGTAACAGCCCGATACCCCCCTTCAGTGTGCACAACACATGTTCATAACCATAATAGTTCCTTTCCTTAGAGAGACGACAGGAATCATCTACCAACATGCTAACTAGCTAAAAGCTCCTCAGACTGCGGCTTGTTGTTGTGTTTCCTCTTCTCTCCTATGACATCATATGATGGACAGACGGTTCATCCAATCAGCTGCCAAGTATTTTTTGAAAACTGACATAATTTAATATGTATTTTACTTTGTCGTAGAGTTAGTTGCATTTGCAAAGAAAAGTCACAGAAATCAAATGGCTCTACTCGTGTGTGTGTGTGTGTGTGTGTGTGTGTGTGTGTGTGTGTGTGTGTGTGTGTGTGTGTGTCATCTGAGCATCAGTTGCTGATGTTGCTGCAATTGATGATCTCATGTTCACGTTGTTTTTCTGAAACTAATTGCGCCACTTGACTTTCCTGCAGTCAGGTGACAGCAACAAACACATGAGGTCAAAGGTCACAGAGTTTCACCAACATTCAAGTCAAAACACCGCACAGCACCATGAAACATTAGTCAATTAACTGATTAGTGCATCAATAGACAATCAATAAGCTTTTCTTTGATGAAAATGTTTGAGTTTTGAACTTTTCTGACATTTTAAAGGTCAAACCATCAATTGATTAATGGGTAAATAATTGGCAGATGAATCCATGATGAAAATAATCCTCAGTTACTTTAAAGTTTATAAGTTTAAATACAAAATATATGATCAGTTTCTAAGATGTTAAACATTAACACAGACAATACAAGCAGGTAGACGTAGCTCCACCTTAACCAGCGCGTGTTAACATGAGTGATAATAATCCTATAATATGATGCAGCTATACAATAACACTAACAGACGTCTGATCCTTTTATATTGTGTTGTTGTTACTGCGACTTAAATAAGAAATCTTCCACCAGTGACTAAATCCACCAGAGAAAAGAGAGATTTAAACATAAAAGTTTTCTGGGCCGTCTCCGGCTGTCAATCAGCAGCCGGAGAAAGGCTGAACCAGCGAACCACCATGTTTTCATACATCAGCGAATCTAATTACAGAAGTTTAATGTTTATTTAACGCTGTTTGACGCCAAATCAAGTCCTCAGGTCCTTCAAACTAACTGAGAAAATACGTTATTTGGCCACTAGTTTTCATGGTTAAAGTTTGGTTTAGTCCAGGCACAAAATCGACCTGGTGAACTCATACAATAATTTCATGTTTTTCATTTGTACAAAAAGATTAAAATGCCACCAGGGAATGCTTTTACAGCAAGTGAAACCATGACTAAAACTTTTTTTTATTTCTATTCTATATTTTTATTTTATTTATTTTTACAATGTACATTGATTAACATTTCTGGAAATAACCCAAACTACTAATTTTCAGAGATGAAAATAGCCATTAAAGAGAATCTGTAAAAGCAGAACAAAGCCGATTATTATGGGATAAAAAGTAGGAAACGTCCAATGCAAACACAATCAGTGTAAACAGTGAAAACATGAGGTGATATGGTAAAATCACATCTGAGTGCAGGAGACAGAAACAGACAGGAAGCCGAGGAGGTGAGAGTTCAGTGAGGAGCTGTGATGGCAGCTCTGCCTGTTTTATGATCGTGTGCAAAGCAACAGTCAGAGTCACTATGTCACTTATTCATTGGAGGAAAGCTCCGACTGTGACGGTTCTCTGCTGAATTACGAATGTGATATACGGACAGATGTGAATACATGAATCCATTTTAACCTCAGTGTTATGAAACATAATAAAATACATAACAATATAAATTCAAATAATGTAAATTCATTTCTGCCGTATTCTATAATTGTGCTAATATGTGTTCACAGACGGTGTGAGGTCAACGGGGTCATGGTGTCTGTCCCCGCCCCCGGCTGCAGTTTCAGGATTCGTCACATGATTTCAATAAAACCGCACTTTTATCACGCTGCATGTTTGTTTCGTTTCCCTCGACTTTTTCTCTCATTTATGAGACGTAACGTTTTCTCAAAGACAAGAAAAGAGAGCGTCCTTATCTCCACCCGGCTGCTTTGAGCTGCGAGCGACTTCGTGCCAGTTTCGTGGTTAACTTGAGCAACACATGGGCACTTCCCATTTGCTCCAAGTAGATAAAGTTACATTGTGGGCGCATGGGGGTGTGTGTGTGTGTGTGTGTGTGTGTGTGTGTGTGTGTG
>NW_019525501.1:242053-260321 GCF_002814215.2 Seriola lalandi dorsalis
GAGTGAGTGAGTGAGTGAGTGAGTGACCTGGCAGCACTAATAAACATTAACAGCAAAAACATGAATTTCAAAATTCTCCTCAAGAGTTTATGGTCTAAAAACATAAAAACAAAACTTATGGAATATAATTGTCTTTAGCTTGTAAAGAGCATCAGCTCATCATCAGCAACAAATACATTCGTTTCATATTGAATAATCTAAATGACTCTGTGTCATTGAACTACGAAGCTCCTAAAGGATCATTTTCAGGTTTTTTTGTCTGTATGAATAAAACCTCGAGGCAACTGAACTTTCTTTTTGAAGAAAAAAAAGAAAAATGAAAAAAAAAATTTCACATTCTATTTCCAATTCCACAAAAAAATTCCCTGCAGATTTTTTTGAGGAAAAAAAAAATTTAGGGGGGAAATGTTTTTTTCTACATTTTTCTGTTTTTCACCTGAATAAACAAACCTCATAATAGATTTTTTTTTTTTTTTTTTAATTTTCAAAGTTCCATCCAAATTTTTTTCTTTCTTCCCAGAAAAATCTCACTTGCTTATCGGGGGTTGATTATACAGATTTTAATAAAACTTGAAATTTGTTCATACAAATCATTTTCCTTGTACTGAATCCTGTTCAGCTGAAGGAATATTTATTTTCACATCAGCTGAGACTGATGGGTATTTACAGATTTACATGTTTACTTGAAATTCTTAGTCCTGCATTTTAAAGATTTAGACTCCTCTTTAATGTTTCTTAACTTTAATTATTCCTGTATTCATGTCTTAAACTTCCAGGTTTGTCTAATCTCTTAATTCTACTGTTTAGATTATTTTACAAATGCCCTTGAATGTGTTTTTCTTGCTCAGTCTGGTACATTAACCTCATTTCCTCATTTCCGTCTCACAATCATAACGTACACCTTGGAGGTTACTCTCAGTCATGAAGCCAGTGTAAATTCAGTAGTAAGATAGTGTTTGAAAAACAGCGGAGGAGTGACATTCAGTCCCGGTCCAGGGTGAAGATAACATGCGGATATAAAGAGTTTGTAGGACAGAGGTAAACGCCGGTTGTCGACACATTGCTCTCAGAGATATAAACCAGTCACTCCATTTACATCTATATCCATTTATTATCCATCATGGCATCAGTGAACAGCTTCTCAAAACAGCCAGGAGGCAGGAAGGTGGAGCTGAACGCAGATCAAACACTACTTTGTGTTACACTTGGAATATATATATATATATATATATATATATATACAGTATATGTATATATATATATATATATTCAGTTAAAAGAGTGAACATAGCCTAAACAAAGGCAGGCCGGCTGCAGGCGCTGCAACACAGTGGACACCTGACCGGTTGGGTAATCATTTTTATGTGCTTTCCCTGTTATTTGAATTTAGTATCAGATATGTAAACAAGCCTGTGTTATTGTACTCGTTCTTTCCCTCATCACACGTTGTGCCTGCCTCAGCATCTGTCCAAGTATTCAAATCACTCTCCAAACTCCGGCCCACTGCTCACTTCCTTGGTAACACTGAAAACGCTCGGCCTGCAGACGGCAACAGGGGAAGACATTAACGCTCTCCGCTGAAAGTCTCGTTTGACCTTATCCGGTCTGATTGTCCTCATGAAAGCTCAAAATGCAAAGCTGACTTGTAAGAAGGGAAAAACACTTGCACCTGACAATGAAACCAGTGGAAACAGTAGAGGTTGGGAAAAGGCAGAGAAAACCCGGTCAGTGTAAAGTTTAAGCGTCATAAGACCCGACTGGTCGGAGTTATTAGTCAAAATCCGCTCCCAGCCATCGGAATCTCACACTAACCTTTTCAAGATCGCTTGTCGTGGTGTAAGAGGAAATGTGCCGGAGAAAAGATTACAGGGTCAACAAAGGGTCAGACCTCCGCTGCCCATTAATATACAGTATATCAAACTGTAGTGTGCCTGCAGCAAATCTTATTAGGACTGTAAGCCAGCGGCGTGCCATCACGACCAGCAGCTTGACCATTTAAAGCTAAAAATAGACGTCAATTAGAAAGATAATGAAGTGGAAGCGATATCTCTCTGTGAAGACACATGTGCAGATGTGTGTGGAAACTCTATCCTCAGTGTTAAGAGGAAGCAGTAGAAGGTAAACCAGCAAATTAAACTGTGATTTATCATCTCAAACCGGTAAAAGTTGTCTCTTAATCAGCTTGTTCAGCATGTGTGATGACAGGGAGTGAAGCTGGAAACCTCTCACTAACACACTGATTCAATATTTATCGAATAATAATAAGCAAGCAGTTTAATTGTGTTCTGCTCTGTGTCCTGTTATTCCTGTTATTCAAGGTGTAGTGTTCTTTATGCAGGACCTGCAGTGAGTCTGAGAACAGTAGAAACAGCATAAATGGACATATGATATGTTTACGGCCAAAAGGAAGGATCCTAACACTAGTTCAGCCAGAAGAAGACGTGCAGAAAGAAGCAGGAAGTACAAAATCATTAGGAGAGTTATAGTAATGTATGTTGTCACAAAGCACCAACACTCCACATAGTACAGCACAGTAAATACCCGAAGGTCTGATGGTGATAACACGGATTCAATTTAATGTTAAGTGCAACAGAGACGTTACCTGCCAAAGGAATATTATACAAAACATATCAGCTCCTTAAGAATACCATTAGGAACCATTAAGTCTTTATAGCAGGACACAGTCAGTGTAGGAAAATGATGGTGAACATCAGCTGTTCTGTAACAGAGGACACTGTTCACTCATTAAATTAAACCCCTTTATGAATCTTCAGGGCGTGAACAAAATATTTGTTAATCCACATTTATCATTCTTAACAGTGAGTTAGCGTTTAGCAGCTTTAGTTATTTATTAGCCTACAGGCTAAAATGTCTGAGTTTGGAGCTACAGCTTCTGTCTGGGTGTTTAGAAATTTAATTAATTAATTAATTAATTAATATTGTTACCTTTACCTGATTGTATAATTATGTTATTAGTTATAGGCCTGTATATTGAGAAATCTGCTCTTCTAGCCTAATGAAGTGGAATGAAATGATTAAAATGATTATAAAAATACTGAACCCCAGGATCAGTGTTTTAGAGGATTCATTGAGGGATTTCACCTGATTACAGTTTATTCAGCGCTGCTCTGTCTGGAAAACACTGATTAATCACTTGATCAATCGTTTATCGTGTCTATTTTCTCTCTCTCACACGCAGGACTCTTGTTTTGGGATTCATCACAGTGGAGTTAACAACTTTGCAGCGGCGCTCTCTGAAGGTATTTATGCTTCCTCCCCCTTAATCCTCCTTGATTCCCTCTCACTCGTTGCCTGGCTTTAGTGTTTCTGGGGAGTGGCGGGGTTGGTTTACACGTTCAGGTGAGTGATGTGTGATGGACTGATTGTGGTAGGTCTACATGCCAAAACCTGATTTTTTTAATCCCAGTCCAGCCTTGTTTGTTAAGGTGGTATTTCTGTAAAGTGTCTACAAACTGCAGCCATTCAAAATATGATTAAAGACATTCATAATAAACCAGCTGCTGAAGTGATGCCTCAGGGCTAAAATGCTAATAAAGCTACAAAATAATAAATATTATAATATTATAAAACAAAACGTGATCACACAGCTGTATACTGGGACACTGCTGTACATTATGCATTTAAGTAAGAACCAGCTGCAGCTGTTTCTCTGCTACTGCATGGACTCTTCACACTGTGCTTCTTTATTTCCACTGCCGCGCGTGCACCCCAGCGCCTGCTCTCGGTGCGCGCGCCTGGTGGGCTGGTGGTGGTGAGGTATCCAGGAGCGCGCATTAGATTCTGAGCGTGTGCCCGTGAGAGCCGGTTTAGATACCAACCAACCAGCTCGTGAAATGGGTGGGGAGAACTGCCACTTTAATGCTCCTTAATGCTGCGTTCACTTGCGGCTCGTAAATCTCCACTTCGCCGAGTGAGACGGAGATTGTTTTAGTTTTTCAAACGGTTTTTGAATGTTAGTGGTTGGAAGGTGATGAGGAAATGAACTGGAACAGAGCTGCTTTTGATGAGGGGGGAAAGTGCACGAGGCATGTTTCCGTTTACTGCTGCTGGCGTGTATTGATTTTGGATAATTCACACAGATGTGTCCAACTGATCATCTTCTTTATCATATTGGTGCTATCTTTATATTCCATTTAATGCCTTTTAACTTTTATTTAAACTCTTTTCATTTTTGAAGAAGCAGCTCACACAACAACAGCAGGTCCTGAAAGATGAAACTGTGACGACATCAATGTAAAGTGCGAAACATCTTTAACACTGATGCATTTCAAAGTTCAGTTTGAATCAGGAGCAAAACCTTCATCTGAAGCCAAAAAAAAAAACATGGCAGTAAACAGTCTATACAGCCAGCACGTGTACTAATTCCGATGTTATCTGCGGTCCGTGAAGGCATCAGACACACGGCTCTCCTGTTGCTCTGAGAGGAGGCAGGCCGGTGATTTTCCACTGCCGCTGATGTCTCCGGTCCCCCCGTTTTAAGAGACAAATGTCAGAAAGAGAGGCTTATAAATAGGCTAAAATATAGGCTACCGACGCGTCCAGCCCTCAGTCGCTCTCACGGACACCGGAGGACACGGACAAGACGAACCGGACAAGGGACCGCGCTCAAAGGACATTAAAAGGACAAAATAAAATACAAAATCACATCAACAGAGCAGGTAACGGAAAAAAACGACATCCTCGTTACACACCTATAAAGCAAAGCCAGGGCGGGATTACTGCGCTGCTCTTTTATGATTTTTTATTAGAAATAAGATTTTGAGGCTTTTATTTGTGTCTTCATTGTGGATGAATGAAAGCAGGTTTTTGCAAACAAAGAAAACCAATTAAGAAGAGTTAATGCGCATTAATGGGTTTTTAGGAAAGAAACGGAGTGGACGGGCAGTAGTTGTGTTTGGTGGCTGTCGGGCTGCAGCTGCTGTGAATCTAAGGATGTTTCCCGAATGGGAATTTGGAGAAATGCTGTTGTTTCTCTGCGCGTGGAAGGAGAACTGCTGGATTTTGTCTGTTTTTCTTAAAAGCTTTAAATGCAGCACGAGCGCGGCTGATGCCATCACATGTTGTTTTATTTGTATTTTCCCTCGTGTGTTTGGCTTTGAAAGGATCTTTTTAATTGTTCATTTTATTCATATTCTTGGTTTTGTTTCAGATGTGGATCAGACCATTTTTAAGACTTTCGTGTTCTTTTTCTTCCGTAGAGCCGCAGTCAGTTCACACATGTTATAGATTTGCAGTCTGTGGAAATTAAATGAATTAGCTCTCATGTATTATTTCAACTTCACCTCATTTAATTCCGTTATTGAGCTACTCCGCCTGAAAAGGGGAAGTGAGGCGCTCGGCGCGGTGAGAAGGCGGGGATGCTGCTCGTCAGGCGCACGTTGCGCATCGTGCGCTGCTTCTCCGAACCACGAGCCTCCCTCTCTCTCTCTCTCTCTCTCTTTCTCTTCTTCCTCATAGTCTCTCTCTACCTTTGTCTCGCTTCCTCTTTAACTCGGCCTCGGTGATTAACCACTTGTTGTGACAGTGAAGATGAGATGTTGGAAAGTGTCAGGAGGCTTTGTTTCAATATGCACTAAAAAAGTATCTTATATTTTGCACAATTTTCTGTTTTCAACATGTAGTGCACATCAGACATCAAATGCACCATTTCTCAAACGCACATCTCTACGTACAGTTTGTGCAGCTTTGCCTTTATATGTATTTGAGTTGTCGCTGTGGGTTGTTTTCATTCTTGTGTCTGAATGTGAAAAAGTGCCAAGTGTCAGAGTGTGGTCGGGTTGTGATAGCAGGTAGCTGGTTCCATTTTGGATCCGTTTCAACATTGGAAAATTACCCAGAGATGTCAGCGCTCAGAGCGTAACGTCTGACAGAATTTTTTTTTTTTAGTGTAGAGCATCGCACAAAACATTCAGACAGATGATAAAAATCCATATTTTGAATTTTAGTTCTTGCAATTAAACTCATTTCTAATATTTAGACTGATTATCAGTGAAGTGAAACCTGAACAAATTGGATTCTGAGTTAACCCCGTGCTCTCCAACCTCAACCCTGCCTGGTTTTGAGGGGGACCATGTTTGCATTTAAGGGGGAAAAGGCTCTGATCGCTTGTTTGCAGTTGAGTTTTCATGGGCTGGATAGATGTATCACCCTCGCCCCGAGTCTGGTGTTGCATTCATTTCAGTGAAAATGGAGGAATTCTGTAGTTTTGCTTGGTAGTCTTCCTGTCAGTCTGTTTGTCTTTCTGTCAGCACTGAACGCTGCTGTATTAACTGCAGCCTTGTTTGTTGTTAAATCATTTATTAAGTCAGTAACCTGAGGTTAGTGGAATGTGTGTGTGTGTGTGTGTGTTGGTGAAATCTCAGCCACAGGCACGGCAGCATTTCCAGAGTAGCTTCTTCAGATGAAAACTGAGCCGTCGGTGACAGTGAATAAAAACATCACCCAGTTATTCGAGCGGAGCTGATGCCAAACTTTTACGGCCGCGCGTCCTTGACTTCAGCTGCGGCCGGACCTTCACTACCGCTCTACATATTAACCAGCACCAGTCCCTGACCTGCACACTCCTCTCAGTACACAACGTCTTCAGTGTCATTACAGCTGCCCCTTTAATCTCATATGATTTTGTAAAACTGTGTTGCACTTGTAGCTTGAGCAGCGAGTAAACTGTGGTTGGCAGCTTTGAAAGATTCCTTTCACCTTGGCAGCTAGTGTTGATTTACAGCTCGCACCAGTGGAGGGCCAGGCTAAATTCTGTAGCCTGATATCAAGTGCACATCTCTGTGCAGTGTCAGGATGATGGACGGGTGAATGTCCTCTTCAGGCTGTTGGACCGGTTTGCCAAAGAGATGTTGGAGCGTCCAGATCTGTGCATCAAAACTTGATCGTCAACTAGAAACAGGAAGTGGCGAGCAGAAGCACTTTGACAGATTTCATGGAAAGTTTGTTTATATGCAGTTTAATGACGACTGCTGAGGAAGACCATGTGAAATCACCAGAAAGTTCCAGAACAAGCGAGTGGGCGGGCCTTTGGTTGAGTTGTTGGACTTCAATGCATGATTCTTCCCCCGAACCAGAAGTAGGAAGTAGAAACTTTCAAAGTGAATATTTAATGAAAGGTGGGCGGACCGATATCAAGAATTAACTGCCAACTCAACTTTCAGTTGACGTGGACGAGAAATCTACAGTTTGACGACAACTGAGCAAAACTGATTCGCCACAACAAGCGAGTGGGTGGAGGATGTTTTATCAGAAGCATTTCTACTTTATTCAGATGAAAGAAATTCAAATTATTCTTCACAGTGTCGAGTTTTATCTCTGTCCGAGAATCGTAATTCTTCTGGTATTTAGGAGACAATTTTGCCTGAACAAATGTCGCTAACTGACTGACTGAGTGATAATATTACACCATTGGTCGTAGATCTTTCAAAATGATTTGTCGTGAGCAAACAGTGCTGCCAACTCGGCCCCTTTGTTGCGACATAATCTTCTTTTGAGACCCTTTAACGACAAATCTAGAAACTTCTTGGACAAACCATAGCTACTTCCTGTAGCTAAGCACAAGGTCAGGCTTTCCCGCCACAGACACGCCCCTCTCCGCTGACCACACGACACACGGACATGAGCGATCTTCTGCAGCTGAAATCTCGGCTCAGTCTTTAAAGTCAGGACTTTAGCAGCAGCTTGGACGTAACTGCTGGTTAACATGTCGTCTCAATGGTTCGTTTGCGTTTCAGTCACTGTTTCAAGCTTGTTCCGTTGTCGTGACAACAGAAACAGAAAAACGTCATGTTATAACAGCCTACGACGTGATTCAGTCATATACCAGGTTTTGATCTTGTCTTATTGAAATTACACTGACGGAATGAGACGGTCCTGGTGAAACTGGCTGTAGTGTCTGTTGCTCTCTGCAGCGCTGTTCTCCGTGTCGCCACTAGATGGCAGCACCGAGAGCGATGGATTTGTGCTTCGTGCAGAAAATCATAAACTTCCATCATCTGCTTTATAAAGCACTAATATGCCTCAATGACTGTGTCCCGTCTTTCAAACACTCAAACTGCAAGCGCCATGCAACGGCAGCAGATACTGTGAGGGGAAAAATACAAATGAATATGGATTCATATTTAGATTTACAATTGTTTCTGGTATTGCTTCAGTTGATTGATCATGAAAAGAAGAAGAAAATAACAAATCCAAAAAACAGTAAAACTTCTACTAACGTTAATAACAACAGTGATAAGATCTATGGTTTATCTAAAGTCAAAGAAAAACATTTTATTCAGATCAGAAAACAATAACACCACTAAGAACAGTTTATATAGAGACCGAGCAATAAAATGAGGTTAAAAAAATGAAAATAAATGAATAAATAACCAACAAGTTCCTCTGTTATAGCTCTACTGATGGTAATTATACATGTATTTAAGCGCCATCTGCTGGCGACGTCAGAGCACTTCATCTTTTTGTTTTTTAAGAATCTCATGACTCAGATTTACTGGCAGCCGAGTCTTCATCAGAGTCCACTGTGTTCGTGTGAAGTCAGCTATTTGTACTTCCCATTTCTGTAACGTGACATGAATACTGGGTGAAAGAGATTTAAAAAGAAAATAAAAAAAATTAAAAAAGCTGGTGTATTCTTGCAGAACAAAAGAAGTTCCTGATAAACTGCAGCTTCAGGGTAAAAACCCTCCTGACCTCCTGGAAAGGTTGGAGTGATTCTGATACTTCACATGCTGAAGTGTTGGTTAGATAATGGTATGAGAAGTCATAATGTGACAGTCTTAAGTGTGTGGTTTTGACGAATGCTTTGCAGTGTGTAAACAGGACGGGTGACCTGCTCTAACCTGAGCTGCAAAAAACAAAAAGTTAGCAAGAATCAACAGCGACTGTTGACTCTAGTTAGATAAGAGTGAAAGGCATGCAGCGCTCTGTTTTTAACCTTTTACACTTTATGTCCTGTTATCTCTGTCGTCTCTCACATTCACTCTGGACGTCTCTGTGCTCTCACTCTTTCATCTATTTTTGTCTCTGTCTGTGATACGTTTAATTTTTAGTAACTGCTGTTTGTATCTGTGTCTATGTGCCCCTCCCTTTTTCTTTTTACCCCCCCTCCCTCCGATTTCCACGTACTCTTTCCCAGTTAACTTTTACCAGCTCCTTTTGTTCACCCTCTTTTATTCTGTCACTCCGTTTCTCTCTTCCTCACTCAGTTACACTCACAATAACTTTCTCTAAAATGAAAGAGTAAAAGGAAAAGGAGGATGCAGAGGAAGGAGGTAAAAGAAAGGAATTTAAAGACGATGTGGAGAATGAGTGGGTGGGAGCAGATATTGATTAAAAGTTAATGAGTGAATGAACAAGAAAGAGGAGAGGAAGCAGAAAGACGGATGGAGACAGAGGGGAAAAAAGAAAAGTGGAGAGAGCGAGGGAAGAGGAGAGGAAAAAGGAAAGTAAGGAAGGAAGTAGGAAATAAACACAGACTCATTTTAAGACAAAAACATTAGACTCCTTACCCCCAGATTAACTCAGGCCCAAGTCAGAGCGGCAGCCATATTGTTTTCAGGTTGTCCGTCCGTCTCATTCTCGTGGACACGATATCTCAGTAACTCCTTCACAGAACGTCTTCAAATTTGGCAAAAATGTCGTCTAGGACTTAAGGACGAACGGATTCGATTTTCGTGGTCAAAGGTCAACGTCTTTGTGACCTCACAAAACACTTTTTCGCCATAACTCAAGACTTCATACAAACATTTAATATTTTCTACGACTCTGGATTAACTGGGATGTAACCTGGAACTAGTCTGAGTGGAGGAGGCAATAATAATTTATAATTAATTTACCCAGAATTCATTGTACTACATTCCGGCGTTAGGTAGTCAAGAACTGAACTGATTTGTGCAACGAATGACTTCAGACTCAGTGTATCTGAAGTCTGAATGTAAAACAGGGGCAAGAGGAGGCGAGGACGCATCACTTTTGTGTAGTATCAGTTTCTTTGGAGTAATGTCTGGTTGGGAAGATTCCTGTGGAATATTGGATTAATAAAATATTCAATCTGACAAAATAATCATGTCCGTCGTCCGTCAGATGAGAATCCAATGACTCAGATCACTGTTCATCAGCTGAAGACCTCAATGGTCCAAGAATGAAACACGCATTATTGACATGTGACTAAAACAAAAACAGGAGGAGGAGAAAGAACGAAGGAGGAGAAATGTGGAGCAGAGACCATGGAGGAGGAGGAAGAGGAGGAGGAGGAGGGGGGGTAGATTTAATAGGCGGTCAGCCCAGTGGAAATGTACATGGTCTTAAAATAGGAGAGTGTGTTATGTAAGTGGTTAGGGAGTGAAGTAAGTGCGTGTGTGTGTGTGTGTGTGTGTGTGTGTGTGTGTGTGTGTGTGTGTGTGTGTGTGTGTGGTGCTGGCTGGGTTCTGAAGTCACTGTAAGTGAGTCCAGAGTCTGGGTCCAGTGATCTCACACACACACACACATGCACACACACACACAGCAGACAATGAGTCTCTTATGTTTTACGTTGAGCTTTTGGCCTGAGCTTTAAATCGTCCGACGTTTCCTCGTGGTTCCCACGGCCGCCCTCGCTCTCTGGAGGTCGCTCTGGAGGCAACAGAGCAACATCAACATTTCCTGCTCGTACATCTCCGCTGTCGTCTGAGAATTTTTCTCAGTAACTCCGATGACTTTCATAACTTGCACAAGACGAATGTGTTTACTTGAAATCTGCAAATTCTTGTCTGATAATCAAACTTGAAAACAGAACGGAGAGATTTTGGGTTTCCTCAGGGCTGATCAGTCTTGGCAGCTGCTCAACACTTCATCCATCCAGTTGGATCTAGAACTTCTCTTGTGTTGGTAGTCCACTAAGCAAGGTACCTCATGTGTCCTTCACCCCAACCACATCATCCAGCTCTTTCCGGAGCAATTGGAACCATCGACCTCCTAGACAGGATATATAATCCCTCCAGTGTGTTCTGGTTCTGCTCAAGGGTTTCCACTCAGTTGGACACCTCCACAGAGGTTCAGATCCCTGATCCAACTAAGCTGACTTCTTTCAAAAAGGATGTCCGGATTCCTCACCATGTTTCCAAGGGTAGAGCCAACCACCCTGCAAAGACGACTCATTTCGGCTGCTTCATTCTTTCCACCCGGTGAGAACCCAGTTATTCATGTTGTTCTTCACAACAACACAGAACCTGATGGTGCTCGGTCCACTTGTTAGCACCAGGCTCAGTTGAACCCAACAGATCCATGCCAAGTATTGACACCGGTAGGTACTCTGGACTTTTAAAGCCTTGTTCTTCAAATGTGCAGGATGGCAACGGTTTCTACTTGGTGTTGGTTTTTCAAATTAAGGCCATGAATATTTTTCAGCAGTGAAAAAGGCATCACAAGCACAGTGACTCTTTGTTGAAACAAGAAGCAAGTGCATGTTCTGTGGAGAACAGTGTTATTCAGAAGAACTACAGTAGATTTTTAGCATTAACAGCTGTTTACTCACCAGTCTTGCCCAGAGCTTCAGCCATTGTAGTGTTTACAAGACAAGAGCAGCTACTTCTTCAAGGCAGCCTAGACACTGCAGTGACTCTGTATCAGAAAGTGATGACATGGTCCGGCCAGACTGGAGCTAGCTGGTTAGCATGCTAACCTTAGTACAAGTGAGTAAAGGAATGAAGTTCGATGCTGAGCTCACAATGTTTCTTCCGGACTGGTCAGTAAACAGAATGCTAATGCTAACGTTAGCTCTGTGGCAATAGCAGAACTTACAAATAGCTCCTTTTAACAAAATAAAAATTTGTAACACAAAACAGATCACTACCTAAAAGAACCTTTGAGGATTCAAGAAACATAAAGTAAATAACAGATTATTTCTTTAATAACTGATATTAATGTGCATCAGCCGTGATTGTTGATCTTTTTATTGATCTTCTACAGTGTATCTCTTCAAATTTAATCATCGTCCTCATCCCTATCTCCCATTTCTTCCTCTTCTTGTTCAGGATAGATATTGTTATGTGTTTGTAGAATATCAGGAGTTATTTCCAATCCAGTGACAAAGAAAGAAGAGCTCAGTGTGAAAATAAGGCTCAAGGCCGAGAGATAAACCTTTTTAAAATACAAACGCTTGTTTAGTGTTCTGGTGTTTGCAGCTTGATGTTTTTCTTGTATAAGTAAAGAAATTAGAGATCAGAGAAAAACAGAAAAGGAGTTTATTGTCACATTGTGTTGTCCCCAGTGTAAACAAGCCCATATTTTTACTTATAATTTCATTGGTAGTTGTCATACAGGTGCAGAGTTACTAAAACCTTGCACGGAGTGCCACAAGGCTCAATCCTGGGTTCCTTTGCTTTCCCAGTGTTGTACGTTACGTCATCGTCTCCAAGGATTGTGAATCTTTTTGTTTGTTCTGAATTTCATTTATTTGCTGAAGACACCCTGGACATGAGAAGTTAATTTGTTTTTTTTGCTGCACAAAAATCAAAGCAATTACACTAGAATACATCCATAAATCAAAATACAGCGTACTTGCCGTTAGCTTACCTTTTTGAATGAGCGAAAGATTTTTTGTGCCTAAAATTTAAACTTTTCTGAAACTATA
Organism: Seriola lalandi dorsalis; assembly: GCF_002814215.2. NCBI lineage: Eukaryota > Metazoa > Chordata > Actinopteri > Carangiformes > Carangidae > Seriola > Seriola lalandi. The sequence continues at coordinate 254,685 of NW_019525501.1, forward strand.
ATTCATTCAGATCCTGGAAAATCATGTAATAGAGTCCAACCTTTTCTATTTAACATAATTTCATTAAGCTGTTTTCTATAAGTATCAGTGATTCCTGACCGTCTGTGGTCGACGCTGCAGGATATACTGGAAGTCATATCACTACCACTCACGGCCATTACTATCTACTGATGTTAACAGTGTGTCACCAACATAATGGAGTCCACTGTCTCTCTCAGCAGGAAATACTTGCACACACGCACATGCAGCGAGTGCTTTCAGTTTCCTCTTAGTGTTATTAATTAACTGTGTAGGAAGTTAGTCATGAAGACAAACGAGTGTGTGTCTGTTTGCGAAATCATTAACTTGTCTGAGGGAAACTTGGACACACAATGGGATATGTTTTTGATGAAAAAGGTGTTTTTATTTCAACTTTGAGGTAAACGTAGCTCCTGTGTGGAGAGTGTGTTCATGGTAGAGACGTCATTTGAATGGAAAACAAAATGTATGTATGTGTAAACAGTAAGAGAAAGAAACCATAGGGGGTTTATCTGCTGTGTAATCGCGCCCTCAGTCGTGCCCTGTGTAAATATCAGTTAGAGAGTCAGACAGTGAATGAATGGGTGAGACAAAAGGAGGAAAGCTGAGGGCACAGCAGCCTGGCAGATGGAAAGAGATAAAGACGTGACATTTTCCACTGTGACAGACATCTGCTGACTTCTAAGTATGTCTGTCTCTCCCCCCTGACTCCCCACCCCCCATCTCTCTCTCTGTCTCACGGCCACTGTCAGGTGGAAATTTACAGCTCTTGTTGTGTCATTGTGGCACTGATCGTCTTCCTGCTCAGACATCCGACCAATCACAGAGTCATGTTTAATACTTTTAATGAGGAGGGGAGGGAGGAAGAAGAAAAGAGTTTAGTTATACTTCATCTCTCCATTTGAATTTATTTCTCACAAAAACAAACTGACTCAAACCATTAAATGAACATTTTAACTGGTTGAAGCTGAAACACTTGATCATGATCATTTGCCTTAGTTTTGAGGAAGTGATCGAAACAGTCATTTGTAGTTGGGGCATATGGAATGGGCTCTAAATCAATATTAGATAAATAAATGAATAAATTCAGCTGTGAAATAAATCCCCTAATACATAAGTTAGGTAATAAATGTAGAAGTAATAATAATAATAATAATAATAATAATAATTGTAAATATAAATGTATAAGTGAGTAAATAAATAAAGAGCTTTTTCTTTTTAAAAAAACAACAAAACCTTTTTATTTATTTCAGGGGACTTTTATTGTGAGACTTTTAGATGTTGGATTATAAAATAAAAGTCCCCCAAAATAAATAAAAATGTCATTTTTGAAATAAATAGCTATTTATTTATTCATTGACTAATGTATTTATTCATATTTACATTATATATATATATATATATATATATATATATATATATATATATCAGGATTTATTTCACAGCTGTATTGATATGTGTATTTATTTATTTAATAGTGATTTAGATGCATTCCATTCGGGCAGACCTTATCATAGCTGAATTTCACATTCAGCTGCAACGTGTACTTTGCTCTTTGCTAATAAAGAAAACATTTGATAAGGGAGTCGTTAGATTGTGACATTAAGGAAGGAGGCTCTGAATCTCTTCCAAAATAAAAGCAGCTATCAGAACCCAACCCTAATCCGTTGGCCTATTTCGTCTGTTATTCAGTATCACTGCTGCTGTGTCCCGTCTATAGTTTAGATCATGTGGCCAGATCACAGTGACTCCATTTGATCTGAGCTGGCACTAAATAACGTCACAGACACTGACCTGGAAAAAAGTCAGTCTCAGTCCAAACAAAATGTGGTGCATCCGCCACTTCTGAGCGCTGTTATCTGAGAGGCAGCAACATGAGCTGAGAGTCCACGAGCTGCAGCTGATGCACAGAGTTAGACACTAATTATTTTATTCTGAAGGCCAAACAAGGTGATGTTGAACAGACTGGACTCATCTCTACAAGGGCTGGGAGATGAATCTAGTTTTATTTTTTATTTTGCCTTCCAACGATTATGAAAACAAGATAATCCAGATAAAACAATTATTATTTGTGCTGCATTCTGTTTCGCAACAACTTCGACTTCCTGGTCACGTCTCGGCGTACGTAAGCGACGCAAGTTAGTGGCGTAAGTTACGTTAGTTACTGAGCGGATTATGTTGAATATATTTTATCAAAATGTTAAATATATGTTTAGGAGTTTTCAGTAGGTTGTGGAAGTACAATAACTTTACATCATAATTTATTTTTATTAGTTTTTGTATTATGTATATATTTATATATTTGTTATTTTTTATTTATATCTTTTTTTTGTTTTTCTGTTGAATTGTATTTAAAGTTAAAAAAAAGTCCACTGTTAAAAAGTTTTTAGTAATAAATGCGTGGTGTTTCCAAAGTCAATGAGTAATCGTGTCCAATAATCGTGATCTCAATATTCATGATCAAAATAATCTTGATTATTATTTATTCTTCTTATCTCTACTGCCACACTGTGGTTGCCTGGTAGCATTGCAGGTGATTCAGATTGAGGCGCAGGTGAATTTCACTTTGAAGCTTTTGAGCAACACAAAAATCCAACCGTGGCGTGAAACCAAACCACAGTGGGTTTAACGGTGGCGTCCTCCGAGCGGAGTCAGTTGAAGATAAACTGCTGCTCTTGTTTTTGCAGGTTGAACTTGCACAAACAGTTTTCATGACTGAGGGAAGCCTTGTTTATCTGGAAGAGGAAGAGCCATAAGACACAGCTCATGTCCCCCAGGCTGTGGTTGACGGCTGACAGTGAAGGACAGGTTGTAACATGTGGTGACATCGTCGAAGGAGAAATTGTTAAAGGAAGATTTAGTCCTTTTAGATTCTTGTTCTTGGAAGTCGGGTGGAAAAGTCAAGAGTGCCATAAAACTATATGACACATACTTACATAAACACTTCACTTCCAAAATATACTTCCCAGTCTTTATTTTTCTAAAGCAGCCTGGAGAACAAGCTCGGTTCTTTCAGTAGATGTTTTTAAAAGTTTCAGTCCTGGTTGATTTCTGTCGGTTAACGTGGACCAGCAGCCAACATCTGGAGCTGGAAACTCTGGGGCTGTGGCTCATGTGTTGGTCTACCAGCCTCTTTAGCAGGTGGCCAGCCGCCATCGAGTGGCGAGGTGTTGAGGGTTTATGTTAAATGCCGAAACATGCGCACATGAAAACTTAAAAAGCAAAGCTGCTGTCGGTGGATTGTTCTCAGACTGATTCTCTCTGATTGACTCTCTCTCTCTCTCTCTTTCTCTCTCTCTCTTTCTCTCTTGTTTCCACAGAATGGCGCAGAAAGAGAAACTTCAGTGTCTGAAGGATTTCCATAAGGACACTCTGAAGCCGTCTCCCGGTAAGAGCCCCGGCACTCGGCCTGAAGACGAGGCGGAGGGCAAACACCCCCAGCGGGAGAAGTGGGCCAGCAAGTTGGACTTTGTTCTGTCTGTGGCTGGAGGCTTTGTTGGTTTAGGGAACGTCTGGCGTTTCCCATACCTCTGCTATAAGAATGGTGGAGGTGAGAAAACAATAGAGCTGTTGATTCACATACACTCCTCTGTTACCTGGTTTCATTTCCTCCATGTTGCCTACAACTGTTCCTGAATGTCTCTCTCTCTCTCTCTGTCTCTCTCTCTCTTTCTCTCTCTTCCCTCACCTCCACCCAGGTGCATTTCTCATCCCCTACTTCATCTTCCTGTTTGGCGGAGGTCTGCCGGTCTTCTTCCTGGAGGTCGCCCTGGGTCAGTTCACCTCCGAGGGTGGCATCACCTGCTGGGAGAAGCTCTGCCCCATCTTTACTGGTGAGTAGACCCTTGGAGAAATAATGTCAGTCGTAACACGAGTGGCTGCACAGAGCAGGTAGGGGTGTGTCCCAGGTGTGTCCTGGAAACAGAAACACTTTAACATTGAGGATTAGGTGTGATCGTCATGGTGTAAGTAAATATAAGTAGTATGAGTAGTAAGAATTTGATCCTCAAAAAAAATCAAATTCAAGCCATAAAACTAAAATGACATTGTCTAATTATCTAAGATTATTTTATAATATTGCAAATAGAATTAAATACAAAGATTGAAGGAACTTTGACTTTATATGAAGAAACGTGTCTATTGTTGACAATGTGAAAACATTATGACACTTCAGGTTCAATTTCTCCTCAGCTGAGGGAGTTACTGAAGTGTGCTGCACAGAATCTCTTAAAAGGTTTCCTTTAGTAAAAGAGAAAAGTTGAGTAATTTAGAGCCGTGAAAGAGATTTTACAGTGGTTGCCATGGAGACCGTCAGTTTGCTGGCATTAGCCCCAGGTGTTTCCCTGAGGAGCTGGTGGAGACCAAACACAGAGTTAAAAGAGCAGGAACACTGGACTTAACGTGACTCTAGATGAAAGATAATGTTTCTCTGTATCAGATAAGTTCAACATATCGACATCAAAGGTGAAGATTGGTCAACGTTGTGTTCACGACATCTTGTTTCTGCTGCCCCCAAGTGGCCAAAAAACAAACAACTAAAACCTTGTGGAAGAGGGTCACGTGACATACGTTATATATCAGATTATATAGATATAAAAATGATATCTCCTGTATCTTTTAGCAAATACAGGAGTTCATAGACCCAGTTGTCGTCTATTGTCGTACACGTCTGACCAACAGCCCCGCCCTCTTCCCCCCCCCCCCCCCCCCATGTGACCTCACTGATCTGAGCGATGTCGCCAGCCTTCCCTAAGTCTAAACTCCGGCGTTTAGATTTTTCCAGACCTGTGTTGTTTTTCACAGAGGAACGGCCGTGCAACATAAGGCTGAGTCACACCAGACTCGCCTCCGATCAGACTACTGAGACTTTACCCTGCAACCGTTACCAGGCAACCAGGCCTGTGCCGGTACACCGACACACTGAGGCCTGTACTCTGCTCTCACCTCCTCTCCTGTCGAAACCTGCCGTCCTCCAAGAAAGCACGTTCAGACTTCGGAGACGTCTTCTCCAATATTTCCTCTGTTATCAGATGGAGACATATTTTTGTTTTGCCCTCCTCTGCTCCTCCTTTCTTCAGTCTAATCTCCTCCGTCTCTCCGTCATCATATTTCCTCCCTCTCTTCCCTCCTCACATCTCTTTCTTCAGCTCTTCTCACCTCCCCCTCTCCCCTGTTCGCTGCCAGCTGAATAAGGTTAATGTATTCATCGCAGTCGCTCTCTCTCTCTCTCTCTCTCTCTCTCCGTGGCTTTTTCTTTTCTCTAATTCTACGTCTCCTTTTTGTAAATTTTATTTCAGTAATTTTATCGTTTCGTTATCTTGATTTAATTATTTACTCATGCTGCTGTTCTCACTTTCACACACACACGTTCTTTCTTCCTTTCAGACACATTATCCTCCCTGCCGTCTCTCTCACACACACACACACACACACACACACACACACACGAGACGGTGTACAGAGTGTCCTGAATCACACGTTGCTACGGCAACAGCGCTGCAACACATCAGAGAAACAGCAGAGAGGGAGAGAGAGAGAAGAAGCAGAGCAGGGAGATCTGAGGAGAGAGGAGATGGGTTGATAAAGACCAGAAAAATTGGAGTAATGAATAAAGGCGGC
>NW_019525501.1:260341-262686 GCF_002814215.2 Seriola lalandi dorsalis
AGTGGGGCGGGTGAGAAAGGAAAGGAGAGAGGGAACGAGAAAATGAAAAATAAAAATAATTGAAGCAACAAAAGAAAAAGGGAGAAAGAGAAAGAGATGTGTGATCACCCCTGACATCTGAATTCCTGCCCACGTCTCTGATTTTTCATGTTGTGCTCATTGAAAACAAGCGAGCCAATCAGAGCTTTGTGGGCGGGATTAGAGGAGCGATTAAGAGAGAGAGAGAAAAAAACCAGACAGGAAGCGTTGATGAGATGAGTGCAGCTGTACAGGTTGTTCTGAGTCGACCAGCACAAATAACAACTGTTAAATCATCATGTTTCTTTCTGACTTTCTGACACCACCAATTCCTCTGATGTAACACAGATACGGATTTGTTAGAGGAAAAATATCCCGAGCTGACACGACGTGAGGTCAACATCAGACTGAGGAAAGAAGAGAAAACAAGTCTGATTATTAGCTGTTAGCTGTTAGCTGTTAGCCTGACGTCTTAAAGGGTGGAACTGAAAGGTTATTAAAACCAACCAGGACTTGACAACCGTCTCCACCAGAATACACTGATTTATTCGGATGAATGACGGAGTAAATGCAAAGAAAAGAGGTCCAGACTGAACTCAGATCAGATCTGAATCTTCGAACCTTTTGTTTTGTAAAGACAAAAAACCATAAACCAATCATGTAAACTGCACATTCTGTCGGAGTGCGGCCGATTCCTCGTTGTGTTTATCAGTCACATTCTCGTGTGGGGCTCTTGATGATTTTCTCCAGCTGTTATTGTTTTCAGTGACACCGTGTGATGCTGCTGAGCCTCAGCTGCTTCACAGATGATTCCTCTCCGCAGTAAAACACTTCGAGAGGCTTTCAAAGTTTCAGGGAATTTATTTCTTCAGACATGAACCTCGTGAGTTTAGAAGCTCCCGGAGGTTCAACTCCCACTTTTTCAAACATAGGGACAAAGTGGAACAGACTCAGTCTGAATCCTCACTCACACACACCAGAATCATATTTAATTTTGCTAAACAGCTGAAATATGTGTCCTCATCATAATTTAAAGCTCCTGCGGTGTAAAGGTCTGTGTCCATGTGTAGTGTGATTATAGATCAGCTCTAGCTTCTATATTAATACTGTGAAAGTATCAAAGCCTCAGTCCACAGAGAAATGCACACAGCCTGTATTCAGAAACTGAGCCTTAAAACCAGCCGTCAGGACTTCTGGAACTTTGTGATGTCACAACAAAGCAGTCACCAAGCCCCGCCCACCCGGATTATTTCAATTTAAATTCAAAAGCTCAATGTGTTGCCAAAGCAAAATTACAATCAATCAATGGAATTAAATTATCAAAGAAAAAAAATGCCAGTAACAATATTAATATAATAAAATACAATAAAATTATTAATAGAAAAAATAGATAATGAAATAAAGTAAATGAAAAAAAACTATAGACATATGTACATATCCAAATATACGCATACATAAACATATACATTCACATAAGTAAAAACAGTTAGGTAAACACATTTGGTTTGTATATTTCTATATATATCTGTCTTCTCACTCAGAGCCTCCTCTCTTCTGATTGGCTCACCGACCTGTTGTTACTAGAGCTGCAGAGAGAAGCCTGAGAGAGGAGATGTGAAACTAAACACTTGTGTTAAATATAGAGCTTTAATTTTAATTCTAAGACTTGATCAGAACGTAGCACGAAGATCAATTAGAACCAGGTCAGTGACACTAATAAACATTTTGATAAAGGTCAAAAACACCTGGTGACATCATCCTGACACTGAATGATATGACAGGTACGTCTGTCTTCAGTCTGGACCCTCGTGTTGACGGCGGTTCTGAGTTTAAAAGAATCGATTGCAAATGTAAACAGAGCGAGGTCAGTCGAGGTCAGCGCCCGAAATTACATCATGGAGGGCGACGCATCTGTTTGTTTGATCAGCACTGTACCATGTGATCCAAGCGTGTGTGTGTGTGTGTGTGTGTGTGTGTGTGTGTGTGTTTAGGGATGCAGATGCTTAGCAGCTGCTAATTAGTCGAGTTATTAAAAGGACATGATGCGATGCTGAAGTAGTTCACACACACATACACACACACACACACACACACACACACACACACACACACACACACACAAAAGCTCTTCTAATTTACTTACGAGGACCTTCAGTGACCACAGTCATTACTTAACCTTTAACTTAAAACCTAACACACGCTCCTAATCCTCACCCTTACACCTGTTCTTATTTTGAAGGATTTTCTTATGTTTACACACACACACACACACACACACACACACACACACAGCCTTGATCCAGTGTTTACCAGCAGCTCCATCTCGA
>NW_019525501.1:262706-272506 GCF_002814215.2 Seriola lalandi dorsalis
ACACACACACACACACACACACACACACACACACACACACACACACACACACACACACACACAAAGACACAGATAGCGAATGAGGCTGAAGAACTTTCTCTCAAATTCAGCGTGCACACACACACACACACACACACATACAGATGGCCAATGACGTTGAAGGACATTAATTTGGATGAATGGCCTCTGTCGGCTGTGTGTACTGACTGATAATACTGCACACACACACACATACACACACACACACACACACACAAAAGCTCTTCTAATTTACTTACGAGGACCTTCAGTGACCACAGTCATTACTTAACCTTTAACTTAAAACCTAACACACGCTCCTAATCCTCACCCTTACACCTGTTCTTATTTTGAAGGATTTTCTTATGTTTACACACACACACACACACACACACACACACACACACAGCCTTGATCCAGTGTTTACCAGCAGCTCCATCTCGAGGTCGGTGGTGTCGCAGCTGATCGCTCTCCTGAACGCGTCAAAGTAAATTTAAGTGCAGGGCGATGTCAGTGAAGGTTAAAACAACTAAATCATTAATTCTGTAGACCTTCAACTGGCTAAATGCATTGTGGGTGTTCATTAACACAAGCTAATAGTTACCAGAACTGTTAATGGCGAGGAAACAGGGATTTACAGTACATTTGTGAGGACAGTGTTTCACAGTGCAGACGAGTGGTTTCATGAACATAAGAGAAAAAGAAAAGTCACCAAAAACAGGAAGTAACACTTTGAACACTGAAATACATCTGTGCAGACTCAGGATGTGGCGCTCTAATCTTCTATTTTTAAAGACCCAGGTTCATGTCACACAACGTGTCTTCGTGGAAAGACATTTTGATTTTAGAGTTTTTCTTATTCAGCTTCTTAAACCTGTTTTTTCAGTAGCTAGTGGTGACATTACACAATCTACATCATCTTCAATCTTCAAACATCACCTGTGTGTGCTCTGGTTGCCTGACACGTTGGTTTCGTTATGAGCTGGCGACTGTTACATCCTGTTTTCTGGCCAATCAGAATCCAGCAACAAGAACCAAAAGTGGAGACACAGCAGAGACTTATAAGGTGAAAACTCTGTTGAAGGAAGTTGAAAAAGTCTTTCACTGGTCACATGGGGACAAAGGGAAATGTCGGTGTCGAGTTCAAAACCCCTGATGATTTTTATGTTCATATCATGGTGACATGTCATTTTAAAGAGGGTTCACTTCAGGGCAGAGGATTGTTTATTTTTACCAAATATGTCTCAGTATTATAAAGTCTGATCAGTGGCTTCCTGTATCATCATCATCATCATCATTGTGTCCTCTCCCCTCTCTCCAGGTATTGGTTACGCCTCCATTGTGATTGTTTCCCTGCTGAATATCTACTACATCGTCATCCTGGCCTGGGGCCTCTACTACCTGTTCCAGGTGGGTGTGGGGAAAAGAAACTCTGATGGCAATAGAAGAAGTCCCTCAAGGATATCTGTTAGGGCCACTGACTAGCTGGAAAGTGCTGTTCCATGAAACGCTCCAAGTAACAAGATCAGATAAATAAATCGCTGATAAAAATAATAATTTTCTGCCAAATTCCAGTTTTTTATGAAGCAAAATACCTTGGAATTTGCTGACTGAGGTAATAATAATAAATTAACAAATACTTCGCGGAATGTGAGAGATAAATGAGTTTACTTGATCTGTTAAAAAAAGTGAAACTGGATTGATGAATAAAATCCAAAAACATCAGTTTCAGAGTCAGGAACTGCCAAGATGGCAACGGTGGAGCAGCTCACTCTGAGCTTCAGAAACTTATGGGTGACGTCACAGAGGCGACGTCCATCTGTATTTACAGTCTGTGGTTCTCACAACCTTTTAACATCCAAGTTAAACTGAGTTAAACTTGTTAAAAAGCTGTGCTGGATTCGAACTGAAGCTCTTCCTCTGCAATAACCTGGATGCACCAGCCCCGAAACCTAAATCTCACAAACTCTGAGTTTAGTTTATTAATAATAATAATAATATATTTTTTTATATAGCACTTTTTAAAACAGAGTTACAAAGTGCTGTACAAACATAAAAACAAAACAAAGCCATAAAAAAGTGTATGAAGCTGCTGAACGTTCAGTCAGAGCTATAGCTTTAGATCATGACCTGACCTGACTCATAAATCAACTGCTGAACTTGTTCCTCTGACTGAGAATTAATTGTATATGGGTTGACAATTTAGGACATTTTCAGAATAACCAGTTTTTTTTACAGTTACAAAATTGGCAGCAAAGAACAGCAGCAGCCTAGTGAGCAGAATAAATGCTCCTATTAATGTCTCACGCCAAGAATAGAGCCAGTCTGTCATCCATTGTGCGGCCTCCTTCATGTCTTTGACAAACTGGTTTAAAGCCGATCCAGTAACATGTAAAGCTCTTTGATGGCGCCCCTTAAACCCAAACAGGTGCCTCTTGAGGCTCGACAGACCTCGATGAAGAAGGCTGTAAATTAAAGGACAGAAGGTGTCGAATTCTCATGGACGGCTCAGCTGCTGAGTCAAGTGAGGTTTATATATATGTTTCATATAGGGGCCGGTTTCACAGAGACATCTCAGACCGGGTGTGGTGTCGGTCCAGATCTGAGACTGACTCATTTTAAGCCAAAAACATTAGACACCTTACCCCCAGGCTAACTCGGGCCTAGGACAAGTGTTACCGTGGTAACAATCAACGACACCTGTGCTGAGCAGTTATACCCAACAACCAGAAAACAGGAAAACATGGCTCCTAATTTGTGGTTTGCTGAAAAAGAAAAAGGGAAGGATTTTTTAGAGACGGCAGCCATTTTGTTTTTTATCGTCTCACTCTTCATACACTCTTGTAACTGTTGAATTCTTCCATTACGCAAACATTTTCTGCTGAGGGTAAATGGAGCCTGGTCAGCCATTTTTTTGATATAAAAAAAGTCCAATTTACCCAGAATTCATTGCACCACAGTCCAGCTTTAGATAGTCAAGCACTTAACTGCTTTGTGCAACAGATGAATTTAGACGTCTTGCTGAAGTCTGACTGTTTGTTATATCGAAGACACAGTCAAAGTCTGTGTTTGTGAAACCGGCTCCAGGTCTAAACCAGGTCTGAGCTCAGCTCGGTGCAGAGATAACAAAACAGATGAGTTGGTGGTAGAAAGTTTCAAGCGTCTTTGGTTTTCCGTCTTTAGTCAGTGATTTTGAACACTGATGAAACTGTTGACGAGCGAGCTTATCTGATCTGAGCATGCTCAAAAGTTAAGTACACTAACATAACTTCTGCTTGTTTTGCGTTTCAGTGTTTTCAGCCGGAGCTGCCCTGGGCCAAGTGCAATCAGCCCTGGAACACCGAACACTGCATCGAGGACACCTACCGCAAGAACAAAACCTTTTGGTTGGCTGCCAACGCCTCCAACTTCACCTCCCCCGTCACCGAGTTCTGGGAGTGAGTTACATAAGAGCACACACACACACACACACACACACACACACACACACACACACATATATGCTGCTCACCTCCATAATCACACTTGATTTTCATGTTGTTTTACATGTGAAAAGTTGGGTTCAGGTACGACTTTGGAAGGAGTTAGAAGACGCATTAGTAATGTGATGTGCACGTGTCTCACACATGTGTCTCACACATGCACAGGTAAACACATTTGCTTAAGGAGCTCTTTCCCTGTGTGTTGCAGACATAACGTGCTGGGTATCACCAGCGGTATAGAGGACATGGGTCATGTTAAATGGGACCTGGCTCTTTGTTTACTGCTCGTCTGGGTCATCTGCTTCTTCTGCATCTGGAAGGGAGTCAAGTCCACTGGCAAGGTAAATCGACGTGTCCTCTGTTTTGCACTATCCTGTTGTTTTGTGTTGCACCATTGTTCCAAAACAAGATTGTGTTCCTCATGAACTTGCTGAACTTTGAGAAAAAAAAAAAAAAAGTACAAGAACCGTCTTGTCCATTTTTATCATCACTGTATCGTGAGGATGCAGAAAACCATAACAGAGTGATGCTCATATGATTTTTTTTTTCTCTGTGGTCTGAACAAGAGAACAATACAGCGCTGTGTTCAAGCTGAGTGCAGCAAAGTACAGATTTGGTTGGTTTTTTTTTCAAGGACGTGGGAGGCTGGAGAAGTTGCAAATGAATAAATCCCTTATTTTCTCTTCAGCGATACAGAAATGAAATAGTTACAAACACAAAGTTTTAAAAAGTTTGTTCCACTCTTATTTGAAAGGTTCTGAGATGGTTTGTGTAAAATACTGGATCTGTGTGCAGAGCTGAGTTTTAGTCTCTCAGGAGAAACACTAATGTCAGGGCAACATCTGGTTCCACTTTGCTGTTGTGGATCCTCCCAAAGATTTTAGCTTCCCAGCATTATTTCCTCAAACAAATAAGTGTTTACGACTTGCAGGCCGTTAGCAAGGGTTTAATGATGTATAGAAGTTGTACAGTAGCTCATAAACTTGGCTTCCTGTGAGAAAGAAAATGTTTAGAAACTTCAGGCCTCTGTATAAACTGGGAAGTGGAATTATGATTTTGACCATAAACCTTTCATTGTTCTTTGTTTGTCATGCTAAAAATTTAGCTACTGTGGTCTCAGTGCTAATGCTAACTGTGTGCGGCAGAACGCTAACCCTATCTCTGTGCAGTTAGCATGATCATAAAGCAAGTTAAAATTTATATTGTTGAAACATCAGAGAGCTAACAAGTTAACTAATTAAGTAGCTTAGCAAGGCAGCTAATGCCACATTTGAAGTTTGAACGTAAGCTAGGCTAAACAGCTCGCCTAAGCAACAATGAGCTGTTAGCAAGTGTGCTAGCAAGTAATAAAATCAATAAAACATTTTGAGGCCAGTGTGTATATGTTATGTTTCTGAGTTTAAAAAATTGCCTGATTAAGATTGTTTTCAAACATTAACAAACAACACACATGTATGGGTTCCTTTGATAAGGAAGGAAAGCTACTTAGCTAGTTATCCTTTGGTGAGGAACCAATAAATGTGGTTGCAGAATTGGAGCCACTGAGCAGCACATTTCACAAAAAAAAAAATAAAAGTCAATGCCCTCTAGTGGACAAACTGATGGATAAACTGTCTCTAACTTGTTCCACATTGTACCACATTGTCTTGTTTCTAATGCCCAAAATGTAAACATCAATACTGATCTTTTTTTCTTTTAGTTGATGTTGGATGTCAGCCCGGCCAGTTTTGTGGTTGGACCCTTTGGCCCTTGGCCCTGTTTGAGTTACATAATTCTGTATTCCAGATAATCCGAGCAGTTCCTAAAATTCATCTTTTTGGCAGGTTGTTTTGCCGACTGTGTAATAAACCACAGAGCTTGTTCAGTTGCTGCCACAGCAACAACAACAACAATTCACCATGAGGCCGCAGGCAGCTCAATCAATCCCAGACCACTATTTTTATAGCCTTAACACTCTTTATTGATTGGTCTGGCCTGATTTATACCTTCTGGTTGCTTCCTGTTGTAACCTCGGTAATAAAGACTCCTACAAGGCCAAGTGTGGTCACCGCTTTCCAAACAGCAGATACTGATGCACTGCTATTGATTTAAGGGACAGCCTGTGGCCTGTTCTTGGTATAATCCAAAAATAACGTCCAGAGTTCTCACATTTATCAACCACCAGTCTCTGTAACGAAACCAAAAACAACAACTAGTTGGCCAGATAACAAATGAACGTCCTTGTCATGGTGAGGCACAACATTTTTTATACTGGAGAATATTTACAGTGTTTCTATAATTGGTGACCTTGTGTTTCTGTATCTGTGCTTTCCCTTAGGTGGTCTACATCACAGCCACGTTCCCGTTTATCATGCTCATCGTGCTGTTGATTCGTGGTGTGACACTGCCGGGTGCTTCAGCGGGTATCAGGTTCTACCTGTACCCTGACCTCGCTCGCCTGAAGGACCCAGAGGTAGGTGCCCCTGTGCTGCCTGGGCGAGAAAGCCCCATCGCCATTCTTTCCTCTGCTGCTCCAATCCAAACATCGCTCAGCATGGACAACTGAAACATCTGTCTGGCTACTCATAAAATACCTGTTAGGAAATATAATTGATAGCAAACAACAAACAATGACACTTTGAGAGATAGTTAGTAGTAAGGTATAGTTTAGCCACAACAGAATTACTGGACTAGATCTTCTGTTTAGCAGCTGAATAATGAAATTATATCCTCCCCTTCTATAAAGGTTGAAGGTATACTAAGTTATTTACTCCCATATTCTGGAAGTCTTTCTTGAAATATAAGATTGGGTGTATAATTTCACCAGCGGTCTGCTCAGTACGTAGGTTTTAAGGTCAGTCAGAAACTGAGCAGTCAGCTTGAAAGGTAGCGTCTGTACAGTTGGTACGTTGGGTGTTTGGGACGAATAAAGAGAATGCAGGGGGGAGAATAATTTTGTTTTCAGCCCTTACGACAGTCAATCTGGTGGTTTCCAGTCCGAGCTATTACTAGTTAAATTCTGCTAGACTTCTGCAGCTGCTAACTTCCCCTAGTACACATCGGTCCATGACTTACTTCCCTCCAGCTTCCCTTCATGTTATTCTTGGTCCTGTACTTCCCCTCATCAGCAGGCCTCAGCCTTTCTGTCCCCACTCTCTCCCCCTGCTTCACAGGTGTGGATTGACGCCGGCACCCAGATCTTCTTCTCCTACGCCATCTGTTTGGGCGCCATGACGTCCTTGGGGAGCTACAACAAGTACAAATACAACTGCTACAGGTGAGGCGCCAGTTTCAGTGAGGGGGATTAGCTGTAGGGGAGAGAGGGGGGGTGACGGGATCCTTGTGTGTTCATTAACAAATCCTCCTCATGACATATGTGTGACATAGGGACTGTTTGCTGCTGGGAGCCCTCAACAGTGGTACCAGTTTTGTGTCTGGCTTCGCAATATTTTCCGTCCTGGGCTTCATGGCACAAGAGCAAGGGGTGGACATTTCTGCTGTGGCAGAGTCAGGTACGAGGGTTCTGTAAAGGCGGCAGTGATGGTGGGCGCTGCTTCCTGGTTAACAAATTAAACAACAGTAAATATTAAAGAAAAACAGTAACGAAAACCCCAAAGAGGTTCATAGCCAATACGTTTAATTTCGAATTGAATTGTAATTTGGAATTAAATGGATTCCCTGATCAATCATAAAATGACGGCATCGGAATATGGAAGTTTCCGCAATCAAACACTCCTTGACAAAAGCAGAATGTGAGAGCATATGAACACATTTGGTCGGTTTGTTAGCGCAACATTTAAGTAAAGAAAGGAGGCTGGATCAGGCCAAACGAAGAGATGTTGGAAATATGATTTTGTTTATCAAAGAGCAAGAGTCACAGACATTAAGACACTAATTAAAAAATAAGGTAGAATGCCAAGATAGAATACAGTGCGTCTTGTGCCAGTGTGCTAGCTTAAACATGCTACCAGAGATTTGGCTTTGAGGTGTTCCCTCTCTACACGAGACGAACTGACGTGACCTCTGTTGTGACCTGTCTACTTGAGTTGGTGTGTGGTGTTATTAGCTGTTTCTACCTATTCTAACATGTAGTGCTAGCAACTGTATGTTTTTGTAATGTCTGTTAGCATCCACAGTCATCAGATAGAGCAACTCAACCATAAAACTCCATGGAAAACTACTGAACGTTTTACCAGAGGAAGGAAAAACTGTCCCTCTACATTTGTATTTAGTTGCCAGAGACTGAGGTGTTTTGGAAAAAGCCTTAAGTGCCATCATCTTTTCCATGGACTGGCAGTATATTTACAGTATACAGGATTGCTGGAGCCTGATGACAGTGCTCGGTTCTCAAATCCCAAATCAGTCTTTAAAAGTACAAATTCCACTCAAACAAAGCTGATGTTTCTAGAACTACCATTGGAGCTGGTTTGGAAAGTTTGATTCCCTTCTTTTCTGTGATATTAATCATCCTTCAATTACCTCCTTAAGACATCAGGCATCTTGTTGGACATCAAACTTTAAACTTGTAATTTATGTCAATAGCTGAACTGATCATTAAGTGCTTTGGTGAAACCCAGGCTTCATCTAATGCTTCAAGCCCAACCATTCTGAGGAAAGCACATGTAGCTTTAGCGCAGTGAGCTAACTTTCAAACGCAGCCAGCCCAGTCGATACGAATATTGGACGGTTCTGTCGTCTCCGACGCCGAATTAACGGTGGGGGTTTGGCAGAATTGTCCAATGTCAACGTTTGTGTTTGGCGAGTGGGTTGACGCTCCACAGGTTGCCAAAGAATAGAAGTGCAGATCAGTGCTGCTGGATCCCCTGCCGGCAACATGGGCGACAGGCAGCTCAGTTACTCATAATGTGTCCATGTGCTGCGAGTCAAAACAGCAGAGCAGGTCGAGTAGACAGAACAGACTCAGACAGGTCACCAGGCTGTGACAGGTTCAAAAACCCGCCAGGTAAGACAGATATCAAAGGTTTAGGAACATCACAAGTCAGTCCGCCTTAACTGCGACTGCTTGATGCTGATGTATCTGACTGAGGAGTGAGTGTTTCCTGCATGAGAGAATACGCTGATGCTCTGATCACACTCAGGATACGATGTGGCTTCTGTTGACTCAAGAATGAACTTTATGAAAAGTGAAGCTTTAAAATACTGAGCCCAGTCAAGTAAGGACTGATCCGTCACACAGTAGGTGTGATTAACGTTCTGCTAGCGTCTCCCCGCTCAGGGAACTGAAGTTGGTGCTATTTTTTGGAGTCAACGTGGTGTTTGGTTGGATGCCCTGTCATAATTCACAACTAAAAAAAACTGAACATATTTACATATCCTGCTATCAGCTGTTTCGCTGTCATGGCTGCTTCCTTTGTTTCTGGACTTCTGTGTTCACGGTTCACGATGTGTAGCATCAACATCCAATTGGACCTCCACAAAAACAAAAAAAAAAACAAAACTCATGTCACGATTTGTATCTGCTGCTGTTTTGCAGAGATCAGTCATTTTTCATTCCTCAAAAAAAAAAGATAAAAAGAGTCTTGATTCGGCCGAGAATGTAAAACGGTTCGAGTGACGAAGGAGTCGACGAACTTTAATCATCTGAGAGACTCTTGATTCACCTTCTCCAGCAGCTGATCAGCTCTGTGTTTAGAGGCGTCCAGCTGCTCGACATAGTGAATCTAACTCGTCTTAATCAGGTTAATTGCTGCATTGTTTGCAGTGGTTAATGGTTTTTTGGTAACACACAAACACACTCCACTACATACTGTACACACTTCCATTTATAACATGTTCTCTCTCTCGTGACTTCCTCAGAAGTAGCAGTTACACTCTTCTCACAAAACATGACATGACACATTATATTCAACATGTTCTTTATATTGATATTGATGTTTTGCTTGTTATTGTTGTGTTTAACTTTATTATAATGTTGTTTGTTTCCTTGTTATATATTTTTATAAATGGTATGGAATGTAATGTGCATAAAGTCTGTAATATTGTAAGTAATGTGTGTTTAAAATGGAGGCGACAGGTAAGTAAAGATGTCAGATCAGATGTACTTAGTACCTTTGTACTTTGTACACACACACACACACACACACACACACACACACACACACACACACACGCACACACACACACCTATGTGAAGTGTTGTAGCCGAGGTTTTGCCTTGATGTGCGTTCAGATCTGTTTCTGCGTCTCCGTTGTTCTGGGCCGTTTCTTCCCACAGGGATGCAGATCAGATAAGCTCATCACATGATACTAATGTCGCCCCCTCCCCCCACCGTCCCCTTCTTTCTGGTCCTACTCCCCCCC
>NW_019525501.1:272641-289203 GCF_002814215.2 Seriola lalandi dorsalis
CACACACACACACACACACACACACACACACACACACACACACACACACGGAAACACAGTAAATAATAATGATAATAACTGTATTTATATAGCACTTTTTACAAACGAGAAACAGAAAAGAAAACAGAGCAATAAAAGACAGAGAGGCAACGTGTAACAGGGATAATTACAAATACACGTGTTAAAACAGTAAAATCCATAAAGCGGACAAAAGAAAATAAAACCAAAAGTAGAAATCAAAGATAAAAGCATAGAAATCAGGAATAAAAAGCTTCTTTATACGAGTATATTTGAGTGTTTTAAACTGTGACAGCACGCCTTGGATTAGAAACGTGAGGGGAGGGGGGAGAACTCCACTGCTTTGATGTTTGATTCCTGTAGCATATTATATTTTTTGATATATTTTATTTAATAATTATTATAATATTAATGTATTATTTAAGCATAAACATTTCACCTGCACTGATTCTTTGGATACAAAACATCATTTATTAGCAATAAACCAAAGACTAATTATTATAATTTAAAGGTTTTCTTTTCTGTGATGCTAAATCAGCTCAGCTCAAATCAAGTAATAAAGTGGTTTCTAATATGTTTATTAGCTAAGAGATGTTGCTCCATGTGCAAAAACACAACCAACAAAATACAAAAATATATAAAATAAATGTGATTTAAAGTTATTCTAGGATTGTAAGACTTGGAAGGATTTTAACTATAATCCATTTGAGTTTTTCTGCTTCTGTAAAACATTTGAACACAGTCGACAGAAGTTGCACTGATGACACAGAAGTAATATTATAATATCATACAATCAGCTGCTCTGTTTGTAAGTGAATGAGGCTGATCTGTTGGACATGAAATACCTCGACTATGATCCAACTCTAGACGCTCAGACAAATCTATAATGTAAAATCAGTTCCTAATCGTTAAGGGTGTCAGGTGGGTTCGCCACTCTTATTCTTCATTTATCACCATAAACTTGTTGCAGTTAAGATGGAGTCGGAGGTTCCTTTAGGTTTTTTACTTCCTTCAGTTGCTAAGGTCTTTTGTGCGACAGTTTAATGCACTTTAAGTGATTCCTTAAGTATTTAAGGTTTATCTTGGTCTTATTCTTAAGTGAACATTTTAAGGAAACATTAACTCCCAGAATAAATGAAAGTAATTAAATCTTCTGTAGTCGAACGCTGTGAAGAGATGAGGATGTACAGATGTAAAGAAGCTCAGTGGATAATGTCTGTGTGTGTCTGTGTGTGTGCAGTTTGTAGAGGTGGAAGGGCAGATCACATCACTGGTGGATCTGTATCCGTCCTTCCTAAGGAAGGGTTACCGCAGAGAGGTCTTCATCGCTATCCTCTGCTGCATCAGCTATCTGCTTGGACTCACCATGGTTACCAAGGTAACGACACCATGAAAACACGTAAACATCATCTATATATATGTATGTATATACACACTGTGTCCGCAGACCTCAATTCTGGCTCCGCCCCTCAGCTCCGCCCCTCAGCTCCACCAGAAACAGCAGTGTTCAGACGACGCTTAGTGTGGGTCCCTGGGGAGATGACAGGGGGCTATTTATACTGTCAAGTCATGAGAACTTCCCTTCCCTCCCCCAGTATTAATAGATACAGTAGACCTGACTTCACTTTTCCAAATCTTCCTCCTCCTCCTCTTCCTCCTCCTCCTCCTCTTCTATTTCTGTCTCTGCTCTGGTTTCTGATGTTTCCCATCATTCCTGACTCCTCTCCTTCCCGCTCCCCCCTCGTTCTCTCCCTCCTCCCCTCCTCCTCTTGAACTCCTCTGCCTCATGTTTTTACACTTTTTCTACCTTCTTCTCTTTTTATTTCTTTTTATTTAATTTTTTTTATTTTTATTTTAACTCTATTTATTTCTCGTAGCTTATAAATTAAGCTATCACCACGTAGCCAACGTTAGCATCAGCTGTTTACTCACCAGTCTTGACACGAGCTTCAGCCATCATTGCGTTTAAAGAGGTTTTAATACGTCCTCTGAGCAGCAGCTACTTCTTCAGAGCAGACCGGACGCTACAGTGATAATTCAGGCTAGCTGGTTAGCATGCTAACTTCAGTAGAAGAATGCTAATACTGGCGATGTAGCGTTAGCAAAACTTACAAATAGCTCCTTTTAAACAGAAGAGAGCCTGTTTCATCATCATGATAAGTCACATCACAGCAGAGTCTGGGTGACAAAGGTCGAATGAGGCTCTTCACAGTTTGAAATTTTGACATTTGCTGCAGGTTTTTGTCAAAACTGTGTTTGATTTGACCCAGTCTCCGTACAGAGACCGCTCACCTGTCGCGGCTGTGGTTAGCCATTTCTAAAAACCCGTACCACCCCTAACCATCTGTTTTAAGACTCATACTCATGTAAATAAACTGTTCCAATCCTGTTGAAGAGGAGGTTCAGAAAAAGGTTAATGATCCCCATGGACATCGGCTCAAGGACGAAGACCATGAAACATCAATCCGATCCAACTAAGGTTTATTCTATAACTGTTTGAGACATGGAAGGGAAAACACTCACATGTGCTGCTGCTTCTGAAAGGACGCAAATAAAGTATCAAGATTCAATTTAACACAACAAATCAAAGTCGTCCCATGATGGACTTATATATAACATATAGACAAATTATAAGAACTAAAGAGTAAAAAAAAAATTCTCCTACCAGATGTGAAGGTGAAAACGAGTGAATGATTGAACCTTGTAGTACCCAGGTGAATTCTGTCAGGGAAATGAGGCGCAGTAAAGGTGAAACCAAGAGCCAATCAGTGATGAGGAAAGGAAAGGAGGTGAGGTAGGTGAAGAAAGGAAGAAGATGTCTCTTTGACGTCTGAGGATCTGGGTGTGCCACAGATTTGAATAGACAAATGATGATAGTTTCAACAGCAACCACATTCAAATTGTAATTCAGAGCCGTTGCATCAAACACAGTGACTCATATCAGAACAGTGTAATGACACGTAACTGTTGCTGTGGGTTCGTGTAAGTCGGGTGCTGGTCTTTGTTTGACCTGGCCCTGCTCGTGCATACCTTCTCCGTTCATAACTTCAATTGTCACGGTTTCGCTCTGGTCACATGACTTGAGTCCGATGCGTCGCTAATCTACCAGATCTATCCTCCTACTCTTTGAGTTTGTCTGGATGGTCTTCATCATTAATCAAATCTTTGGTTTCCTTTCATTAAAAACCTTATTGACCATATTTAACCTCCTTCAGAGCAACATGTGTCCTCCACTGTCTCCACACTCAGCTGCTAAAAGGGTCAAAAAATATCATATTTAGCACAAAAGAAAAGCAGCTTAAGAAACAAAACGAGGATAGAATCTAAAATAAATAAGATAAAATGGAAATACTATATACAGTAACAATATACAATGCAGTGTAGTTGATTCTGCACATGTGGAATATAAGAATAAGAAATTAAGTGGTTGTGCAGTTTGTCCCAATTCTATCCGTTCATATCAATCTTGAGAGTTTTGAATTTAGTGAAACGACAGTGAGAGGTGCCAGTTTTATCCAACGTTGCTACAGTGACGTCGGTCACTATCAACATGTTCTCTCTTTGTTTCCTGGGAACTGTGCGTCACTTGAGAAAAACAGGCGAGACGCCAAATCTCCAGATGATGCGACTCAGGCAGCGTGTCCTTGGTTCATCCTCATCCTCTCCTTCCCGTCAGACCTTTGATTTCTGTTCTCACACAACATCTAACCTCCTCACTGTCTTTCTATTTTCTGCCCCGCCTCCCTCCCTCCCTCCCTCCCTCTGTCGTTCCCATGACAACATCTTTTTATGGCTGCGGTGGCCTGGTTCAAGTTTAGGATTCCCATGATTGTTAAAACAGTTTTCACACCGGACTCACACACACACACACACACACACACACTCACACACACACACACACACACACACACACACGTGAGCACACAGAGGCGTGTGCCTGCTCACACACGTGTGTGGACACATCTGCTGCTCACATTTGGTCGTGTTCAGTCTGAACACATCTCTGTTAATGATCATATGATCCTCCAAGAATTATGGGTATAATTTAGTTTAGTGAGTGTTCCTGTGGCTCAGTGCAGAGAGGAAGGTAAAACCAGCTTCCGCTATTAAAACTAACACATTGAACAGAGTGTGTTCAGATTTCCTGTTTTTAAAGTGTCTTGAAGCTCCATATTTTCTTATTCTTCTATGTTTTATTTGTAGTGTTGATCCATTAGAAGATATATTTGTGGTTTTAAGAACAAAAACCATCTCAGTGTAGTTTCACATCTCCTCTCTCAGGCTTCTCTCTGGAGCTCTAGTAACAACAGGTCGGTGAGCCAATCAGAAGACAGGAGGCTCTGAGCCTCTCTTCTGATTGGCTGACTGTTTTCTGACTGATCCAATAAAAATATAGCAGATTTCAGGTAAAAACACTCAGAGAAACCAAATCCTGCAAGGTTTGGATGGTGGGTCCAGGTGGGCGGGGCTTGGTGACTGCTTTGTTGTGACATCACAAAGTTCCAGAAGTCCTGACGGCTGGTTTTAAGGCTCAGTTTCTGAATACAGGCTGTGTGCATTTCTCTGTGGACTGAGGTTTTGATACTTTCACAGTATTAATATAGAAGCTACAGCTGATCTATAATCACACTACACATGGACACAGACCTTTACACTGGAGGAGCTTTAAATGAGTGAAGGAAACTGAAATATACCGTGATTTTTAAACCTCTCTCTCTCTCTCTCTCTCTCTCTCTCTCTCTCTCTGCAGGGTGGCATGTATGTTTTCCAGCTGTTTGATTACTATGCAGCGAGCGGTGTGTGCCTTCTGTGGGTGGCATTCTTTGAATGTATAGCTGTTGCCTGGGTATATGGTGAGTACCATCCTTCAAAAAAACAACAACCTACCGTGTACCTGAAGTGTCCTTGATGACTTACCTACCTGAGAACCTACTGATTCTAATGTTGCTCTTGAATGTGACATCCAGCTGTATCACAGCAAACCTAGCTTAAACCTTGATCTATGGCAATTTTGCATGTGCTTTTGAAATCATGTATATTTGTAGAATATAAGATGGGATGCTGTGGCCCTGCAAAAAGTACAAAGTAAATTTGAGAAAGGTAAATAGAGGTCAGGGTTGATTTTTGGAAATGTCCACATTTTAAACTGAATCTGCTGAAGACAAAGTAAAAACCTTGGAACATGAAGTTGTAGCGATCGTTCGTGCACAGATCGTTCAGGAAACTTCCCCCTCGTCATCGTGTCTTTTGAAATGTTTTAGCAGATTTTTTACGCCCTGTGTGAAGCACTTTGAATTACCCATGTGTGTGTTCACAGATAATCTCACTTTGCTTATTAACTGCTGTAAAGTCATTTTCCTGGTGCATTGATCCAAAAATATTCTGCTGTGTTCGCAGGCGTTGATAATTTCTACGATGCAGTCGAGGACATGATTGGCTACAGACCAAATCCCTGGATGAAGTGGAGCTGGTCTGTTATCACTCCTTTACTGTGCATGGTGAGTACTTCTTTTTTTTTTTTTTTTTTTTCACTGCACATATGAAGCAAACTGTGATCATGTGATCACCTCAGTCTGCACACAATGATCTGAATTCTTCTTCCTCTTTTCTACTTCCTGAAACTCGTGTCACCATAATTTTCCATATTTGCCTCAGTGTTGTTCACACGTTATTTTTAAAGGGACACGTCACCATTTTTAAGTATTTTTGCATTTAACTGCTTTAGAAAAAATATTTTTTTGGTCGACCACAGAAATGTTGAAAATGTGGAACTGTCCCTTTAAAGGCTGAGAGGAACTTGTACTGAAGTGTTTGTTCTGTGCTCCTCCTCAGGGCTGCTTCATTTTCTCCTTGGTCAAGTACAAGCCACTGACGTACAACAAGGTCTACCAGTATCCGGACTGGGCCGTCGGAATAGGTTGGACTCTGGCCTTGGCCTCCATGATCTGCATCCCTATGGTGGTGGTCATCAAGATCATCCAGTCTGATGGGCCCCTCATTGAGGTGGGTGGTCCCTAAACATGTGTTAGTTAGCTGTGTGTCTACAAGTCTGTGGCCAGTAGCACAAAACACCTTAAGTTTAACATTCAATACTGAGTTAAGGTTTCCTTCAAATACAAACAGTTGCTCAAAACACCCTTAAGTATTTAAGGTTTTCTCCTTATATTAGATTTATATTTAAGGAATAAAGTCAGTTAAACTCTTGCACAAAAGACCTTAGCGACCTAACAAAGGAAAAAAATTTAAGGAACATTTGACTCCATCTTAACTGCAGCATGACCCAGTTTATGGATAAATGAAGAAGAGTGTTCCTAATGGCAGCAACTCAACAGTCTCCATGGTAACAGTAGAATTTTATAGCTGTAAAATCTCTTTCACTGCTGCAAATGCCTCAATTTTTTTGAGATTCTGTGCAAAGTAACTCCCTCAGCTGAGGGGAAATTAAACCTTAAGTGTCAGACATAAGCAGAAAAGTTAAGGTGTTTTGTGGAACCGGCCCCTGGTTCAGGTCAGAGATTAATACTTCCTTTCCTCCTTCCCTCCTGCAGAGGATCAAGGCGGTGGCCGCCCCGGTTCGTGGCGGGGCCAGCTCTCGTCCCGCAGACCACCGCGGCCCTAAGGAGCTCTCCTACCCGCTGGACCCCAACGGGAACAAGGGCCTCCTGATGAAGGCCCCCACCCACACCATCGTAGAGACCATGATGTAAAGGAATGAGGTGGAGGCTCTCCATGAGATCGCTCTCCTCTCCTCTCCTGTCCTCTAAACGCTTCTGAAGCTAGCTAGCTTTCTGTCTCTGTCTCTCTGTCTGTCTGGTGGACTGATAAGGGTTTTAGGAAAAAAAAAAAAAAGTTCCCGTTTCAAATCTTTTAGGAGTACTTTGGAAGTAGTTTGCTGTTGGTGGTTTTCTCAAGAGGGTAGCAATCACATTTCAAATCTATTTCTGAAATACTCACAAGCTGTTTTTTTTATTTTTTATTTTTAATCTTCATGTGACTGCACACGTCCCACTATTGTCTTGCTTAAAGGCACAGTGGCAGATTAGCACCAGCCTCCGGTCAGACGCTGGTTTGTTCCAGCACTTGTTCTAAAAAAAGAGAAGAAAGTGCTTATTGAGTCTTGGAATAAAAACTGCCTTTTGTAGCCATGACATGAAAAAGATTTCCTACACTGATCATCAAGCACCAAAATACAGATTTTTTTCTTTTTGACTGTGATACGACGAAGAGGCTGCACTTATCTGAGGCCACAGGGTTCAGCTTCGGCTGATTCTGCTCTGCTGCATTCAGCTGAGGCAGAAGATCCAGGCACAAGTACATAATTATGAACTAAAAACATGTCACAATTAGAGATATATACTATGGCTGCACAGTTAATCGAAATATAATCGAAATCGCAATATGGCCAAGAGCAAAACCCAAATTGTAGGAGGAGCTGTGGTGCTACGGAGACGCCGCAGCCTACAAATCATATTCTCCAGATGTAAAGGAACATGTAAACATATTTGTTTGGTTTGTTTGTTTGTTTTTCAGTGAAAATGAAATGAAAAAACAGTAATTCCAACTGAATCGTAATCACAATATCTGCCAAAAATGATCGCAATATGATTCTTTTTGCATATTGTGCAGCCTTAATATTCACCCACCTCCAGGTATCAGAAAGTCTGAAAAGCATCTTGATTTTTAATAAGAAATGGGACCAAAAACAAAAAGTCCCAATCCAGTAAATATGACGTTCTGTTTCTGTCTGTTATTAATGGAGCTATTTGTAAGTTTTGCTATTGCTACATAGCTAATGTTAGCATTAGTAGCTGTTTACTTGCAACATTGTGGGTTCAGCATCAAACTTCATTCCTTTATTCACCAACATCTGTCTCCAGTGGTGGAAAGCAAACCTCTGGCTTTGCTAAAAGTTCGATCACGTTTTTTCTTCTAATGAAGTCAGCATGCTAACCAGCTAGCTTCAGCCTGGTTGGCCCGTCTCGTCACTTTCCAATACCAAGTCACTGTAGCGTCCTGAAGAAGTAGGACATATTATAATCTTATATTATAATCTTAATGTACACAATGATGGCTGAAGGTATTGGAAAGACAGCTAAGTAAACAGCTGTTAATGCTAACGCTAGCTATGTAGCAATAGTAAAACCTACAATTAGCTCCATTAAAATCTGGATATTTCTAACAAAACAAGTCAAAACACAAGAGCCACCAAAGTTAACTTCTTCTTCGCCGCACAGTTTTTGTCCCGTAATCAAAGACCAGCTGGTTTGGTAACCATTAGCGTTAGCCGCTACTTTTTGCCCGGTGCAGCTAAGAAAACTTAATAAATAAAAATCAGATAATTGACGCAGCCATCGTAGCCGACGACCCTTAAATCAAACCAGGATCCTGGTTGTTTTTCTAAACGCACCTTAGCACAAACTGTCCCCATCTTCCATAGCCGTGAACTGCGGGTGGAATAGAGAAGTAGCACTGAGACGGCGGCGGGAAAAATCCCGCTTCTGCACAAAGACAGAGGTATCTGAAAGGATTTGAAGTGTGGAGGTTGAACCCTTGACTGTGTTGTCTGTGGCGTACTGTACAGTAGTAGCTAATCAGTCTATCTATATCTATCTCTCTATCTATCTTTCTCTGTCCTAGACCAGTTTACAGTACAGTAGTGACTGCACTAGGCTCTCGGCTTACAAGTTTTGGATTGGATTTATTTTATTTTCCACAGAGGAAGTGACATTATTATTAGTTTCTCCTCTGTCGATGTTTAGATTTTTTTTATTAAGACTATAATGTTATTGGTATTCACTATTGATGATAATTGCTGTAGTTTTACATAGAAGAAGGAAACACTTCTTTCATCTGGTGACAATACTAAGCTATTATACAAATCATACATTTACAGTGGCAGCCATTGTAGTTTGGTCCTCATTGTGCATTTCTTTAGTGTCACACAAACAAACAATGCAACTGATTTTTCCCAAATATTTTCTCTTGTGGGGGAGGGGTCAGACATTTAATGAGCAGTTCAATGTACAGTAAAAAAAAATGGGAATTCTACAATGGCTCCATCTGTAAGAGTTGGTAGGTGTCGGGGTTTATAGCTTTTTTCCTCTTCTGTAAATACCAGGAGACAGTATTTAATTTGGATGAAGTCAGCCAGACAGGGCACCGCAGCCAATGGTTAAACAGCGGTGTCACCACCTCGGTGACTCAGCGCCACCATTGGTTGGATGACATTCCCAACGAAGTAGCCGCTGTCTGAGAGTCAAACTCCCGTCCAGACACTGTGAAATGTGGCAGCTGGCTGCAGACGCACCGCAGCCAGTGACTGACAGAGTCCGTTTCCATGGCCGCCATGTTGCCTCACCTCAGTGAGAGCTGCTAAATGTTTCAAATCTGGGGCCGGTTGAACAAAACACCTTAACTTTTCTACTTAAGAGTGGCACTTAAGGTTTAATTTCTCTTTAGCTGAGGGAGTTACTTAAGGGTGTTGGACAGAATCTCTTAAAAGGTTTCCTAGGTTAAGGAAAAACGTTCAGGCATTTGCAGCAGTGAAAGAGATTTTACAGCTGCAGCGTTAAGGGACATCATCATCATCATCTTCTTCCTGTGATGCGTTTACTGTCTTCATTTATCACCATAAACTTAAACTAAGTTTTTTTCCTTACTTTTTGGTCACTAAGGTCTTTTGTGCAACAGTTTACCTGACTTTAAGTGATTCCTTAAGTACAAGACTAAGATCAGGAGAAAACCTTCTATACTTCAGTGAACTTTTTAAAGAAACCTTAAGGAGAAGACTTAAGGTGTTTTGTGCCACTGCTTTTATTTTAAGGAAACCTTAACTCAGACTTTAAGGAAAATCTTAACTTAAGGTGTTTTGTTTCATAGCAACAGTAACTTAAAACATAATTTTAAAAATAATTAGAAATTAAAAAAAAAAAGCAGGTTATTAAACTCCCCACATCGTCGTCGTCATCGGCGGGCGGTCGTTATGGCGACATCCGGACTCTGTCAGTCAGTGGTGTGGTGAGAAATGTGCCCTGTGATACACCAACAGTCTGTTTCTTCACCTCTGGCTGATTTTATTATTTTATTTTTTAACAAACACACAAACTAAAAACTACGTTACATTCTTAACAACAAGGGGCCATGATGATAGTGACGATGTGAACCTAAAGCAGACAAATACAACCGTTCCATTCATTTTAATATGTCTGTGTAACAAGGGGTTTCCCATGAGTATGTGTCACCAGCGACCATCCACTCAGGACCTTTTCTGTAGTGCTTTTATCTACTGTATAGCTGCATTAACCCAGCGTCCAAAAAAAAAAAATTAGACGTGTAACTGTGGGTGACGGAGAGCTGATCACACCTGAAAATCACACCTGAACTGCCTGTTTCACCCACAGTCTGAGGCAAAGAGAGTTTTTATTGCACCTTATTTGTATAATTTGGACGTCATATCAGACCATGAGGCCAAAACTAAAAAAAATAAGAAATAAAAAAACACTGCCATCTTTTTATTCAGGGTTTTCATTGGCCTCTGCTGTAAAAAAAAATAAAAATGAAAAAAAAATACTGTCAAAACTCCATGGAGTTCATCTGTTCTCCCAGAAGCAGACATATTAAAATCAAGCATCAGATATACAGTTATACAGTACGCATGCATTGCAGGAAATCTGACCAACAACAACAAAAAAAAGAAACGTCACATCAGAAGCGATCATGTGACCGGGGTCTCATTTTATGTTTCGTGTAAGCTTTATCATTTTTTTTCTTCATGTAGAATAAAGTCGTTCATATCATTAAAAGGGATTTGTGAAACCAAATCCAGCAGCACACATCTATTTTCATACAGTAACAAACTTTTCCTACGATGAGTCGTCTTTGTACAGCTGAGCTCCCGTCGCAGACCTCCCATTTTAATACAGACACAAAGCTTCGTTTTACTCTTCAACTTTTTGTACAGATTCTGCTTCTCGATTCCCTGCGAAGGATCTCGGCACAGAAACTCTCTGTCAGCTGCTTCCTGCGAGAACAACAGCTTCACAAAATCACTTCTGCTAAATTATTGGAAACAAACCTAGAGATTGATGATTTGTAAGATGCACAAAGATCAGAAAGACCAAAAATAAAAAAACACTTTGAATCGTGTAAATGAGGCTGAAGGAAACGAGCTGAGATCCTTCTGTTGCCGGGGAAACGTGGAACAGAAATAAAAACTAATGCAGTCAGTTATTGGTTTATTCTGCCTCTCTGTGTATATTCCCAGTATGTACCGGTCCCTCTGCCTCTTTACACTCCCCCGTCAGTTAGCCTCTGTTAACCTAAGCTAACCCAGTTTTTCTCAGAGATAATGAATTTGCAAGAGAATCGAAAGCATTAGCGATGCACAAGTTTTTACCGCCGAATGTTGAAATGTGAAAGTCGCCTGCGGGCGGATGTAAAAGTTTCTGAAGATTTATTTTTTAGGTTGAAAGTAAAAAAAAAAAACAATAATAGTTTCTTTTTATTTTCATTGATCTTGTTTTATTGAATTGAGCAGTTTTTTTTTTTCTTGTTTTATTTTGTTTTTTGATTGTGTGTCCGTCACATTTGCCTTTTGTATTCCAAATATAGTGTATTTGAACCTCTGTCATTGGAGTAACATGTACAACTGTAAATCAAAAAGAAACAAAAAAAAGAAGCTACGATTTGTTACGTGCAATACTTTGTAGAATACTTTTATTTTTCATGCTGTTTTTCCAAAAGGTGGTACTGACCTTTGAAGTAAGATGATGATGATGATTATAATGATGATGATAGCCTGTGAAATCTTGAAGAAGACAATTTGAATCTTCAGGGTCCATTTGAGTGAAAGCGCTCTGCAGTGTGGAACTAAAACCAAAATGAACCACTATTCCATCAGAGATCGTGTGGTTTGAAATGCACTGAGAATAAAGTGATGACGAAACTTTTGTCACATCAAACTGAACTTCTTAGCAAAACGCTGTTTTTTTTAAATTTTATTTGTGTGACAGACTGCGAGTTGTAGTGAGTTTATGAGGGGAATGAAACTCAGTAACACTGCCACTCACCCCCCTGCCGCCACCCCACCCCCGCCCATCTTTCCAAAAAGCACGAAGCCACCAAAGCTTACCGTTAAAGCGATATCTGCGAATTCAAACCATTCTCGTGTTTCTTAATTTGCTTGTAATGGAACAAAAAAAACTTCTCGGCTGCTTTTGGGGGGGGGGGGGCTGCCCCTCAGTGACAGCAGCAGTAGATCCAATAAAATCCAGATTACATCATATCAAACCTTATTTATGCAATTTCTACATTCTGCTGATCTGAACCCGACTCCACCGAACCCTGCGACCTTAGTGCTTTATCAGAGAAACCTGAACCACATCGACACAGGAACAGATTTTAAATTCACGCTGCCGACATTGTGTTCATGTGAAAACGTCACCACATCTGCAGGAATCTGTCTGTTTCTGTGACGTAGATGCAACATTAAACCGCACGGCTGACGTCACTCTGTGCGGTCGCAAAGGTAGAAAAGTAGGGCTCCGTATCCCGGCAACATCCTTAACGCAAAGATCATCTTTGTTCTTTAAAATTTGAAAAAGATTTTGTCTTAAATTTGAATTTTTTGTCATTTTTAACTTTGAGTCAAGATTCAGATAAAGAATACTTAAACAATGGCGATCTCGGCGCTAAGACTTCTGGGAAACGGAGTCCTGCTCGTCCTTCCCCGTCCTCTCTCGTTCTGAGCATGGTCTCCAATGACAACGCCTCCGTCTTTTCCTGCATTAAACCTGAATACCAGCCCTTCCTCTTTTCAGAATGTACATGGGAAAATGTTTTTTAATTCTTGGTGAAGAAAAAAAACATTTTTAAAAAAAAAAAAAAGAATTTGAAAGGTTTTATTTTTATTTCTATGGCCAACCTGTAAGCTAGAAAAAAAAAAAGGAAAAAAAAAAATATGTGTTTGAACAGGTTTTACAAAGGTGTAAAACTTTTTTTATTTCTTAATAAAAAATTTGTCTTCAGAAAATGAGTTTCTGTCGTCTGTCTGATTGTTCAGCACTTTCTCTCACACACACACACACACACACACACACACACCATTCCATTCATGTTCAATATCCCAACCCGTGGGACTTAATGTGGTTAAATCCCCCTGACAACATAATAAACTCTAATCCCACAAAGCCTGTAATACAAGATTTAAGGTATGTGGAGCCGACGCAGGAGGCCGCATTCCAGCTCAGTCACTGCTGCCAGTTTGTCTTCAGTATGTGGAAGTCGTAGAAAACTGATTCAGTTACAACAATTATAACAGCAGACCACTAACCTGTCAGTAATTAAGATAAATGTCACCTGTGTATTAACATAACTCAAAAACCTGAAAGTCTTGGCACTGATTGTCTAGACTCTGAAACAGCTTCTACCCACATGCATGTTGAACATCAATGTCTGACATCTCAACATTGTTTGATGTGCAAATCACACAATCAATGAATTACTGGATTTTTAAATCAGAATAAATAGCAGAAACACATTTCAATACATTTAAGTGCAATACGACATCACTGTCTAGTCTACTCCACATTACAGTATCTTATGTAGCTGCTCCATTCAGTTCCACAACAAGAAATTATGTTAAAGTTCTATGAAACATTAATACAATGATCTAATGTTATGATTGACTCAAGATTACATATTGATATATGCTATATTATGTTTTGTGGATCTCTCTGTCCCTATTGTTGGTTGGTTTTAATGATGATGCCCAGGTGCTTACTGATTGGTCATTGGTTCCTTCATGATCTCCAAGTAAATAGTTAGGTGCACAAACCTTTGCAGTGCTGAAAACTGTTTCTTTCTTTAAAGCTCCTCCAGTGTAAAGGTCTGTGTCCATGTGTAGTGTGATTATAGATCAGCTCTAGCTTCTATATTAATACTGTGAAAGTATCAAAGCCTCAGTCCACAGAGAAATGCACACAGCCTGTATTCAGAAACTGAGCCTTAAAACCAGCCGTCAGGACTTCTGGAACTTTGTGATGTCACAACAAAGCAGTCACCAAGCCCCGCCCACCTGGACCCACCATCCAAACCTTGCAGGATTTGGTTTCTCTGAGTGTTTTTTACCTAAAATCTGCTGTATTTCTATTGGATCACTCAGAAAACAGTCAGTCAATCAGAAGAGAGGCTCAGAGCCTCCTTTCTTCTGATTGGCTCACCGACCTGTTGTTACTAGAGCTCCAGAAAGAAGCCTGAGAGAGGAGATGTAAAATTACACTGAGATGGTTTTTTATATCTTCTGATGGATCAACACTTCAAATAAAACACAGAAGAAGAAGAAAATATGGAGCTTTAAAGAATGTATTTCTCCAAAGTTCAGGGTTTGTGTCAGGGTCTCTTTTTCTTACCTGGCCAAACAACCCCCCCCCCAAACCCTCCCCGAAGCCTCCAAATTAAGCTGCGTGCCCTGGAACAATGCGAGTAAGCAGCTCTGTGAAGCTGCTGGAAACAGCTTCAGTTTATGGAATATTTTGACCCAAACATCCGTTTCACATCAGGGAGGTAAAGGCTCAGACATGCTGGTGATTAATAGAAGCTGGGTACTCAACACAGCTAATTTTCCCAGACTGTAATTTTCCCTCAATAGCTGCGGTTGCATGAAACATTCTTTTTTAGAAAAAAAAATCAAATCAACAAAGGATTCCCATGAAAGCATGAGGAGCCAACAAAGCCAAAGCTACTTGCAAATACATGCAAACTATCTTGTATATCTGGATATGCATTATAATTTACATTTATACATGCGTATACAAACATACAGCTATGCATGTACATACATACATGCATACAGACATATATATTTATATGTATATTCAAATAATTATTTGACTTACTATACTATGACTTTATGTGCCTTATTTTAAATGAGTTATTATGCCTTGCTATACTATGACATTTTTCTGGCTTATTATATTATGACTTTTTGTGCCTTACTATTCTAGGACTTTTTATGACTTTTTTTACACCTTACTCAACTATGACTTTTTACTATACTAGGTCATTTAATGACATTTTATTCCTACCTATACTTTGACTTTTTGTGCCTTGCTATACTGTCTTTTTATACCTTGCCATACTATGACTTTGTAGGACTTGCTATACTATGACTTTCAGTGCCTTACTATACTATAATGTTTTATGCCCTTTTATACTATGACTTTTTTGTACCATTTTTATGCCTTACATTTTTATTCCTTACTATACTATCACTTTTTAGGCCTTACTATACTATCACTTTTTTATAACATTTTTATGTCTCACTATACTATGACTTTCAGTACCTTACAATACTATGACTTTTTATGCCTTACTATACTATGACTTTTTATGCCTTGTTATAATATGACTTTTTATTACATTTTTATGCTATACTACACTATGACATTTTTATGATGTTTTTATGCCTTACTATACTATGTCGTTTTTATGACTTTTTATGTCTTACTATATTATGACTTTTCATGCCTTTTTAGGGCTTACTATACTATGAATTTTTATGCCTTACTATACTATGACATTTTTAAGCCTTAGTATACTATGTAGTTTTTATGACTTTTTATGCCTCGCTATACTATGATGTTTTATGCCTTACTATACTATGACGTTTTATGACTTTTTATGTCTTACTATACTATGTCGTTTTTATGACTTTTTATGCCTTACTATACTATGACTTTTTATGCCCTACTATACTATGTCGTTTTTATGACTTTTTATGTCTTAATATATTATTACATTTTTATGACTTTTTATGCCTTACTATACTATGTCGTTTTTATGACTTTTTATGCCTTACTATACTATGACTTTTTTTGCCTTACTATATTATGTCGTTTTTATGACCTTTTATGCCTTACTATATACTATGTCTTTTTATGCCCTACTATACTATGTCGTTTTTATGACTTTTTATGTCTTAATATAGTATGACTTTTTATGCCTTACTATACTATGACTTTTTATGCCCTACTATACTATGTCGTTTTTATGACTTTTTATGTCTTAATATACTATGACATTTTATGCCTTACTAGGGCTTACTATACTATGAATTTTTATGCCTTACTATACTATGACATTTTTATGCCTTAGTATACTATGTAGTTTTTATGACTTTTTATGCCTCGCTATACTATGATGTTTTATGCCTTACTATACTATGACGTTTTATGACTTTTTATGTCTTACTATACTATGTCGTTTTTATAACTTTTTATGCCTTACTATACTTTGACGTTTTTATGACTTTTTATGTCTTAATA
Source organism: Seriola lalandi dorsalis (assembly GCF_002814215.2). Taxonomy (NCBI): domain Eukaryota; kingdom Metazoa; phylum Chordata; class Actinopteri; order Carangiformes; family Carangidae; genus Seriola; species Seriola lalandi. Next base: position 288,982 of record NW_019525501.1, read on the forward strand.
TACTATGACTTTTTATGCCTTACTATACTGTGCCGTTTTTATGACTTTTTGTGCCTTAATATACTATGTCGTTTTTATGACTTTTTATGTCTTAATATAGTATGACTTTTTATGCCTTACTATACTATGACTTTTTATGCCCTACTATACTATGTCGTTTTTATGACTTTTTATGTCTTAATATACTATGACATTTTATGCCTTACTAGACTTACTATACTA
>NW_019525502.1:0-951 GCF_002814215.2 Seriola lalandi dorsalis
CCCCCATTGATTCTTGCCCTGGCTCAGCCCACGTGGCTCTTAGTGTCCTTGGCTCCTGCCAGGGAGCCACCTCCAGTGGTCCCTGACTTTGTGCCGCCTCCGATGGCCCCTGACTCTTTGCCACCTCCGGTGGTCCCTGACTCTTTGCCGCCTCCGGTGGCCCCTGACTCTGTGCCGCCTCCGGTGGTCCCTGACTCTTTGCCGCCTCTGGTGGCCCCTGACTCTGTGCCGCCTCCTGTGGTCCGGCCGATCTCTGTTCCTCGTGTCCTGACGGTGGTCCAGCTGACTATTGCCCCTGGTACCAAGTCGGCTCCTGGTCACCCTACAGAGGGGCGATGCCATCCTCCGGTTCGATTTCCGGAGAGACCGCGTCTTCATCGTCGTCCTCCTGTTCGCCTTCCAGAGTGGCGACGCCATCCTCCGGCTCGCCCTCCGGAGAGACCCCGTCATCGTGCTCCTGCTCGCCGTCCAGAGGGGCGACGCCATCCTCCGGAGAGACCCTGTCTTCGCCGCCGGCCTCCAGAACGGCTCCGTCCATTTGCCCGACCTCCGGGTCGCCCCACTGAACTTCCCAGCCTGTCAATAAGGCCTCCGAGCCGTCCCCCTGAGTTGCCATGTGTTGCCCCTGAGCATCGGAAGATGCTATCCACTGGCCCCTGGATCCCGCCTCCTGCCCGAGTTAGTGTTCTGTTTTAGGGTCATCTGGAATCCGACCCTTAAGGAGGGGGGTCATGTCATGGTTTGCTATGGCAGACACTTTTTGTTAGTTTTGTTTTGGAGTTTTTGCACTTCCTGTTTTATTTTGTAATTGGTTTCCATGTGTGTCAGTGTTTTTGCTTCCTGTCTTGGTCCTGTGTCTGTGTTGTGATTGTCTGCCGCGCCCTAATGTGTTTCACCTGTGTTCAATCACCCTTGCCTCCCTTGTCTATATAGTCCTTGTGCTTCCCTTTG
>NW_019525502.1:6276-8141 GCF_002814215.2 Seriola lalandi dorsalis
TTGCCATGTTTAATCTGCGCTGGTCCTAAATACAGTGTTATTAAAAATAAGTAAAAGCCTTGTATATTTATTTCTCTTTGGATTAGAGATTATCGTTGTTGACATATTAATTCACATTTGCCCTTCATTTCAGTGTCTGAGCTGAGGGTTGTTGTGCTGGGGAACAACTGGTCTTCCAGGAGAGAAGTGGGGAACTTCATACTGGGAGAGAGTTCATTCAACAGTCACAATGCACCTGATGGCTGTGTGATGGGAAGGAGACAGATGGCTGACAAAAAAATAGTTGTCATCAACACCCCAGATCTGCTCTCTCCCAATATCCCTGAAGACAAAGTTAGAAAATCTGTTGAGAACTGTGCACGTATGTCTGCTCCTGGACCTCATGTGTTCCTGCTGGTTCTACAGCCTGAAGACTTCTCTGAGGATCAAAACCAGAGGCTCTGCAGAGTCCTTCAACTCTACAGTGATCAATCATTTGATCATTCACTGGTTCTGATATCAACACCCAGAGAAGAGAGGTCAGGTTTCAGGGAAAGTGACACGAACCATTTACAAGATATGATCAGAAAATGCAGAGGCAGATCACTGAAAAACCCTGAGCGTCCAGAACTTATGAAACACCTGATACAAATTTCAGAGGAGAACAAAAGACAGTGTGTGAGCTGTGATCTATTGAACACAGTAAGTCCTGGTTTTACTAGAGATGCCCACCTGAAAGGAAGGAGAGCACATCCACCAACAGCAACACGTGGAGCGTCTGGTAAGTGCAGGAAAATAATTATTGATGATGATGTGGCAGAGAGTTATTAATGAACCCAAATGACTGTATAGCCATATACTATCTTTTATTGGTGATATTATCTTTTGACAGGACTGAAACCAACTTTGGAAAATACCCTGTCCAACCAAAGTAAGTAAACAAAATGATCAAATTACTATCCAAATAACTATTTTCCAATTACACTGAGATACTCTAAGTTACTTGTACTATTCACACAGACAATGACTATGAAGTTAAAGTAGTGACTCCCAGTTTGAATTTGAAGGTGTTGATGTACATTTCAGATGGACAGTGTATAAACTGTGAATCATTTGACAGATACATGTTCAATGAAGGCATAAAAAGGGCTTTACAATCTACATTCTTCCCCCAGTATAGATATGAACACCCTCAAAGCTGAGAAACAGTTTAACCTCATAGTCACTCTTTCATTTCAACACAACTGTAAATAACCAGAATAATGAGAGAAAATTACTGTCTCGATACATTAATATTTGACAGCACTGTTTGTGGGTAAATGTAAAATTATTAAGAATGTTCTAATTTCAAAGAAAAACTTCTTTTCACAGCAGATAAACTCAGAATCGTGCTGTTTGGAGACTGTGAAGAGGACAAGATAACTCTATGTAACTTCATCACCAGAAAAGAAGCTTCTATATCTCAGAGAGACTCAGAGAGGATGCACTGTGAGACCACTGAAGGAGAGTGGAAAGGAAACTCTTTCATAGTTGTGAAAGCTCCAGACATCTTCAGTCTGAATGAGAAGACCATGAGAGAAGAGGTGAAGAAGTGTGAGACTCTTTGTTCTCCTGGACCAAATGTTCTGCTGCTGTTAGTGAAACCTTCTGATTTCACTGAGAAGAACAGACGAACACTGAAGTTCATCCTGAGTCTGTTTGGTCCAGATGCTTTTAAACACTCGATGGTCGTCATGACAGAGAAGAAGAGAGGAACACAACACACTGTCAACCAGCTGCTTCAAGACTGTGGAGGAAGACTCTACAACATGTCTGAAGATAAACACCAACTGTTGATGCAGAAGATTGAGAACATTGTGCGTGAAAACAAAGAAACCTTCCTCACC
>NW_019525502.1:8165-9515 GCF_002814215.2 Seriola lalandi dorsalis
TTTACATCTTTTCAACATCTGGATAAAATGTGCAGTCAGATCTCAACCTGTCCCTCCTTAGATGTGTTTACACTTTTAACTGGGAAATGATCCGATCCGTTCAATGAGCTCATGAACTGGCTCTGTAACTAGGACCTGTAAGATCCAACCCAAGTGAACCTATTACCACTGCGACCCATACTGTCATGATAGTGTGCAGATCATTACTCATTATTCTAAAGGGTTTTTACATTTAGATGTCTGAGGCTTCATCTATAATTTTCTGTATTTTTACAGATGATGGTGATTTAAAGTCCCAGAGGCGCAGCAGGAGCCCTGAACTCCTTCGCCCTGACTGTGAGTTGAACTGAAAGAGACGATCAAATCAATCACATAACATTTGCTATAAGTTGTTGCTGGTATCATTGTTCATACAGTCATTATATACTCAGTCATTATTAAGTAATGTCAGTATGACTGAGGTGGAAATATTCTGAAGACCAGAGGATAAGTGATCAATCATAGGTCTTAGTGCAAGAACCCACAATCATTTGAGAATTGAATGATATCATTGTTAATGTCAGATTAAATGAAAAAGATATAAAGAATAAATTAATGTGTCAATTTCTGTGTCTTTATAGTTGAAGAAGATCAACTTCTGCACAGCAGCAGAGATGAATTACTGTCACATAACAGTGAGTCAAACTGATCCATAATTAGTCATGTGATTATTTAGATTTGAATTTACAGTGTTTCATGGATGATCCTTCCAAGAGTGTGAAATACCATTTAAATAACAGTAAGTTTCTGTAATATCAGTCAGAAATTTTGTAGAAAGAGCAAAATGTTCTTCAAGAAAAGAAAACAGTGATTTTGGGGAATCAATTATATCACTGAATGAAAAGGACCCATTCAAGTGTGCTAATGCAACAGACTGTAACATAGAGAAGATTTATCTATTTCAATGTGGACGGCACACGGATTTTGGCACAATAAGAGGCAATTAATGATGGATTATAGTGACTGTGATCAATTGAGGAGTGATGAGAATATGTTCATTGTCTTCAACCTAATGTTTTTATTTTGTGATTTCATAGTGTCTGGACTCAGGATCGTGATGGTCGGGAGAAATGAGGACAAAAAGAAAACGCTATGCAACTTCATCACTGGCAGCAAACAGTTTAAATCTTTAACAGTCAAACGACACAAGCAGTGTGAGGCTGCCAGTGGAGAGTGGAGAGGAAAACCATTAACAGTGGTGAAAGCTCCAGACATGTTCAGTCTGTCTGAGGAAGCAGTGAGAGAAGAGGTGAAGAAGTGTGAGACTCTTTGTTCTCCTGGACCAAATGTTCTGCTGCTGTTAGTGAAACC
>NW_019525502.1:9960-12977 GCF_002814215.2 Seriola lalandi dorsalis
TCACTAGAACGTGAGAATCTGAAGATTGAAGAATATATCAAAAATAAATGTGACGATTCCTTCAAGAAGCTGATCTCTGACTGTGGAGGAAGATACCATGTGTTTAACAACTATGATGAACAAAACCACAGACAAGTCAGTGAGCTGATAAACAGGATCGACACCATGCTGAAGAGAAATGGAGGCAGATTCTACACTAATGAGATGCTGCAAGAGGCTGAAGCAGCGATACAGAAAAAAGTGGAGAAAATCCTTAAGGAGAAGGAAGAAGAGATGAAGAGAGAGAGGGAGGAACTAGAAAGAAAACATGAGGGAGAAAAGGAAGACATGAAAAGAAGAATGGAAGAAGAGAGAGCAGAAACTGAACAAGAGAGAAAACTGAGAGATGAACAACTCAAGGAAATGGAGGAGAAGATAAAGAAGGAGCGTGAGCAGACACAGAAAGAACAGGAGAAGAGAGAAGAAGAAGACAGGAAGAAGAAACAACAGGAAGAAACTCAACGACAGGAGTGGGAACAAAAAATTAAAGACCTGAAAGATGTGTATAAGAGACAGCCTCACTGATGAAGACAAGGGAGAGTTAGAGACCATCCAGAACACATTCAGCTCTCGAATCAATGACTTCACCATGATTCTGTTCACTGTGGAGTCAGATCCTGCAGCTCCAGCTGTTGTTGACTTTATAAGAAAGAACAGAGACATCCAGGATCTGCTTCAGAGCTGTGGAGGAAGATCTGTTGTTCTCAACGTCAAGGACAAACAGCAGAAGTCTGAGATGTTGGAGGCTGTGGACAAGATGAGACACAATAAAGACTCACCATGCTGCTACACAACTGAGACATTTGCACATGCCCAAATAGGGAAGATCATCACACTGCAGACTGACCTTGAGAACTGGAGACCAAAAGGCAAAATCAATTGTAAGTACTATAAAATGCACTTTATTAGGTACACCTGTTCAACTGTTTGTTAATGCAAATATGTAATAGGCCAATCACAAGGCAGTAGTGTGTGTGTGAGACTCTGTATATATGTATATATCAGTGCAGTTGATGTAATAAGTTTTCTCAGGGTCATTGAATCTTTTGGCTCCATCTGTTGTCAATTAGCTTCATTTTCTGACCAAAATCGTAGAAGAATACGTCTCCCAGCAATTCCTTCAACAGTAGAAAACAATAACATTTTTGAGAAAATTTCAGTCAGACCCATGAGCATCACAGCATGAGACCCAGGGTCACTAATGACCTTTCATGGCTGCTGATGATGGGATGTGCTCAGTCTTTTCTCCTCTGGACGTTATCGCTACCTTTGATACTGTCGACTACAACAGTTGGTCAAAGGTCAGAACTGAAGAACAGAACAAAGCAGTACAAATCAGGTAATCCAATCCAGTCAAGGGCAGCAAAGAATGTTTAGTCCATTAAATACACACAAAGGGAGGAGGCAATGAGACACAGGTGCAACACAAAGAAAATAATTTCAAAATAAAACAGGAAATAACAGAAAGTCACACAGGAACAGATCATCTGTAGAACTCGCTAGGAATATCAAGCACAGCTTCAGGATGGTTCTCTTCATGACTGTTGTTATGGCTGGCTCAAACACTGAACATAATAATGGACACAACACCAGAATGAAGTTTACTACTTTAAAGTTTATTGAAAATAGATGGGTGACTCTGAAAAGAAAACAGAGACCTTGCACCACAAAGGTGCTGCTACAACAGGAGGGAGAGAGAGAGAGAGAGATGAAACAAAGGGCTGACCTAAACAGACTCAGCCCACTAGTCAGCACAGGCGTATGTCAATCAGGCGATCCACCTACAGGATCAACAGGAAACACCAAAATAAAACAGAATCCAACACTATGTAACACTGTCAATTAGGAAGTTCTGTCTCTCCATTAATGGCCACATTATCTCTCTCTCTTGCTGTGTAACAAACAAACAAACCCACGGTATCTTGCAGTCTGTGTAGAGTTCGAACTGTCAGCACTTTAAGTAACTCCAGGTCTTCTCATTTCACAGGTGATGATAAGACTCAGAGTCCAGAGCGTCTCAGGATCGTGCTGATAGGAAAGACTGGAAATGGAAAGAGCGCTACAGGAAACACCATTCTGGGAAGAGAAGAGTTTAAAGCTGAATCAAGTCAAACATCAGTCACCAGATGTTGTCAGAAAGCACAGAGTGAAGTGGACGGTCGTCCTGTTGTTGTGGTCGACACTCCTGGTCTGTTTGATAATAGTTTGTCTCATGAAGAGGTTAATGAGGAGATGGTGAAGTGTATCAGTCTTCTGGCTCCAGGACCACATGTCTTCCTGCTGGTGTTACAGATCGGCAGATTCACACCAGAGGAGAAGGAGACGCTGAAACTCATCAAGGAAGGTTTTGGGAAGAATTCAGAATCGTTCACCATCATTCTTTTCACAAGAGGAGACTCACTAGAACGTGAGAATCTGAAGATTGAAGAATATATCAAAAATAAATGTGACGATTCCTTCAAGAAGCTGATCTCTGACTGTGGAGGAAGATACCATGTGTTTAACAACTATGATGAACAAAACCACAGACAAGTCAGTGAGCTGATAAACAAGATCGACACCATGGTGAAGAGAAATGGAGGCAGATTCTACACTAATGAGATGCTGCAACAGGCTGAAGCAGCGATACAGAAAGAAGTGGAGAAAATCCTGAAGGAGAAGGAAGAAGAGATGAAGAGAGAGAGGGAGGAACTAGAAAGAAAACATGAGGAAGAAAAGGAAGTCATGAAAAGAAGAATGGAAGAACAGAGAGCAGAAATGGAACGAGAGAGAAAACTGAGAGATGAACAACTCAAGGAAATGGAGGAGAAGATAAAGAAGGAGCGTGAGCAGACACAGAAAGAACAGGAGAAGAGAGAAGAAGAAGACAGGAAGAAGAAACAACAGGAAGAAACTCAACGACAGGAGTGGGAACAAAAAATTAAAGACCTGGAGAACAAAATAAGATCTGAAGCAGAATCAAAGGAAATCTTTGACAG
>NW_019525502.1:13027-13448 GCF_002814215.2 Seriola lalandi dorsalis
GTTCTTCAGCATCTTGAATGGATTGTACAACATGGTCTCATGTTCATGTTCATGTTCATGTTCATGTTCAGTAGCTGCAGAGTTAAACTCTTTCTCTGCTTTGGTTGGTTTAATACCAGAAACCCGAGGGAAGCGTCTCGGTTCTTCGTGCGACAAACGCTTGAAGAACAGGAAGAGTGTGAACAGGTTCATCCTCTGAGGACCCTGCAGCGTGGACCCTCTGGATGTGACTCAGTTTCCTCAGTTGTCAGTGTAAAATTAGAGAGCAGCTCTGACCACAGAGATAATTAGACTGAGACAGGATCGTCATGAGGCCACAGCGTCGCTCTAATTACACCTCATCCTGAGGAGAGGGAGGACGACGGGTCAGAAAATGATTTACCTGCAGCTTCCCTCAGTGCAGCCGCAGCCTGATGAGCCT
>NW_019525502.1:13498-14110 GCF_002814215.2 Seriola lalandi dorsalis
AGAGAGAAAACTGAGAGATGAACAACTCAAGGAAATGGAGGAGAAGATAAAGAAGGAGCGTGAGCAGACACAGAAAGAACAGGAGAAGAGAGAAGAAGAAGACAGGAAGAAGAAACAACAGGAAGAAACTCAACGACAGGAGTGGGAACAAAAAATTAAAGACCTGGAGAACAAAATAAGATCTGAAGCAGAATCAAAGGAAATCTTTGACAGAAATCTGAAGGAGACTAAAGAGGTGATGAAAACACAACAGGAGGACTGGGAGAGGGAACGAAATGAGTGGTGGGAAAAACGAAAACAAGAAGATGAACAGAGACGACGGGAGGAACAAAGACATAGAAAACTCCAAGAAGAATATGAGCGAGAGAGAGTTAGATCTGAAAACAAGAGAGAAGAAGAGGACAGAATGAGAAGAGAGCAGGAAGAGAAACTTAAAGAGATAGACAGAAAATATAAAACAGAAATAGAGAAAATGAAGAAGAAGTATGAGGAGGAGGCCAGAAAACAAGCTGAAGAATTGAAAGAATTCAGAGAGAAAAAGGAGGACTTTGCAGCTCTGATGGATCTGAAGCAACAACATGAGAAACACATGCAGGAGAAACAGGAGGAATA
>NW_019525502.1:14160-15763 GCF_002814215.2 Seriola lalandi dorsalis
CTTTTCCTCTCCCTCTCTCTCTCTCTCTCTTCAGCAGCTGAGCTCAGACACTTGACAGAACTTCTTCAGATCACCAGTTGTGTTTGTGAAGAAGAAGAAGAAGAAGAAGAGGATCGTTCTTCTTCGTGTCAGTTATTTATTCAAAGATGAAGGAACTCTCCTCTGAGGCCTTGTTTCTCTCTTTTGCACATTTATGTTTCCTTTGTAGTTTTCTGGATGAAGCTCGCGCTCAGGAGGCGGCTGCTGACGGTGACGGTGATGCGCTCCGGCGGGGGTTGACATGGCAACATAACGGGCAGGTTTTCAGCATCCTGAGCCGCGGCGCCCAGTACCGGCCGTCCGGCAGGAGGCAAACCGGGTCACCGAGCCGCGGGAACCCCGTGGTCGTCGTCAACAGCGGTAATGACACGGTTCCCGCCGCGTCCCGCAGCTCCCCGCGCGTCCCGGCAGCCAGCAGCACCGCGCAATTACGCGCCATGACGCGTCAGCGGCAGCAGCCGCAGCCGACGCCCGGCGGCGACGGGGACTCTGCCCCGGTGAGGCGGGAGGACATGATGGTCGGAGACGATCCGTACAACCCGTACAAGTCCTCCAACTACTATCCGTATTATAACCACTACAACTCCTACTACAGACCCAGAGCCAGGACCCAGCCCCGGCACGGGTACGGCACCAGCTACCACCAGAACGGTACGGAACCACCGGCCTGACCCTGCTGTCTGTGTCGCTCTGCTTAGGCTAATTTATAACTGTGACGTCATCATCATAAAGTTTTAAAACGAAATTATCTTTACAAACATTAAGATGTTTAAATAATCCTTTCATAGTTTTTTCTATAAGCCAATGACAGGAACCTTTATATACTTGTTCACTCTAAAACATTAAATCCATGGGCCTCCAACATTTGTGAGATTTTCAGTGGGTCATCAATTGGAAAAGGTCCAAATGTCACTTTTCATAGGCTCATTGTAGCTCCGCCCCTCGGTGATAAAGGAAGTCAGATGGTTTAATTTACATTTCCTATAGATTTTAATGACGGGCCTGTTTTTATTTTTAATCATTTGAAATAAAATGTGAATTAAAACACAGCTGTGAGTATTGTACTGTTATAATCTGGATTATTAACTGGGCGAAACAGACAATTTCCCAAGAGGTCCAGACCCCCAGGTCCCCTAAAGGTTTACTCTGCATCATCTGGGGCCAGATGAAGCTGCATCACTGACTGTTGCCCCCCCCCCCTCGATGTTTTGGCCCCATGGTGTCGAGGGACTCTGGATGTTTTCAGCTCTACTGGTTCTGGTTGGTTCTGGGGATTTAATGAAACTGTGTTAATGGGGGTCAGTAGGGGCCCATATACAACAGAGATTAATGTGGCCCTGGATGGACCAGGTTCAGGGCCCCGACACAAGTCAGTCTCAATGCACCAGGAATAGTTTAGGAGGAAATACGTCTCCAGACCAGGAGGGGGCAGTAGTCTGCCCTCATTAGAAAGAGTTACCCAGCAGGCCTTGCTGTTTTCATGCCTCGGTGAATCTGTTGCGACTCACGGTTGTTTGAGCTTCATTTCTCCATTAAAGTCTTCAGGTCAGAGGTCACCTGAGCT
>NW_019525502.1:15813-16623 GCF_002814215.2 Seriola lalandi dorsalis
TGATGTGGCAGGTAGCAGTTTGCTAAGCGGTTATGGCTACAGTGTTTGCTAATGCGTTTCCAGGTGGTTGCTATGTGGTTGCTATGGCATCCTGGGCAGGTGGGTGCTCCTGAGTTTCCCTCCCTGAGCTCGACACAGACTGAGCAGATCTGACAAGAGGCAGATGTTCCAGCTGTTCCTGCAGCAGACAGTGAAAACCCAACAACTGCCAAACTGATTCTTATTATCAACCTTAATCTAACGTCTTTCCGACGTCAGAGTCGTAAGAGTCCGACGTCTCCCTGACGTGACTGCGATGTCCGGTGCATGCTGGGAAAGTATGTGTTCTGTACATTTAACAGCAACAGCAGCAACGTGTGAACAACGGCCTCGGGGTTCCCACACTAATGTGGTCCAACTGTACTGAGACGTACTGCAGGGTGTCGGTCCACTGTGATGTCACTGGTGGGTGTGGTCACAGGTGCGAAGAACAGACTAGAAACCTTCACTTCAGCCGGATGTTGTGTGACTCTCTCAGTCGTTTCCCACGAGCTACACTATTAAATACAGTTCAGCATTTTGTAATAACTGCAGCCTGAACATTTAATGAAAGGAAGAAAATAATTGTTGGAGATTCATCAGAAATATTTATTTTCTCTGCCGATAACAGAACAATGTTACTTACAGTTTTTAAATGAAGCGAAAAAAGAAGTTTGGATCCACAGATGAAAAGATACGAGACGCAAAACAATCTAAAATACACATTCCTCTTTTTCTGAACGAGCAGATTTACTCCGTTTCAGTTTTAAATACATTTTATAACATCCTGTT
>NW_019525502.1:16673-18471 GCF_002814215.2 Seriola lalandi dorsalis
CCCCCCCCCCCCCCACTGTGTCCTCGTTGCAGGTCTCCCTGATCTGGTTCCTGACCCGTACTACATCCAGATCGCCACCTACGTCCAGAGGCTGCCCATGTACAACCTGCGCTGTGCTGCAGAGGAGAACTGCCTCGCCTCGTAAGACGACACACTGACACCTGCAGCTTGTAGCCCCGCCCACTTCTATCAGACGCTTTTTCATTTCAGAGAAGTTACATATTGACAGAAATCAGCTTTAACTTCTCTCCAGTGACTCGGGAGAGAAGCTGTTGATGTGAAACAGCAGATGATCTGTTTTGCAGAAACAAAATATTCAATGTTCAATACTCTCATCTCACGCTCTCCACATTCTTCTGTCTCTGTGAATATCCAGTATCATGACGGACACCTGATCAATCTGATCAATCTGTGAGGTCACCGTCCGTCAGACCAGCGTGACCCCGTCTTTGAGTCTGAAACTGACACTTTCTGTGAACTTGTCTCCAAGTGTCTTTACATTAGAAGCACATGTTCAATCACAACACGTGTAGGAAAATATCATGCAGGGTCAAAGCGTGCTGCGTTCACATACACTGCTGGGAACTCTGTAAGTTTGTGCTTTGCTTAAAATATGAATATTAAACGTTCTAACTCTGACCTCCGGTTGTTTGTTCTCCTCCAGTTCCTCTGCTCATTCTCAGGATTATGACACCAGGGTTCTGCTGAGGTTCCCTCAGAGGGTGAAGAACCAGGGAACGGCCGACTTCCTGCCCAGCAAACCCCGATACGCCTGGGAGTGGCACAGCTGTCACAAGTAGGTAGCGAGTTAAAGCTAACGTTAGCATGTTAGCACCGATGACCTGACCTCGCCGCTCTCTCTCAGTCACTTCCACAGCATGGACGAGTTCAGCCTGTACGAGCTGCTGGACGCCCGGACCCAGAGCCAGGTCGCCGAGGGTCACAAGGCCAGCTTCTGTCTGGAGGACACTTCCTGTGACCCGGGATACTACCGCCGCTTCGCCTGCACCTCACACACTCAGGTACCAACACACACCACCGTCTACGCCACATGTGACCTGAAGCAGAGCGATTACCGGACAGCAACGAGAACAGACGCCGTTTATAGATTAATCTGTACATGTAACACTTGATATGAGGAACAAACAAGGGAGCAAGGAAAGGAGCCGAAAACAAGGATGGAAGGAAGTAGGATAGAGGACAGTGAGGAAGGACAGACAGAAAGGAATAAAACACGTTTCCATATCCTTGTGTTTTGTATCAAATATAATATGATATAATAATATTATCACAACATAAATATCAAGGATACGTCTTTTATTATATCGTATTTAATATTATTGTTGATATTTGCATATTATTGTATAATCATTAATCAACCATCTGTCAATGTTAAAATAAAGGTTTGTGATCTGTCCGGACAATTACATTTAAATTTGATATTTAAGTTATGAGAAAATGTAGTTATGTATTTCTACATTTATTACTGTATAAAATATTATTAACTATTTAATAATTTCAAGTAAATGTGTCTTGTAAAGAGATAAAAAATTGTGTGTGTGTGTGTGTGTGTGCAGGGTTTGAGTCCTGGTTGCTATGACACCTACAACGCCGACATTGACTGTCAGTGGATCGACATCACCGACGTCTCACCTGGAAAATACATCCTCAAGGTTCAGTAATGAGACGACTTCCTGTTTTTAAAGTATAAGTCTTATTCTGTGTTTTCACAGTAGAAATACTCACTGGAGAATCAAATGTGTATTAATCCGCCTCTGAAAATAGTCCCCAGAAGATG
>NW_019525502.1:19517-20367 GCF_002814215.2 Seriola lalandi dorsalis
AGACGGGTGGAGACGGGTGGAGACAGGTGGAGACGGGTGGAGCTACAGAGGAGTGAATATTAAAGTCACAGTTTGTTAAACATGTGACTCTAATAATTCAATTATAACCAGATTAAAGCAAAGAGTCATTATTAAAACTCATAAAAACACATGAATTAATGAAGCTGAATTACTCACAGACGTTTTTGATATTAATATTTTACACGTGGTCAGTTTAAAATGGATGAGGGGGGGGGGGTAAATAAAATAAATAAATAAATAAAAATATTTCCAGGTCTGTGCTTCTGTGCAGCTCTGGCTCTTTATGTGAGAACTGTATTTACACATTTATCTGTTACCTGCAGTTACTGGTTCGTTAGTTGTTTTTTTACTTTGCAGATTTAGTTTTTATTTCTAACATGATATTTACTCTCATTTTGACTGAGTCTGTTCGATGCTTTAAGTAAATACACACGTTTTTTATGACATTGCTACAGATCGAGACGCCAAGATATCACTTATTATTTCAGAATATGGAGACGCATCTTGAGCAACAGCTGACGGCTTCAACTCGATCACACAATAATCATTTTTAGATTGCGAATAGGAACTTACATGCATGTCTTTTCTCTACTCTCATTTTTGTTGTTGTTAATTTAAAGTTTCAGGAGTTTTAGGTCGTTTCCAGTGAAAAGTGACACTCAGCAGTTTGTGTTTTAAACTTTCACTTCGCTCGGTGCTGCAGAGTCGATCTGTGAGTTCTGGTGCTAAATGTTTTCAAACCAAAAATAATGAAACTGAGCTGCTGGTTAAAATCCTGTAACAGGTATCAGACCTTCAAACTAATGTGTGTGTGTGTGTGTGTGTGTGT
>NW_019525502.1:21179-22365 GCF_002814215.2 Seriola lalandi dorsalis
ATCAGCTGATGAACATGAGTGAGTCACTGACTGAAGCTCAGCAGAGAATCAGAGGCTGTTGTTATGGAAACACTGAGAACAGTTAGAGCCTCATCTGCTGCAGCTTCTGAGTTTCTCCTTCTCACCAACTACAACTTCTGTAACTGAATGTAAGATGTCAAACGTCTGAGTTTAGACGACGGCTCTGCCCAGTGTGACAGTGGTCTGATTATTACAGGCAAATAAATCATCACTGACGTAAAACCAGCAACTTACTGTGATTATTAATATTATTATTGGTGATGATGCGAATAAAGAAACTGTGTTTTGTAAGTGTTCTCCAAAGTGCTGTAAAGGAAATATAAAAACTACTAAGAATGGCTCTAATAATAAAATATTTGAACTTCTACTTAAATAAAAGTAGCAGTACCACAGTGTGCAAATATTCTGTTACTAGTAAAAGTTTTTCAAATTTTTTTCATGCTAATACCAAAGTATATTAGCATCAAATTACACTTCAACTATGCAGTATAAGTACCTGCAAATGCAGTGATTGAGTAAATTCTCAGTTACAGCCCAACACTACATTTTAACAGATAAAATAGAAATTACAATTAATGGTGGTAAATGTTTTTAATCATTTTCATTCATTAATAATTAGAAGTTCAAAATAATTCAAAATAAAATGAAACATCATAATTTCAGAATACACATATGCAAGAGCGTTGGTTTGGGGACATGTCCTTACCAAAATATGAGTGAACTCATTCGCATTAGTCCTATTATTCATATTAGATGATTCCGATGCGGGCTTGGCTCTAGGCACGGGCAAGGTTTCATTATTTTTTTCAACCGATAATCGATAAAATAGATCAAATATAAATGTTAACCTAGCTCTGATGCAGCTGCCTTGTCTCTGATCTGTACTTTCCACTCTGAGGTCTGGAGCAATGTCCCGCCCACAGCTGATGTCCCGCCCACAGCTGATGTCCCGCCCACAGCACGATCTGATTGGTTAGACGTCAGAGTAATGGCCTATCACGCTGTAGGCTGCTGTGTACACAGACGGTCACACGCTAGAGCGGCTCCAGGTGAGGAATGGGACTGTGTGTCGAAGGTAAGACAGCAGACATCACTGCAGATGTAATACACATCATAATCCTCTACAGTGAAGTTACAACAACAGCAGACTCTGATGAACAAGCTC
>NW_019525502.1:22415-24113 GCF_002814215.2 Seriola lalandi dorsalis
GCTGCTACACTAATGAGATGCTGCAAGAGGCTGAAGCAGCGATACAGAAAGAAGTGGAGAAGATCCTGAAGGAGAAGGAAGAAGAGATGAAGAGAGAGAGGGAGGAACTAGAAAGAAAACATGAGGAAGAAAAGGAAGACATGAAAAGAAGAATGGATGAACAGAGAGCAAAAATGGAACGAGAGAGAAAACTGAAAAATGAACAACTCAAGGAAATGGAAGAAAACATAAATAAGGAGCGTGAACAAAGACAGAAAGAAAAAGAAATCAGAGAAGAAGAAAGAAGGAAAAAGGAAACAGAGGAAGAAAAATATCGTCAGAATCTGAAAATCAAACTACAAAATTTGGACAAACAGATTCAGTCGGAAAAAGAGGAAAAGAAAAGTGTTGACAGAAAGCTAGAGCAGAGTAGAGAAGAGATGAGAGAAAAGCAAGAGGCCTGGGAGAAGGAACGAAAAGAGTCGTGGGAAAAACAGAAACAAGAAGATGAACAGAGACGACGAGAGGAACAAACAAAAATTGAAAAACTTGAAGCAAAGTACGAGCAGGAAAGAGAGAAATATGAAAAGAAAAGAGAAGAAGATCAGATCAGAAGAGAACAGGAGGAAAAAGAGCGAAAAGAATTAGAGGAAAACTATAAAACAAACCTGGAGACTCTGAAGAAAACATACGAGGAGGAAGCCAGAAAGAAAGCTGAAGAGTTCAATGAATTCAGGGAGAAATACACCAAAGACTTTGCTGCTCAGAAGAAAGAACATGAGAAACAGATGTGTATAAGAGACAGGGTCTGTACGTACATAGATTCTTCTCTGATTCAAAGTGTTTTCTATAAAGTTGGTAAAAGAAGTGATGTGTGAAAGTTTTTCAGCTTAAAACAGTTGACTATTGTAAAACGAGTAGGCGAAACAGCTGGTGTTTTAGTTTATTATATTTGTTTTCTTCTGTACTTTGCACCTTTTTGATTTTAACATTTTTCCAAAATGACCTGAATTACTTATTACAAAAAATAAATAAATGCAGCATCATGAAGAACTTAAGCAGCCTGAAGTTCTGCTTGTGTATTAGACATTACTTTTGTTTTCTTTTGAATATGATGAACCTGATGTTTGTAAATGAAAAAAATATTAATAGATGTTAATAATCCTCTTTTCTCTGCAACAGCTACGGAACAAATATCAACAAATATTAAATATTAAACATGTCATTTTAACTGTTCATCAAATGAATCAAAATAATAAAAACTCTGACAATTAATGTTTTTGTTTCTCTGGTTTGTTTTATGTAAAATTAAGATAGATGCTTTATAACTGATGACATCAACTTAAGACAACATTCATATGAATAGTCACTGGTTTGTTCAGTGTTTGATCTTTGGTTCCTTTATTATCATAATAGATGTGGACTGTTGTTCAATGCTGAAGTCAAACAGATTCTTCACACAGACAAACTGATCAATCAGAACAGAGCTCACAGGTGTGTGTCTACCTGCACAGGAGATGCTGAGGGAGGGGGGTTACATCTGAAACTTGTCTCTACTCACCTATGTATTCATTTATCTAGTATCTCAGGTAACCCCTATTGGCTCAGGAATCTGACCAGTGATCAGTAGAAATCAATGATGAAAAAATACAATTTTAGCAACTGTAACAGTTAAAATGTGGAATTGTGTCTAGAAAACACTTAAAACACAAGTTTATG
>NW_019525502.1:24162-24797 GCF_002814215.2 Seriola lalandi dorsalis
GCCTTACTATACTATGTCGTTTTTATGACATTTTATGCCTTACTATACTATGACTTTTTATGCCTTACTATACTGTGACTTTTTATGTCTTACTATACTATGACTTTTCATGCCTTACTATACTATGACTTTTTATTCCTTACTATACGATCTCATTTTCATGACTTTTTTATGTATTACTATACTATGACGTTTTTATGACTTTTTTATGCCTTACCATTCTATGACTTTTTATGGCTTGCTATACTGTGACGTTTTAATAGTTCTTTATGCCTTACTATACTATGTTGTTTTTATGACTTTTTATTCCTCACTATACTATGACTTTTTTTGCCTTATTATACTATGTGGATTTTACCATGTTTTTTGCCTTACTATACTATGACTTTTTATTCCTTACTATACGATGTCATTTTCATGACTTTTTTATGTATTACTATACTATGACGTTTTTATGACTTTTTTATGCCTTACCATTCTATGACTTTTTATGGCTTGCTATACTATGACGTTTTAATAGTTCTTTATGCCTTACTATACTATGTTGTTATTATGACTTTTGATTCCTCACTATACTATGACTTTTTTTGCCTTATTATACTATGTGGATTTTACCATGTTTTTTGCCTTAATAT
>NW_019525502.1:29210-175362 GCF_002814215.2 Seriola lalandi dorsalis
ACTATGACTTTTTATGCCTTACTATACTATGTCGTTTTTATGACATTTTATGCCTTACTGTACTATGACTTTTTATGCCTTGCTATACTATGACTTTTTATGCCTTACTATACTATGTCGTTTTTATGACATTTTATGCCTTACTATACTATGACTTTTTATGCCTTGCTATACTATGACTTTTTATGCCTTACTATACTGTGACTTTTTATGTCTTACTATATTATGACTTTTTTGCCTTATTATACTATGACTTTTCATGCCTTACTATACTATGACTTTTTATTCCTTACTATACGATGTCATTTTCATGACTTTTTTATGCCTTACCATTCTATGACTTTTTATGGCTTGCCTTACTATACTATGTCGTTTTTATGTATTTTTATTCCTCACTATAATATGACTTTATTTGCCTTACTATATTATGAAGTTTTTATGAATTTTTATACCTTACTATACAATGACTTTTTATACTTTGCTCTGCTATGACTTTTACATTACTTTTTATCCCTTACTATACTATGGCATTTTTATGACTTTTATGCCTTTCATACTATGTCATTGTTATGTCTTTTTTATCTCTCTATATACTGTGTTATTTTTTTAATACTTTTCCTGTCTTACTATACTATGCTTTTTTTATTCCTTCTTGCCTTATTATATTATGTCATTTTTTTATCACTTTTTATGTCTTACTATACTATATCATTTTTTTGACTCACTATACTATGATGTTGTTTTGCCTTTTTATGCCGTACTATACTGTGACGTTTTTTATGTCTTTTTATGCGTTACTGTACAATGTGTTTATTTTGACTTTTATGCCTTCCCATACTATGTCATAGTAAACATAACTATGATGTTTTTTTTACATTTTTATGCCTTACTAACCCATGACATTTTTTAATGTTTCATGCCTTATCATACTATGTAGTTTCCTTTACATTTTTATGTCTTACAATACTATGACGTTTTTTGACATTTCTGTGCCTTAGTATACTATGACATCTTTCTTTCTTATTATATTATAAAATATTCATGCAGTTTTTATGCATTATTTTACTATGATGTTTTTTGACAATTTTATGCCTTACTATTGTATTATGTTTTTGTGCCTTAGTATACTATGATGTTCTTACTCCTTATTATGCTATGTCGTTTTAATGAATGATTACGCCCACATCAGCTGATTACGGGGAGTGAGAGAGAAAATTGGTTGTGAATGAGATTGAGCCTAAAGATAATCTTCCTGATTGAATTTAGTGTAAACTTCATTATGATGTTCTTTGACATTTTTATGCCTCACTATATAATTAAGTCTTATGACATTTTTATGCATTACTATACCAGCAATACTATACCATTTGTTTCCCAATTATGTTGTGTTGATGAATGTAATCGCCGCCTGAATTATGTTCAGAAGCAATGCTTTTCTGATTGAGTAAAGCTGCATTTATGTACCGCACGTAAGGAAAATACCAATGCAATGTAAAATACTCCTACAAGTCCTGCATTAAATTTCCTATTGGTTCCTAGGGTATCAGTATTAAAAGTGCTCCGATCAGGAAAACAAAGTACTAATTTATGTATTTTCAGATATCAGAATCAGCCACTTTTGTCAGTAACTTAGGCCAAAGCTAGGCATGCATGCAGTATGAATTGGGGAGCCTACTGAAGTTGCCAAAAATATTTATTTTCCCCTTACTTGATGGTGAATTGAAAACTATGCTATGAGAGCGACACAGCTGGACACACGCACACACACACACACACACACACACACACACACACACACACACAGAATTTGATGACTGTGTTTTCCCACTTTGCATCGAGGACTGTAGCAATGATTGACAGGCGGTCAGATTCAATGTCACAGAATATACTCTGGACCAATTCAACCCACATCACTTTCAAAATTTTTGGATGGACTGCATTTGCGGGGCCAGCCCTATGAACAGGTCTGTCGCTGTCTGACTGAGTGATAAGGTTACACCATTGGTCAGCTGTGATGCTGCCAACATTGCACCTTTGAATCTTCTGTAGCTGATGCAGCTGTTGAGCTGATCTGTTGTGTGAGCTCCTGAAAGGAGGCGAGCAAGGACATCATACTTCCACTGGCTGCAAGTGAACAAGGGAAGGGAAATCATAGTCATCTCCATAAGCACACATTTCTGTTCCAGTGGACTGTAGTGTAAGCAGTGTTTCACCTGCTGGGTACATCTTGCTGTAGCTTTTCGATAAGCTTGCCCAGTTGTTTCTGAAGTCTTTGAAGTTGGGAGTGGGCATGCTGGGAGTGTTTGAAATGACAGAAGATGTGTCTTCCAGAGGCGAGTAGATAAGTGATGCTGCTCTGTGACGAAACTCCCTTGGCCACAGTGAGTTGGATTGTATGTGTGTGTAAAATCTTAACATGAAAATAAACTAGCAACTGTAAAAAGTATAATATTTCCCTCTGAAATGTAGTGGAGTAGAAGTATAAACTAGAATACATCGATATTCTTGTGTGCGTGTGTAAGTGGTCATATAAAACTTCTCTATCGTTCATCTCAGGCCTCTTCATGCCAGTATTGTTAAACATTAGCAGTGACCAGAGTGGCCTCTCCGGTTAAAAGTGGAGAATAACGACAGTCAGTCTGTGTTGCTCCATCATCAGCTCCTGAAAGAATCCCACTCTCTCTTTTCTGTGTGCGGTCCCCATCCATCACCGGCAGCCGGTGGGTGCCCGGGCGACATTGTGTTTATGCAACTTAAAGAGCTTTTCTCTGCCCCGCCACAGTGATCTATCGCCCAGGAGCCCAAAACAGATGATGTGTGCAGTGGGAGGATAGGAGAATGGATGAGGGGGCTGCGACTCTTGGCGAGCTGGGTGCACCTCGCTGCGAGAATCTGTCGATATTCATGTTAATAACAGCAGCAGAAAGTGGAGTGTTTGGGATGAAATGGGGTTGGCTGATGCTGTTGTTGTTTTTGTTGAGAGATTTAAAGGCTTTTGCGGGGATTGTGGACCGTTGGTTTGCTTGATATTGCACAGTGGGAAAATCTGTCAATATTAATGTTGATAACAAAAAAGAGTGGAGTGTGTGGAATGAATGTGTGGCGCTTTAATGTGATGTGGGTTTGGTTTGGGGTTTTCAAGGTTTTTTTGGGATGTTGCGAGACATCGAAAGTGACGGCAGTGACTGCCGAGGCTGAGGGAGAATTACGTCTGTTACAGGTTCTACATTCAAAGTGGAAAGATTGGTTGAGTTTTGAATGTTGTTTGTTTGTCTCTAAATTAACTCTAATCTGAAAATGCTTCTGAACATGTCAGTGATGTGACCTCATGTTTACAGCATAGTGTGAATAAGAACTAAAAGACAAAAATGGATGACTTTTTTTTCTTGTCCAGACCAAATGAACCAAAGTACAGTTGTTATCACGACTTGTCAGACATAACAAACAGATAAATATTCTTTCAGCCCTTCATAGTCAGTGTCCTAATGGTAACAATTAGTCAGATGTTTTCAGGCTTTCAGCCATGTTTCCTCCACTCTCACTGCGTCTCTGACAGATACTAATTGCGTTGTATCAAGACAATATGGCACTAGAGCATCAGCTGAGCAGCAGGTTGTCTGACATTTCATATGCACACAATACACCTGTAAGTCATTAACGCTAATAAGTTCAACACAGAAAATGAATATTTGGCTGTCACATTAGGCTGTACACCCTCCACATGTCTTCAGAAAACAGTATATATTTAGGGATGTGCTGATCAGGTGTTGTGATCCAGATCTGAGTCCTGTAATACTATACTGATACCAAGGCCCATCAACACATTTATCACAGTAATATTACTTAATGATTTCATAATTCATCAGCTTTATGGAGCAAACAGGAATAATGACTCATTTTGTTTTACATCCATCCCTCCTGATATGGTTGTTATGTAAGTTGATTTTTTGAGTTCTGCATGGACAGAGAACTATTATGTCAGTCACAGAGACTTGACAATGCCATTTGAAGGACACAAGCATGTCTCTCCATCCTCTGTACATCATACGCTCTCTCCCGCCCTGCGGCTGTATCTCCTCCTCTAGGAAGCTTCCGGTGTTTCGGTCTTTGACTTGAACATTTAACTCGAACATTTACAAAGGCAAAATGTCAAATGACTAATCTACTTCTTAAACCACTATTTGAGCCTCTCAGTCTTCCTCCGCTCTTCCTCTCTCTTTCTCTCTCTCTCTTTTACACAATCCTCCTCCCAAAATACAGAGGAGTGAGAAAGAAAGAAGGGGGGGATGGGGAGGGTAACAATTCTTTGGCAGGCGGGTTAATAACTTGCTTTGCTCTGGACGCTTTAAATTGGTTTGCATTGACACCTGCTATCTCTCAGCAGATAGCAGAGAGGACCTCATTAAGTATAAAGACGCTGGTGGTGGGGAGCCAAATAACCCGCTGTAGAGCAATAACTTCCATTCCACATACACGCAGCTTTTATTGTCGCCATGTCAAACTCCTGAGTTTTGTTCCTCGTCCAGTGATGATGTCGCCTTTCAGCTCTGTCTCTGTCACTTTTCAGCCACCCTCGATGCCTTCTTAAGATAAACCATTCATTTCCATTCACGCTTTTTAATTGCCTTGCCACGAGGTTGGGCTTATCTCAAATTAGATGTTCAAATATTGAAGTATTTGTCATTACCAGGCTACTTTCTCTTTTGAAAAGGAAGATAATCCAGTACAGCAAAAGAAATGAAGGGTATTTGGTGAAAGAGAGAGAAAGTAAAAAAAAAAAGACAAATAAAAGACAAAAAGTTAAAAGTACAGAAAACTAAAAATTCTGAATTCATAGTTTAATATGTGTTAATTATATATGTTCTCAGAAATGCCAAGATTTACTGGTAATTGCTTCTGTGTTGTGAAATCTTTATCTTTCTTTCCTAGTTAAACCATTTTTTTCAGTGTTTTCTCACCTGGATTTCCTATTTAATGTGTGATTGACAGTGAGTCTCATTTTCTTCTGTGATGAACAAATTATAATAATTTAACACAGTTTACTTTTGAGGAAATAGCTTGACAACCCTGAAATATTCTGATGTTACTGATTATCAAAATTTGAAATGGCTGTTTACTTTTGACACATTTAAGTTTGCTAAGTTTGTCTCTAAAGCCTGGGAAAAGAAGGCAAGATGGATTATTTAATTAGTATTTACTCTGTAATAGTCTGCACGACACAGTGATAAAGACAGTCATTCATTGGTCTAATTAATGTTGACAGAAGGTAACAAGCTGACATATGAGAAGTGCAGGATTATTACAGGTGAAACAGGATTGTTCATTGTAAAAGCTCCACAGAGTTTATAACAAATTACAAAGAAGTAAAAGTTTTGCAGAGTTCGGTAAAAGATGAGAGCAAAAAACTTTCCATTTGGTTTCTTGTTGGTTTGAACTTTGTGAAGCTGCTCTATTTTTAGTTCTGGTCATACGGGTGGATGATCTGACGATGTCATATCGTGGATGATCTTAATTTGTGATATGATCTACTTTTCAGATGAATCATACACATCGTGTCTTTATAATGTGCTATATTTAGATATTTAATTTTAAAGGTTCAATCGCTGCTAACCAGACCAGCTCCTAAATAGCTAGCCCGCTAACAGCTGGCGGCGGCAGTCTTTGTTCTGCTCTGCAGCCTCGGCGAACTTGTGCGATAATGGGGAAAGTTGGTTCGTTAAGGCTTTTGTCAAGGCTGGTCTTGTGTGTCCTGGCTTGTCAGCTGACAAGGGCAGTTTCCAAGTTACATGAGGAGTGAGGGACTTGGCATGGTACCCCCAGATATGAAAGACAGTTGATTGTAAATCAGGTTTCCTCCATCTTTGAGTGAGAAAGATGGAGGAGAAAGAGTGTGTGAGGGAGGGAAGTAAAAGTGATGGGGTGAACCAGACCTGCAATTTGCCACCTAAGCAGAAGTGCAAGGTAATGGAGTGAGGAGTCCTCAACATTTTGCCCTCATATCCTCACCTCCTCCTCCTCCATCCATTCCCACTGTATTCCCTCTGCTGTTACTTTGTCCAATCAGTCTGTGACAGTTCAGACTGTGTAGATGGACAATCAGAAAGTGAATGGGTTTGTCTGTGAAGCCTCCCATTGTTCACTGACTGTAGCATGAGAGAAAAGAGACAGGGAGAATTTTATGGCATGTGCCTCAATAACAGCAATGCTTCCTTCTATGCAGACGATACCCAGATTTATTTTGCTTTCTCACCAAGTGACTAGTGTCCCTTAGACTTACTGTATCAATGCTTAGATCAAGTGAGAAGCTGGAAGCAAATAATGTCTTTTAGTTGTATTATAACCTGTGCATGCTTCCACATGGACTGCATAGTTAACTCTGAGGTACTTCTGTACTATAATGACTAAAGCTCATTTTTCATGTTTACATGCTGTGTTTGAGTGATCTTTCTAGAAAACTGGCATTGGCAAAGATAGAATTGGCTGAGGCAACAAAAATGACCCTAAACATAGTTGGAAATGAGTCGATGCTCTAAACAAATAGGTTTCTTTGCTAGATTGAGAATTTTAAACAATGTAATATGCAATATGCAAATAAACTAACAGGCTTGAACAATACTGTAATACATTAACCTGATGCTCTGATTTGTGTTCCCACCCAGCTTTTGTTTACAGCTGTTGTTTTCACAGGACAGGAAATGCATCTGAGATATTTTTTTGCAGAACCTCTAATTAATTAATGCCAAAGTTTACAGTTCTACCCAAATATTTTCTGTGCGGTATTTTTGTTCCAAGTTCAAAAACTTTTTTTTCTATTATTATGTGAGCAGAGAGAGACTGCATTTTCCACTGCAGTGGCTATTGAAGAGCTTTGTCAGCATGTTTTCCTGCTGCTAGGATATCAGAGCCCTAATACGACTACTGGCATCTCATCCTTTCTCCCAGAAACACTAATTGGTTTGGCGGCGACTAATCTAATTGGACACTGAAGGTTAGTTATGTGAATCCACACAGAGCCGGCCCTCCCCAAAACCCTTCTTATCTATTGCTCAGAAAGAGGCTCAGAGACTGAGGAGGAGGAGATGGAGGACAACAATCCTGCTGTATCATTATTTCCAGGGGAGAGAGGGAAAAAGGGTGAGGGGGGGGGGGGTGAGTGTGGAACAGGGAGAGTAATTGCACAGCGATGGGGAGAGACGGTCATGAGACAGACAGGAATGTAAAAGTTTGTTTAAAGCAGCTTTCATGAACACATGGTCGTATTAATCCCCCTGGATAAATTCATCCTCTGCATTTGTGTCATTTTTTGTGCTTTGCTCTTTACTCTTCATCTCACTAATTCTTGTTGTTATTCTGTATTAATGCAGGTGATTTCTTTTTTCAACAATGCACAAACTCTGGAAAAAAAAGTTCTTGCAGCTCAGACAAGCTGTGTGTGTCACTATAGAGCTGAAAGGTCAGTTACGCTGCAGTTAAGATGCAGGGTTTGTGTCTTTTTGTATTTGTTTTTAGTGTCATTCGAGTCATTTTGTTTCTCTTCGTGATTGTTTTGTGTCTCTGTCATTTTGCATCTTTTTGTAAAAACTTTGCATCTCATTGAAGCTTT
Organism: Seriola lalandi dorsalis; assembly: GCF_002814215.2. Taxonomy (NCBI): domain Eukaryota; kingdom Metazoa; phylum Chordata; class Actinopteri; order Carangiformes; family Carangidae; genus Seriola; species Seriola lalandi. The sequence continues at coordinate 36,814 of NW_019525502.1, forward strand.
CAGTCGTGGTTTAGTGTCTCTCTGCGTCACTCAATTTGTTTTGTGTCTTTTTGTAGTTGTTTTGAGTTTCTATGTTGTTGTGTGTCTGTGATGTAGTAGTTTTGCATTTCTGCATATCGTCTTTACAATCTTTTTCTAGTTGTTTTGTGTATCTTTGTAGTCATTCTGTCTCTACCATACTGTGGGATCACTTTAGTATTTTGATGTGAAGATTTTATACTTCCAGTATTAACGTTGTGTATTTCAGTTTTGTCATTGATACATTGACCTTTAATTTGCTAATTTATGAGGTTACAGCAAAGCATTTTTTTTTTTAAATTTAGTTCAACCCAGAAACTTGAAAGAGTCATGTTGACTCTACAGCTGACACTGAACCCTTCTCCCTGTTTCATTTTTTTCCACATAGCAACCTTAGACGAATGCCTCCAAGTCTCTTGAGTGTGATTAATTATCGGGCACACTGCCGAGTGCATCGCTGAAATTTTGGCAAGCCATCAGCAGATCAGGGGGACGAACATCGTGTCACAGACAAGGTGAAACTATGGGAGTAATTTCAGTTTACACAGGGCATCAGTTTACCATTGGCAGAGGTGAAAGTGATGAATTACATTTACACTTGTTACTGTAACATCACTGTCAGACATTTTACTTTTACTCAGCTGACGCCATCTTTCTGTTAAAGAAACTCACTGGGATGAGACACTGTACAAATGTTGATCAATGTCATGTGAAGGTTGCAGGTTCTGGTTTCCCACTGAACAGGTTCAGGAAGAAGAGTTTATTCTTTTGTGATTATATATTCTTTTTGTGATGTTTAGCAGTGACCGTTGCAGTATGAGCTGCGGTGGTAAATGACAGATAAATGGCTGGCAAGGGTCTGATGCACTGTAGCGATTTGGGATCTATAAACAGTGTTTTGTGTATTTGGAGTGTATGAAAAGTGTGACTTTTGGTTGGACTTCTAGCAGATTTAAACATGTCAGACTGCAGAGAACTGGTCAGATAGGTTATAAAGCTGGGCGTTTGCATCACCCAGCCAGTAGAGGTAAGCAGAGCAACCAGTAAATGCAGTTATAACAGTGCAATACAAGGATTTCAAGGCAGACAGAATTTTACTCATGGGTTTGAAAATTACATATTGTTAAAGTTCAACTGAAATCACATTTATCATCCCCTTTTGAGATGATGAGATGATGTTAGTGTGTTTTTTTAATGTATTGTTAATAGATTTTGATTGACAGCAGCTGGCTGTGCTGTAGCTACATATCATATAGCAGACAGCGTGTGGTTACTGGTAATGAAGGGTTAGAACCACAGCTGGATCTGACCAGAACTAATTGACATCTGCAGGTACCGTATGTACGTTTACCTGCTGTTTAATGTGCTGCTAATTAATTCGCTGTGCAGCTAATTAGCTATCTATCCTTCAAACTGACAATATGGGGTCACTTTTCCCTGCTGAGTGTTTGTTTGGTGGTTGGTTCAACAAGCTAAGGTGCAAAACAAGATGCGTTTGTGTTTATAAGTTTGATGAGGAGGATTTAGACTTTAGCAGAGAAGCTAATTGTTCTGTAGCTGCTGTTGTGTAGCAGCTACTGAGATACAACACTGATGTCACTGCTTTATGCAACATTTGATTATAATTGCCAAACTGGGGGGCAGGGGGTGCCATCATGAAACCAATAAATGCCATAAATATTGAACTATAAATTTCTCCCTTTTGGTTCCAGCTTTTTTCTTCTCAAAGGAGAAAACAGGTCAAGAGATTTACAGACATGTGTAGCTGGAGCAGACTTTAAAGGTACCATATTGTATAAAGTGAGATTTCCATGTCTTTTTTTATTATAAAGCAAGTCTAGCTTCTATTTAATACTGTGAAAGTATTAAAGCGCTCAGTCCACAGAGAAATGCTCACAGCCTGTATTCAGAAACCGAGCCTTAAAATGAGCTGTCAGGACTTCTGTAACTATGTGATGTCACAACAAAGTAGTCACTACTCCCAGTAATGCCGAAAGCCCCGCTTACCTGGACCCACCATACAGCCTTGGTTTCTCTGAGTGTTTTCCTGAAATCTACTAAATTTTTAATCAATCACTCAGAAAACAGTCAATAGCCAATCAGAAGAGAAGCTCAGAGCCTCCCTTCTGGTTGGCTCACTGAACTGTTGCTAGAGCCCCAGAGAGAAGCCTGAGAGAGGAGATGTAAAACTACAGTACACTGAGATAGTTTTTGGTACTTAAAACCACAAATATATCTTCTTATGGATATCAAAATATGGGACCTTTAAGTTCCTTTTCTGTCCCTGACCTCTGGACATAATGATTTTCTTCTTGCTGTGGATGCCTCCGAACCTCCGTGTTTGGCAGATGGCCAGTGTGAGGGCACGGCGAAGGGCAAACAGATACACTCATTTCACGGACCTCCTCTCTCCTCTATGCAGTTATTCCACTCATGAACCAGCAACTTATCTCAATGTAGGAGATAACGATTTTTGTAATAGTACAAGAGGCAGGTGAGTGTGGCAAACACTGCAGTGTTATCTGTGCGGTGCGTTCAGGATCTGTAGATTTTAGTTTTATTGATGATATTCAATGAAATCCTCATGAAAAAAAAAACAAGCTGCTCAGGGATTGAGATAGAGCGGTTCATTTTCTGAAATCACCCATGCACTTCAGATATTCTCTCTCTTATTTTTTTATTCCCAACAGTTTTTTTTTTTCACTGCCCATTTTCTCCACAAAAAGAACCATGTTAAATCTCCATAAGAGCAAAGAAAAGGGAGAAAGAAAATGGAGACAAGACTCTTTTTTTTTTTTCAGGCAAATCATGATATTCTACAAATCAAGAAGAGCACATTGATTTCATTGTTTCATTGTTCCAATGGACGTCCATGTGAAATAAATATTATAAATAAATATTTCTCAAGGCCATTCATGTGAAAATAGCTTTCTACGAGTAAGACACAATACCAAACTGCTTTTTCCTCAGGGAATATATATAAAAAATAAAATAAAAATAACCAAATGTTTTTTTTTTATTTCATGTTGATACATTCTTGGACAACACCACAGAATAGTTGCATGAGTGGCCAAATGTAAATCTCTCCCACAACATTGGCACATAAGCAGCAAGGGCAACATGAATATACCTAGTACAAACAGTAAAAAACATACATGCTTTCTTTGTTTGTTTTTTTTTAAGTATTTTGTTTTTTTAAATATATATTCATCTTTTTCTCCATTTCCCATAGTTTCCAGGAAAATAAGAAACCAATCAAAGCCATATTCTGCTGTGTGAGAAAGTATCAGAGGAAGTTAACGGTAAAAGAAAACAGAAAGTAAATAAAAAACAGTACAATTCAGAGCAGACAGGTGGAGTCAACTGTGTTGTGAGAATTTCATTATTTTAAAAGTTTTTTTTTCTGTTTCAACATCGAACATATCAGGCATGCATTGACAACCTCGACATCAACACCTTTTTTGTTGTATCAGCAAGTCTGTGAAAATCACCAGCACAAATCCAGCGACGACCCCCCCCCCCCCCGGACGGTGAGGGCTGTCTCTTATACACATCTAAGGCTCATCATCATCATCATCATACACCTATGAAACACTGCAGAAGTCGTCATGTATGTGTGTGTGTTCGTGTGCGTTTGTGTGTGTGTGTGTGTGTGTGTGTGTGTGTGTGTGTGTGTGTGTGTGTGGAGAAGGTACACTCGTGTTGGATGGGAATGCTTTCATTGTGGGACCACAAACATTTCAAACAGTTCAAACAAAAAGGTCACGATTTTTTTTTTTTTTTTTTTTTTCTTCTTCCAAGCTTTATGTTCACGGCCAGCTGAGGAATCTGGTTTTTCTACCATGTCGGGCGACTGATTTTTGGACTCACAAACAACAACATCTATCCAACATAAACTCTGATGTTTTGCTCGCTGTCTCATCCCTTTTTGGACGGCCATGATAAAAACTCACAGCCTTAATGTTTTTACAAGTGTCTGATAAAACAAGGTGACTTCAGATCTTATTCCCAGTCACAGACTCGGGAGATCCGCTTCATAGGCACCCTGGTCTTATGATCACATTCCTAATGTTGGACAGTTAAAGACCTAGAAAACTTCAGATCTCAAGTATCTCTCTACAGCAGAGGGTTTCAAACTGTGAGAGACGTGAGCGAGGGAGGTGAAAGGGACGGGTGCATGCAGGTGCTCTGAAACAGCAGTTATATGCTATTGGCAGTATCCTATTGTAGTTTGGATACTGATTTGACCGCTCTCCAACAACGCGGTTCAGCAGCAGAAGCTACAGCAGAGGCTGATGTGGCTCATGGAGGAGCCCAGTTGCCACAATTTGAATCACAATGATTGTAACTCAGTCAGATCTGACCACACAGACACGGCTGATGTCTCAATTTTGTCTTGTGTCTTTGAAAACCCCTCTACTAAATAAGCACACTGTAAATCAGGGCTGTAATCTAATCTGTTACCGATGATAGTTTGTTTCAGATGTAGAGGTGATTCAGAGGGTGTTTTTTTTTTTTTAAGGATGTCTGGATTTTTGTGCCACGTGACATTTAAGTGACAAAAATCAGATTCCAGGTGGCAGCATGAGCAAAGCCCTCGTAATCTCAAAGCGAAGAATATGGCTTTAATAAAGAAACAAAACAAAAAAACAATGTGCATCCAAGAAGCAAGAGCAAAAGAGATAAACCACCGTCATAATCATCTTAAAAATAAAAACCAAAAATAAAACCAACAACTGAAGTATAGGCCAACATATAAGCCATAAAGAACTACACACGGGTCGACAGGAAGGTTGGGAAACTTGCAGTTTGGAAGGACATTTAAGAGACAGGAGGAGGCAGGCTCTGTAGAAAGGGTCATATCAGGGGTCGAGACGGCTGCTTCGCTTGACATCAACGGCAGAGAGACGCGTCATGGAGCCCCGTGAGCTACGCCGACTGTTCACCAAAAAACCTAGAGGCTGCGAGATGTCTGCTGATGCATCCCGTTTGTTCGTTCTCAGTATGATCATCACAAACAAACAAAAAAGATTCTGGGTTTTATTTTTTTAAATTTTCGGACCAATTTCCCAAACATCACCCGTTGCCATCTTTTTTTTTTTCTTCTTCTTTTTTTAAACACTTCTTTACCTTAGTCTCTTTGCTTTCTTGCTACTTTTTCACTGACCGAGTGAATATCTATGTGCCCGAATTCTTTGTTCAAAGGAAACTCCCACAAGGCTTTGCTTCAGAGTCTGAAAGTCTGTGGTGGGCAGTGAAGCACATGAGACCAAAAAAAGAAAAAAAAAAACTTAAAACATCCTTTTCTTCTTTTTTCCCCCTGTTTCTTGTTTTAACCCAGCAGGGCAGGAGACCAGATATCTACTGTTATCACTCTCTTTCCTCTTTTTTTCCCTTTTCCAGTCTGTCGTTCTGATGGAGGATTGCCTTTAGATCACAAGGTCGTTGTAGCTCACGTATTTCTTCTTTGCTGCTGGACCTAAAAAGGGAGGAGAAAAACGAACAGAAGAGATCAGCTTCGGTTCTTGCGGCTGTTACTTCAGATGACGGGTGATGGTGAAATGACAGTTTAATGACAGGTATATGAAATTATCCATAAGTTTTTAAATAAGGCTTGAATTATGAACTCTCATTGCATTTCTTGAGTTGACTGACAGCACAGACTCATTTCGAAGAGAATTGCCTCTTCTTCTTTTAGAATTGGAGTCGTGTGTTTTGTAGGTGTTGAGAGGTCATAACTCAGAGGCGAACTGAAGAAAACACAATGGAAATACTGCGAAATATATCAGCTTCTGCAAAAATAAGAACCTCAATCTTGAGAAAAGAATATCCCACACACTGAGTACTCCTATACATCTATATGTCTATTATACACACAAATCAATACCAATGATTGGAAGACACTCCTACGGTGGAGTGTCCCACACCTGTGCACTGTGGAGTATTATCTATTTAAAGTGATTGTTGGATTATTTGACATGAGGTGTGACTACTGCACACACTGTATTACTCCACTGATCAGACAGAGCTAACGCCAGGAACACATGGCCTGCGTGTCTACTGTGTTGCTGCTACTGCCAGATCTGTCGTTCTACATAGAGTTTTCAGGGTACTGGAATCTCGGATTTCTTATTCTTATAAATTAATAACATAATCATTCACCTAAACTGGTTTTAAAGTGGCTAAAAGACACTTTTTGCAGATGTCCCCTTCCACAGCGGCACATCACTTTACTTCTGTCCCAGTGCTCCCGGGCGTTTCTCTATAAACTGGCAGCTCAGAATCTCCTACAGTCAATACACTGACTATAGATAACTACCTCAAACAACCCCATGTCAAATCACCCGAACTACCACTTTAAGATCGTGGATGTAAGAACTTTTTAATATACTTCTGATGAAGATCTACAGAGACTGAAACGGTGGGTGGTCAGTCAATCGTGATGCTGAGAAGTGCAGGATATTCTTTTTTCAAGACTGAAGTGACACTTTCCAACGCACCTGCATCTCAGACATTTGGATGTGCGCATATTTTAATCAGGAAAATAAGAACCTAAAATTAAAGTCTGGTTCAGAGCTCTTTAGTTAAGGACCTTATTTTCATCAAACAAGCACAACAACCAGCACAAAGCAGAAGTTCTCAGTCTCACAGACTGTGTGGGCGTCTCCACCTGTTCTGGTTCATGTAGGGGCAGCAGCACAGAGAGGAGTTTAAGGGCTGGGAGGAGATGAATACAGGTGATTAGTAAATTCACTGTCAGCCAGTAACATTATCGGTCTCATAGCCCCGAGACGGACGAGCCAATCACAGTTAGCCATGATGTCATGAGGACACAGGTTGTTACTTTTTCTCCTTCGTCTCCCTCAAACAGCAGAATTAAAACAGACTAGTGTGGGCTGTTGTTCAGCTCCATGCTGCTGTTCTCAGGTGATCTGAATGAAGGTATAAACAGTGAACAGGTTGTGTTATGGCACTACAGGCTGATACTGTATGTGAGGGTTTCTGCTTTGACCACATTAAAAGTTCATATTTGATATTGATTTGAATCCATCAACCGGTTGGAGAGAGTTAAATTAAATATTATTATTGTTGTTATTCTGTTATTGCTGCACATTTGCTCTTGTCACTGAAGTGGCAGCAGATTGATGTTGCACCAGAAACAGTTGTGGTTCTAAACGTCTTTTATCACCACAGAGGTCAATCCACAAAGGAAGTGTTTGTGTTTTTTAAGCATTTTTGACATCTATCACTCACCTGGCTTGTGAAACAGATACACTTGTATTTATCAAATGTATTAATCCACACTGACACTAAGACTTTTTTTTTGTATGGTGTGCTTAAGGCAGATTGAGTAAGCGGGGAAATAAAATCAGTGACAATGCGTTTCCCTCCTCTTTACTCATCATGCAGCCCACTTTAATAACATTTTTGTCCTGCCGGTGCCTGATATCACTTGATAGAGCTGTTCTGAGGACAGCCATGGCTGAATAAAGGTCAGAGTCTGTGTGGACTGGACGGTCTGAACGGTTCAGTAGTGCTTATGTATGGATTCCCAGTAAGACCCTGCTCTGTCTCATTTGAATGAACCTCTCAGGTTTGTGCTGGTCGTTGCGTGGACATGAAAATAAGGCCCTCAAATGCATCAAATGAGAAGGTGGAAGAGGTGTCATCTGTGGTGTTCCTTTTAGTTATGACCACCTCCCTATCTCCCCCCTGCAGCTCTGCCTCCCTCCTCCCGTCTCTTGGCGACCACTTGGCCTTCAGTGTTCATCCAATGACAAATGGCTTCAAGCCAAAAGCCCATCATCAATCATGCAAGAAAGATAAAAGAGAAAATGGCAGAGTTCGCATATTAAGGCCTGAACGTGTCACTGAACCTCCCTGACTTTGTCATAATGTGTCTCATTCATACAGTAAGTAGTCAGCTATGGTCTGACAGGGCCGACTGTTCAGTATCAATACAGTTAATACAGCGCTACGTGGTATACTACAAAGGCTTTTTCCTTTTTTTAGCAACAGGCTGAATTTATTGGTCACAGTTGTGTGACGCACATTTACATATATCCACTGAGATGCAGAGCAGCCTCAGGTCTGGATTTCAGTAGATGTTCAGTGTAACGTCTTTTCTTTTAGGATGAACAGGTGAAGGTGCCACTAAAGTCAATGTTGTGTATGTGCAGTAACAGCTGTTATTCCTAAACGATATCTATCAACTGCATCATAATCTATAAATAATATTATATTATATATATATATATATATATAAATTTATAATTTGTAAAATCAAATTGTCTCCTTTAGATTCTTTCTTCTTTATATTAGAGAAAATTACATTTAATGCTGTACAAACAACTGACCCTGAAAACTGTATGATAGTGTTACATATGCAATATTTTTCATGATACTGAATTTTTTTTATATTATAAAAATCTCTAATTGCTATTTATCATTCATGATGATGATGACCTGAACAGATCCTCACAAACACTGAAACGAGTGATTTACAACACGTACAGTTGAGAGAATTTGATAATCAGACTTGAAACAGTCATGAGCTAACGTCACAGCGAAGACTAAAAGGAGATTAGATAAGAATATGGGCATCTTCCTCTACATGTGGAATATTTGAATACTACAGATAAAAGAATGTTGGGACAATTTTTGCCAGATTTATGCTCTAATAATATTTGTCAAATAAACTTAAAAAACAAAGAAAGTATTGAGGTAAAAAAAAAAAAGAAGTGCCGAATTAATTCATTGACATCTTTAACTCACTTGTGAATTTCCACATTCATTCTCAAGGCAAGATTTCAAGGGGCGGGTTACATATGTGGAAGTGTTAGAAAGGCTAATCCCCAGAGAAAAGAATGTAGTAGAAGTATTTCACTTCTGCAGGCACCCAGGGCAACGCTAAGAAAAGGAAAGTACTGCTTGTAAGGATTCTTTTTGAGAGCAGCCATGGCTATATGAGTTTTAAGAGATATAGAGAAGCCTTTGTTGTATAAGGAATAAGCTTTTGCAGAGAGGCAGAGAGGTCTATAAAAGTCAAATCAGAGAGATTTGGCCTTTGAAGAGCTGCTGAAACCAGAAGAACAGCGAGAGATAGAAGTCTTTGTTGTCTGAGAATCAGCTGTAGCAGCGGAGAGGACGGAGAAGGGGAGAGCGTCACAAGTGCAGAGGAGAGATGAAGCCATCTGAAGTGACTGAGGGCTATTACGATGTCATGAAAGAGAGAGAGAAACGGGGGGGGGGGGGGCAGCAGGTGAGGAGGAGGCGAGAGAGTGAGATTGAAAAGAGAGAGGATTTAAAAATCGAGTGAGGGGAAAACCAGTAAACCCGAGGCTGAGTGAGCAGACGGGGGAGAAAGAGAGAAATGGAGTGAGAAATGAGGGGGGAGTCGTGCGAATGGATCATCCCGGGCCAACAGATGGCTCTGCTGGTCTTCGGGGAGTCCTGACTGAGCTGCAGTCTTCCTGCACAGCTCCACTACTGCTCTGCCTTCTCTACCATGAACTCACCCTGAATAGTAAAACAGGGTGGGGTCCAGAGTCCCTGCACTGTTGATAACACTCCAGGAAGCCTCCCCCCAATGTGTATTAACAAAAGGGATTGATTTATGAGCTGTGACTATCAAGATCGTAGAGGCTGCAGAGACTTTTTCCTGCTGGGGCCTCATTATGTCTGTGTGGGGCTCCAGAATTTAAATATACGAATAAACAAGTAGTTGGCATTTGAATGTCAATTTCAAGTAGCACTCTGAAGCAAGGTTTTCATCTGAAATTAGTTCAAATTTTAACTGAACTTCCAGAAAATCGTCAAATGAACAGAATATCCAAAACTTTTTTTCCACCATTTTTACTCAGGTTTTGTATGCACATATTGAAAGTGCACATAAAAGCATGAAAAAGAAGTCAGGCATATTCAGAAAGAGACAAGAGTCTACTAAATTTGGCAAAATGACTTGAGAAGGGTGAACTGCACTGACTCAGAAACTGCCAACAAAGAGCTGAAACTTTACTATTTCAGCCAGGATGATGGCTAACGTTGCTGACAGCAGGCTAACCGTTGTATCATAGGGTTGGGCGTTCTCTTTTTAGACGAATTGTACAGAACACATCATTAAAATGTGCTATATTTAGATATTTAATTAAAAGAGTTCAGTCACTGCTAACCAGCCCATTGTTAACAGCTAACAGCTAGCCGCCTAGAACAAGGACTGCAGCTGGCGACTGCAGTCCTTGTTCTGCTCTGCAGCTTTCGCAGGCTTGGCGTAGCAGAACATCTAGCTACCAGTTCTCCACCAGAACAAGATCCACCGTCACAGGCTGCAGTCCAAGACGGTGGAGTCACAGTCCATCCGCGGGACGAGAGACATGTCTGCAGTGCAGGGAAACATGAAGCGGGACGAGCCGGGGCTAACTAACAACTGAGCTTTCAAATCAAAACACTTATATTTAGCACCTCATGAATATATAACAGAGCTGCCAGAACAAATTCTCCATATGAACTAAGCAAAAAATGTGATTGGTTGTAACACAATTTGCAAAATGGCGAATGGCAAGAAGTGAGCGAAAGATATACATATCACGTCCTCCAGTCAGGATTTACTTATACATAATAAAGTCACAATAAAACCAGATCATAAACAGGACGCAGATCATGATTCAGGTCGTGGATTGTGATCACAGCTTCTGGTTCCTCTTGACGAGGAGCTGAACAACAGTTTATTTGAGTAAAGACGTCACATGTGACGTGAGCAGCGTGCAATCGCTCAGGTGAAACCAGTGCTCAGGAGGCTGCCTGAGGAGGACTGGGGAGAAATCTAATCTCTTAGATTAGACTAATCTCTGGGTGCAGCCTTGCCATAGCACAGCCGATCAAAGATCCACAGATGAATATCTCAACAGGTTTGTTCTTTTTCTTCCTCTCTTTCTGTCTCTTTCTCGTGATATCGCTCACAAGTGTTGAATAAGCGATTTTCCAGCCTGCCACATGCACAGTTTATGTCCCGATGAGCGCAGGAGCCGTGCAGTAAAAATCTGAGGTCTTGGGGGGTCAAACGTTCTGTTAAAGTGCCACCCACTATAGCATGCATGCAGCACCAGAGAAAGACTGTAAATCTGCCATTCAGATAGTCGTATTATGCTCTCCTCTCCCTCCTCATGTAAAAGTTATAAGTCAATTGAAAGATGGCGATAAAGAGCTGTAGAAGTATACTTAACATTCCCTCCACACACTCCCTCCTCTCTCCCACTCGAATGCATTCCCCCTCATCTCTCTCTCTGTCTCTTTCTCTCTAGACGAGCTCTCTCCCCCTCTCCTCAAACCTCCACAAGAAAATGGATCAAGGTCAGGACAGCAAAGCAGGAGAAGATTAATTTGCTCTTACCTCTGATAAATTATGAAATTAGCCTGTCAGGGGGAGAAAAACATGATTTGGTGAGTTGTCCCTGAGAGCCCCAAAGAGAAACCCACAGCAAGGTGTGGGTAGTAGTTTAATCACATTGCCATGTAATTTGTGAATTAATTCATTAATTTGAGAACTGTGGTGTATATATACATATATATATATATATATATATATATATATACATATCACAGTTCTGGTGGTTTCCTGTGGAGCAACAAAACAAGCAAATGATGTCTCTGCATGCTTGTTATGCTCTTGCTGAAATGCAGGGTCTTTGTCACGGATGTTCAGCACTAAAATGACTTGAGCATCGCAGATCAAAACACGGGGTTCATGGAGACAAAGAGTAAATGGAATTTGGATAGAAGTAAATTTCTATCCCATATGTATCATGGGTAATAATTCCAAACAATGCTGTTTTTCAAATTCTAAAAAGCAAAAATGGTTCAAACTCAAATTAACCTGCAAGACATGGACATCACCTTTTCCTTTGCTGAATGAATTTACAAGGTTTTCACAAATCCTCACTGACCATAAACAATACAGAGAAGCGTTACCTGTAGAGTGTGACTCTGCTGAAAGCTCACAAACTGTTTTTATACAATTTATTTACTGATATTTATTTATCAAGTTAGTTATTTTAACTCATTGAATTCTATTTGTACTGAGATTAACATCAATGATGGCTTCCTGCATTATTCCAACTACAGATGACAAGCTCTTCATTTATTTTACCATGGCCACTGAAAATTCTGGATTCTGATTGGTTGTTCAATGTGTGAATTCAAGAAAGTTAAGTGATAAATTAAGTGTAATTTGGCCGATTTGTTAATTAAACAAGTTTCCTAATGGCAGCGTTACATTTCTAGCACAACGTGTTTGCTGTTGCAGATGAGCTAAGAAACGTTATTTATACAAGACAGGGTTGAAATAATTTTAAAAGCAACTTATTCAAATACACATCAAAAGCAGCAGTGGTCATGCATGAATAAAATAAAAATGGAAAGTAGTTCTTTTTTCTGTTTGACTTTTAGTGAAATTCTCTTCTCTTTCTCTCAGAGTCCGATTTTCAGATAGACATCACTCCCACGTCTCTAGAGTAATTATGAAGCTACAGCCAGCAGCTGCTTAGTTTAGCTTAGCATACAGATTGGAAACGGGGGACACATCTAGCCTAGCTCTGTCTACAGGAAACAAAATATTAACAATAACATGTTTTTTGTAAATACAACAATTTTCTGCTTTGTAGTTGGTTATGTGAGGGACTTTTTCTTGGCATTGTATTTACTGTACGGTCATGATGAATATGAACGCCTGACTCTCAGAGAGAAGGAGAGGAAGAGAAACAACATGGTGGTATGTGGACTGTGTTAAAAGAAATATCATCTGGATTCAATGAGTCACCTTCCACCACCAAGACAGAGAAGAGTCACATTTATTATAATGCTTATTAGCAACCGTAACTTGTAATAGTTGCTTGAATCATCTGCAACATGTTTCTGTGACAAAGTGTTTTCATTGTCTCAGTGGAGGAAACTGGCACAGCATCAAGCCTCATCCTTCAGTCAGTGACATTAAATCCAGTCAGTTCAGGAGGTGAAGTAAATGCATGGTTGGATGAGTAAAATAATAACATGCTTTATTACATTTCAATTGATTTTAGGTTTGAGTTTTACACTTCATTTAATACAATTTATGCGTTTGCAGCAGGAACAGTGAGGAGTTAATATACAGCGTTTTACACTGAGTACTTACTGTTGGGGTCCACGTTCTCACAAAGCTCCGTCTTGGCCTCTCCGTTGGGCCGGTCGCTGGCCTTGTGGGAGAGTCGGGACGACATGGTGGCAGCTGTGACGACGGCTTTGAAGGAACGTTTCCTCTTCTGCACATTGAGCTCCGGGTGGAAGATGATGACGTAGACTTTGGGCATGTAGAGCATCCCGAGGGCCACAGACGCACTCAGGTTCATGGAGATGGTCAGCGTGGTCGTCTGGATGTACAGCTGGAGGGGAAGGGGATAAATGAGAGTTAGACAAAAAGGCAGAGGGGGAGTTAAGGTGCTTATACAGCTCGTCTTTTAGTTCTGGTCTGGCTCACGTTCACACTGACTTTTTATGAACCAGCCAAGAGGAGTTAACATGAAATCACATGACTGACAGGTAACTTATCGGTTGGACAGGTTTGGTGATGAAAATGGATGTTGATACTAAACCAAATGTTGGGATTTTTCTAAGTGCAAAGCATAGCAGAGAAACTGACCACTATCCTCTCTGCATTAAGAGTTTATTTTTAAAGGCCCCATATAGTATAAAAGTAGATATCCATGTGTTTTTTGATTATAGATCAGGTCTAGGTTCTATATTAATACTGTGAAAGTATCAAAGCCTCAGTCCACAGAGAAATGCACACAGCCTGTATTCAGAAACTGAGCCTTAAAACCAGCCGTCAGGACTTCTGGAACTTTGTGATGTCACAACAAAGCAGTCACCAAGCCCCGCCCACCTGGACCCACCTTCCAAACCTTGCAGGAGAGGCTCAGATCCTCCATCTAACCTCACAGGATTTGGTTTCTCTGAGTGTTTTCCCTGATCACTCAGAAACCAGTCAGCCAATCAGAGGTTAGAGGCTCAGAGCCTCCTCTCTTCTGATTGGCTCACCGACCTGTTGTTACTAGAGCTCTAGAGAGAAGCCTGAGAGAGGAGATGTAAAACTACACTGAGATGGTTTTTGGTTCTAAATATATCAAAAGGTAAAAATAAAACACAGGGAAAGTATAAGATATGGGACCTTCAACGAACTCGGTCCATTTGTTGGTTCTGTGTAGCTGAATAAAAGTGCCCGACTGACTGAGGAAACACGACCTATAATACGCCTGGAAAGAGATTTGTTAGTGAACCAAACTCTTGACATGTTTCATGAGCTGGTGAAGGATGTTTTTTATTATCCAGTGTGTTCTCGACCCTCACCTACAGGAGAGAGCAGTGGCAGACAGCTGGGCCACAGCGTAAATGTTTTATGCGCTGTGTATATTGCACTTGCGTCCGGAGCCGCGGCCCTCTGAACCCAATAGAGGGCTAATATCGGGCCGGGATGAATGCATAAAGAGGCCTGGCCGCGCTGTAATGGGCTTCCCAGAGTGGCTTTCACAGAGTTCAGCCCCACTGTCTTTATGTGTTATGGTCCTGCTGTCACAGTCTGATGTATACCATTTACAGAGAGAAGTCACAGGCTGAGTCACTGGGGGCTGAGGGGGGAGGAGGAGAAGGGGGAGGGATGAGAGAGACAAGAAGGAAAGAAAAGAGGATGGTGGGGAAATAGGAAAGCAGCAGGAGGGTATTTACACTGGAGTAAACCAGCCGAAATGATCAGATGTTTTCTCTCCCGATATCTGTACATGTTTTGGTTAATGTGTTAAATTAAGAGGAAACACTAATCTGTTGTCCCTGTTACAAACAACTAACACACAACCCCTCCCGAGAGAAGGCTACACCAGCGGGAGTAAAAAAAAAAAAAGAAGCTAAATACACAATTATATTTTACAAGTGTGCAACATTTTCCAACAGTGGACCGAAAGGAAAGAGGGAGGTGAACATCTCACACTCTGCTCAGATTTATTCTGTCCCAAGTATTTTAATAAAGCACCAATGTTGCATTTTGTTCTTTAGTTTTGTCATTTATTAGTTAATTACTGTTTGGACTTTGTTCCTAATCTTTCTATCAGTCTCTATGTTTGCATTTACTCAAGTAACCAGGTGACAGGTGATTGGAGGACTCGTTGGCATGCACTGTAGTAACCTGGTTACTGTAAACGTGCAGTAATCACATCTTATTTTGGATGGCTTCTTATTTTAAACGTTAGTGAAGACGGACTCTTATTTTGGTGTGTGTCTGCGTCGGAGGGTACTGGTGGTGCAGTGAGAGGACGGACAGAGCACACCTGATCTAGTTCCTCTTGTTATAGTCCGAGTTAATCGTTCTCTCTCTTTCCAGGAGCATTACTCATCTGCCCACCTGCCTGTCTGTCTGTCTGTCTGTCTGCCTGCCTGTCTGTCTGTCTGTCTGTCTGTCTGTCTGTCTGTCTGCTGACTGGCTCCCCAATCCACGACCACCTGCTTCCTCCAGCCTGCCATGTTATTCTCGCTCATTCATCTACCCATGTCCAGCCGGTCCAGTAACCTCCCCACTTATTCCACCTCCGTTCCCTGTTACCCTTCCAATAAAACCTCTTCATTCCTTTACTCTGTGTCTGTGCCATCAGGTCCACACTGCAATTCATGTCTCTGTTAACAACTCTATCTCCTCCTGTGGACACACATCAGTGGAGGCTGCTGTATAAACAGGTAATGAACAACAATATAGTAAAAGACAGCTGGAATAATATAAAGTAGGTCTGTGTCTTCAGCGTAGTCTGTTATAAACCATTTATCTGATGGCTTATAGTCATGTGTTTTTTTAAGCTGCAGTGCATTGACTTCTCAGGGCCACCGTAGTAATTAATATATAAACTAATTAAATGTTTGAATATTGATTATAAAAGCTAAACGGGGGGTAAAGTGTTCTACGAAAAACATGAACTGTTCTTGATAACCACAACTTCACTGTAATTGCTGAGTGATTAGGGAAAGCCACGCCCCCTGCCAAATAGGAAGCCACAGATTTCTGGCTGATTAATGAAATGAAAACAAACTAATATCTCAGTCTGAATATCACGCACTTATTATTTTTGTTCATAATTAAGATGTCTGTGTGATGCACACACACACGCACACACACACACACGCCTGTGACTCCGTCTGATATAAACCAGTGAGATAAGCATGTGATAAGACAGCAGCTCTCTGATAAGATGACATGTCAGATAAGAAGCAGCAGACGTATCCAGAGGTCTGTTACTGAAGATTAATCTGATCACATCTGATCCTTTTTTCGTCTGTGCTGTGAGTCCGCCCCCGGCTGTGTGTCTCTGCATTTGATTTGTATGTGTGTGCATGTTTTAAGGCACGTCGGTTAGAAGTTTTGAGTGAGGCCATTTTTAAGAAATGAAGAAAAGAGGAAAAAGTGGAGAATCCTAATGAAGACGGCGACTCTAACCGGGCGGGGAGGAAGAGATCTGACGCAGCACGACTAATGATCAGAGGCGAAACACAGACGTGATCTTAGTGTTTTTTTGTTACTGGACAATAAAGACGATGTGAGATTGTAGATTAAACTTGGAGCCGGACCACAGACGAGGTTAAGTGGATAATTTATCTGCTTAAATTGAAAAACGGTTTCCTTTGAGCTACTCAGATCCTGCATTTATCAAGAAACACAGAGCAAGGCTACAGGTCTGCAGTTCTTATCTACAGAGGCTGTAAATATCAAATATCATGTTCTCCTTTGTTAAAGAGACTAAAAACCAACTAAAAACATTCCCAGTGGTGGAAACATTTACTGGTACGTTTTACTTCTACTCCACTACATTTCAAGGGATTTTGTTTTAATAAAGCAGTAAACAATAAAATATCAAACAGATAAATCACTACCATTAACATCATCATTAAAGCTCTATTGCACTTTCAATACAGAGACACTGATGAATATATTTAATTAACTCACTGATAACAAATTCAGAAAAATAATTCATACAGATCCGAGAAATGCGAATCTGTTTTGTTGAATGTTTTTTAAATTAGTTTCAAATTGTTAATATATTTCAATGGTAATAATTTGAGCCTGAGGTTTTTAAAGTTTCACGTTCTCATATTGTTAAATGATTCAGTGAACAATCATCAGTAATAATGATCCAATAATCAAACATATTTATAACACATGGGCAGGTTTCCTGCAGAATAAGGACTTTAACTTTAATGCAGGACTTTTACTTGTAACAAAGTATTTGACATTATTACTTGTAAAGGTTGTGAGCTCTTCCACCTCCACTGAACATTTCACACCTGAAGGACCTGCCCTGTTCTTTCCCTCGGTCTTATCAATTCAATCCACAAGTTCTCTGGATCTGTGACTAAATATCCATCGTTTTTTTAATGAACAGATCACCTCATATTGGTGGATGTCTGGAAAGAGACAACTTGATTTTCAAGTTCCTTTGGGCTGTGAGACAAAGTCCAGCACTAATTAAAGATCTACTTACATTTTCCCATTTTGCAATAGGGAGATAAGGATATTGCTGACTAAACTGTCGCTACTTCTTATCTTATAATAAACTTAAACACTTAGCAGACGTCCACATTAAGGTGGTCAAATTGAACACACTTCCTCCTCTCAGACTAAAACTGGATGGAGCTGAAAATTGAGCTTTTTCCAAAACCCTCTCCAGAGTGTGTAGATGTTGAACTGCAGCTTTTTTCACACATTTTCAAAAAAAAAGCAAAAAAAAACAAAAAAACTCAATGTTCATGTAGTCTAAAAAACAGATCTTTTTATCTTCATTCCTGCATTAAAACACAGACAAACAGAACAATGACCTGATGAAAACAAAGCTCAGCAGTGTTTGATTCAGCGTCACACCTCAGAGGAACGTCCACGAGCCCGCAGACATCGCTGATGTGATTTCAAAGAAGCTGAAGACAGGTTTGTTTGTTAACTGTCGATAAAGGCAGAGTTTGTTCAGACCTCACATCGTCAAAGGCTTTCATATCTTTTCTCATCATCTGTGTTTGTAGAGTTTGTGTGTCAAATGGTCTCAGCGGGGAGCCGGGGCGTGGGTATAAATAAAGTCCATTAATTAAGACTTCCCTGGGATCTCTAAACAGAGGGGGGGGGGGGGGGGGGGGTTTATTATGACTCTGCTCTGAAAGATATGAGTCAGTGTTGAAGGAGAAAACGCTGGCACTCAATTCGTCTGCTGCATGCTGGGAAAGTGCGCAAAAGTTGTTGTTTATAATCAGCAATAGTTACACACAGATTTTTCTTTTTAGAGCAAACAAACTTCTGTTCAGTAAAGCAGCTCTGGGCTAAAATAAATCCTTTTCTGTTTTTGTCACATTCATATCGGATGAATCTCCTCGCAGGAGGACAGCGTGTCACTGTATGAAAGCAGCAGAAGCAAAAGAGCATGTAGCCCCATATGGAGGCAAACAGACTATAGTAACAACAATTATGTAACAGCACAGTATCAGTGCTGTGGGGAATGTAACGATGTGTGTGCTCAGCTGGATTTCAGAAACATAAGGACGATATGCGCAAAAAAAAAAAGACTAAATAACTCATTGAGTGCGGGGGTCTTTTAATTTGGCTTCAAGGAAAACCACTCAATGACAATGGCATGGATGGAGGTAAATAACGTGAGACGGGACAAGATGTGAAGTAGAAAGCAAACAGTGAAGAAAGAATATACGGCTTAAGAAAAACTAGAAAGAAGGGAGAAATGTAGTGCAGAGGAAATTAAATACATACAATCTACAGTGAGTGACAGATGTGGAAGCATCAAAGAGAAAAAGACGTGGTAGAGACAAGAGTTAACATTGCCGTTATTTTCCACCTCTGGAGACAGCTCTTGGAGAGTAAAGGAATGAAGTTTGATGCTGAAATCGCAACATTTCTTCTAGACTGGTGAGTAACCTAGCTGTTGATGCTAACGTTAGCTATGTAGCAAAAGCAGAACTCGCTCCTTTAATCATCATGAAAATAATAATTAGTTGTAGCCTTTGAAAATAAGTCCACAGCTACAGCAGTGACAAATTCCTGCATCATTTTAATACATTTACTACTCTTACTATAATAATACGTTTCTTTCTGATTACATTTGCTTAGGTTACACCATGAAGGCAAGACTGCAGTATCTTTACAGTGTGGTAATTTTACTTAAGTAGCCTAAAGGATCTAAATATGTCTTCCACCACTGAGCATAAGTTAAAAGAAGACCCTCAAATATCTGCTCAGAAAGAGAATACATTTCTGCTCGGGTGGAAACAGAGCCAGATGTGCAACAAGGAGACAGCTGTGGCAGAGCGACAGCCTGATTTCATGTGTGACAGAGAGAAAGAAGAACATCCAGAAGAGAGTGAGAGAAAGAAATGAGGACAAAGACAGAACAATGCAGAGGTATGTTTGCTCCCAGGCCTGGTCACATGAACGTTTATGAAATTTAATTCTTTCTGCCATCAGGGGAATTCACAGAGGCCAGATAAATCCACACAGTGTTAGTGTCGACTTCATCAGAATCTTTCTTGAACAGAATGAATCTGTTAATTATATTAGGAGCTGTATGAATGATGAAAATTATGGCTTGTGACCAAATCATATCTTCACTCTTTATTCGGCGAAAAACAGTATTTTAAAGGAGTTATTTGTAAATTTTGCTATTGCTACATAGCTAACGTTAGCATTAACAGCTGATTACTTACCAGTCTAGAAAAACCATTGCGAGTTCAGTATCAAGCTTCGTTCCTTTTACTCACCAAGAGCTGTCTCCAGTGCTGGAAAGCTACTCCAATGTTAACTCTTGTCTCTATCATGTCTGTTCTTCTACTGAAGTTAGCATGCTAACCAGCTAGCCCACTTTCCTACTGCGACTCACTGTAGCCTCCAATCTGCCCTGAAGATTGCCCAGCCATGAAACCCGAAGACAACATTTAGAGCTTCTTACTAGGACTGATATATTATCATACCAATATATTAATATTATTAACAGCTGTGGTTTGAAACATTAGACATCAGGGAATCTTTGGTCAGCTCGGGGGTCCATGCTCTGAATGCACCAGCCTCTCTGCCTGGGTGTCGAGTAAAGCCTTGAGACAGTATTAGACTCCTGGAGCTGCAGTGGAGGCTTTGCATGAATCCGTGCATGATTTTTTTTTCTTTTTTATAGTTGAGTGAATTCTGCTGCAGGTCAGAGCTCCGACTGTCTGTCAACGTGACGAGCTCTGCATGCTTTATGGATGCTTGGATTGAATTTACATAAAGGAACCTGTGTTCACTGACCTAAATACACACAGTCCTGCTCCAACAGCAGATGACTAATGTAATGTAATGTTCCCGCGTTGATATGCATGTGCAGGTCACGCGTGGGTCAAGGACCGAGAGCAATATTATTATTCAGATTCAAAAAAACATATTGTGTGTTAAATGGAAATTATGAAGACAGAAATGAGCAAAGGCTGAAAGCACTGAATTAAATCTCTGGTAACAATTTGTGGATAAAAACATGAATATAAATGAATACAAATTTAATACATACAGACTTTTGACCCCACTTCCAATTTTCTTTATTGTGTTTTATTATTATTCGTTTATTTCAGTAGTAGAATGTATTTAGGTTTATTTACTCAATAGTATTTAAAGAGTATTCATATTTTTTATCAGTTTATATTTCTACTGCACCACATGTCTTTTTACTGCACTACATTAACTTCACAGCTTCAGCTACTTTTATTGATATTACATTAAAGCATATTTTTAATGTAAAACTGTCATTTATAATAATAATATGATGATGAATTTCTTTGGATTAAACTACCCAGTGATATATAAATGTGTTAAAATGTCACTTGCACATTCATACATCACTGTTAATAATCCAGTAATGAAGGTAGAAGGTTTTAAATGCAGGATTTCTACTTGAATCTATTCTTTAAGTTCGTGTATATTTCCAAATGCTTTAAACATCAACACTAGAGGGCGACATGATGACTTCCCATCAGCTCCTGCCTGCTCAGGGGCCTTAACTGGGCTCTGAGCTCCGTCCCTGATGGGTAATAAGTGGGATGACGATGCCGTGCCTGGTCTCAGCTGACGTTAAGTGACGCTCCCTGCTGTACCGCAGGGCAGAGTTCCCGTCCCTGAGGTCCACGCAGGGTGTCCCCGTGGGCTCTCGGTGACATATAATGGCTGTGCCTCTTGGGTGCTTATTGCCCCTGTTCGTCACTCTGTGGCTTTAGATGGTCGCCCATCAGTGGCCCCCGGTCGGTTAATGATCAGTTTTTACATTTATTGCAGTCATTTCAGATACTTTACAGTGAATATATGTGTCTAATAGCTCCACTTTAATATTGTTAGCCTCTTTTAGTCGTCTGGCATTAAATATAAAGACTATATATAAACTCAGGGGCAGGAGACGGTAGCCTATAAATGAGCTCTCTGATCAAGCTGAAAGCGCCACAGTCTCTGACAGTATCTATATGAGAACAAGAGGCAGAAATATATATATATATATAACTTGTTTATTATAAACTGTGTGTCAGAGTGAGCAAAGCAACAGAGCCGTTACTCTGCATCACACTCACTTGTGATGTTTAAAGAGGTTTAAAGAGAGTTCAGAGATAAGACGGCTGCAGGTTTGGGAGCGGCGCGGGTGGCACTGACAACAACAACATCAACAAACCACCAAAGAGCGACACTAAGTCGACCACAGAGGCTCCACGACGTGACTTGGAGAAACTTATTTTCTTTGTAATAAACAGTATAGTTTAATAATTTAGTTTAGATTTCGTACTGTAGTTACCTGTGTTTGTGAGTATGAACTGAGCTAAAGATGGTGGAGGGTTCAGTGAGACATTTCGTCTGTGAATCCAGTGACTGATGGTGTTCAAAACATTTAGCAAGAAAAGACAAAATGCCATAAAAACAAGTGAAGCATTGACATGATTCGAGTCTGTTGCTGTTTTCAGTGGAGGATGTCAGATATCACGCCCCACTTGTCTGGAATAATTCACAGAGCAGACTGAAACCTTTTAGGCTGATACTGATAGACCAATTCAAAAAATTTGGTTAGAAGTCTCACTGACATGTGGTATAACTGTTTTACATTATCTCTTTTCTAACTACTTTTTTTAACTTTTAAAACTCTTTTGTAACTAGTATTACAGAATGTGTATAATTTGTCATCTTATTGTCTACCTGGTTGCGTATTTGAATGCATATTTAAATGCATTTAAAAATACACTCTGATTGTTGTTGATATAAATACATATCTGCTTGTTTATATGAATACCTATATGAATATATATTTAAATCACTGAAATTTTGTATCTCTGGTGTTAACATTTCTTTCTGTTCTTCATTTGATTTTCCATAAAATCGAAAGGACACTGATTAAAAACTTTCTTCAAAGTAACGAGTACTTCACAGTAAATGTAGTGGAGTCAAAAGTACAATATTCATCTTTTACTGTAAGTGCAGTGGTGTAAAAGTCATTAGTTTCCAAGAAAACAAGGTACGTACAAATACTCCAAAAATATGCTGAAGTTATTGGCCACCTCTGCATTTAATCATTTCTTTCTGTGGTTTTCCCGCTTTGTTACTCATGACACTTGTGTCTCAGTCCAACAGACAGTCAGGCAAAAATTCAAATCAATACAAAGTTTCTGCCAAAAATAATTGATCTTGAAACACACCGTCCAATCATATCAACTCCAGTATTAAAGTGTTTATCTGACTCTCTGCTCTGTGGGTATGAGAAGTGTGAGATACAACCTGTTTATTTACATTGAGCCAAAACCACCATCTTTCAATAATATTAATTGAAGAGGTTTTGTTGCCTAAACCACAGTGGGGACTCTGGATGTGGACCTGGTCTCTGCTGTCTAAGTCTCTGTGCTTTGTGTGGCGCTACGTAAATATAGCATTCATTCATTTATTTATCCAAACAAATGCTGCCTGTGCACATAATCCGGACAGTGATTACATTTGGCAGCATAATGTAATTGTGAAATCACTTTAGTGAGATAGAAATGTAATTTCTCGGGCGTCCTGCTGACACTCAACCAGAACCGTAACCAGATTTCTACTGGTCACCAGAGGTTGATAAAACTTGTGCTAATGCCACGTTAGCACCACATGTACAGCAGGATTAAATTAGTGTAAAGTGGTGAACGCTGGGTTTGAATGGGAGCGTTGGTGCGGGAGCAGTGGATTTTTAACACAGCCTGAAAGCAGGAGAGATTTAATAAAAAAGGCAAAGGACAGAAAGTTGTGACTGAGGTGGGAAAGAAAGACAGGTGAGAGGAGAGTGATGGCAAGAGAAAGACGAATAAAAGAACGAGGGAGGTAAAAAGGATGACAGGGCTGAGATAGGGAGAGAAAGGTTGGCAGAGCCGCACGAAAGAGTGGGAGAAAAGGAGGAGGAGACGAGCGGGAGAGTGGTGAGAAAAGGTTAAGTGGGATGAGACAGCCGGAGAAAAGTGAGTGCAAAGACAGGTATGGTGAGAGAGCTGTAAATGATGAATGAAAGAAAGAATAGGTGAGGAGTGAAAGAAAAGGAGAGAGGAGAGAGAGAGAGGTTGGAAAGTTTTAAGAGGCTTCGGACGGCGGTAGAAGATTGATGGTGAAGTTACAGAGTGCGGTTATGGTAAAAAAAAAAAAAAAAAAAAAAGATGTTGGAGAGAGTCGAGAGAGACAGATGAGAGGAGTGGAGGAGGTGTTAAAGGTTGGGAGAGAGGGAGAGGGGAGTGATGGTACTGCAGAGGAATGTTGGAGCGAGGTGAGGAGAGGGTTTAACACAAAGAAAAGTAATGGACGGCAAAAGGTGGGCAAAGAGAGAGGACGATAATAGATTGAGAGGAAAGTGGAGGAGAGAAAAAAGGCCATCAGTTTCTACACGTGAGTAACGTGCAGCTCCTGTCAGCAACACCTCGTCCTCTGTGGGTGACGTCACGACTGTTGCACATCACTGCAGGAAAATATATCACCTGTCTGATAAAGGTTTGACAGTGAGAGTTTGCATTCGAACAGTCACTAACACTGTGTCAGCAACTGCCAAGCTACAAGCTAACAAACGAACTTAAAAAATTAAAAGGCGCTAATCACTCTGGAATGTCTGCTAGTTGCTGATTTTGTGTCACAACAGACTCCTCATCTGAGTCTGGGTCTGACTGAGGCTCAAACATGTGATATGAGTCTCTCTGATGTTTCCTCTAATGCTAATCATCTAGATACACACCGCTCTTTCGCTAGTCAGCGAAACCTTGTCAGTACAAAGAGCAAGAGTTTGCATTAGCACAGCCGCTAACACTGTGCTCTGTCATCGATCAACCTGGAGAAAGTAGCGCTGGTGGGCGGGGCACAAGGACTGATTCAGAATTTCTCAATGAGGAAGTAAATGAGCTTTCAGCCACAGTTTTCCATTTTTACTTTCTCAGCTTTTTATGTGGGAAAACCATGTTTAACAACATATTAATCATTGAATCACAGTATTCTTACATAGTTTAAAACATGTCTGGAGAGGAACTTTAAAAGAGATCATGCTTTAGGTTAAAACAAGTGCTCCGTTAAGGTTAGGGGAGCGTTTGTCATCACGGTTACAATAATAATCAGTGTCGTCCTGCTGATGGGGCAACAGTGTATGGTTTAATTTGGATGACAAAACACACTCACAGTACACATCTACAGTAACTTCAACTTCACGTAACCTGCCACCCAGACAATGGCGTCAACCTCTCTTAACACGGTCATAAATCAACCTCAGAGGACTGTATACAGCTCCTCCTGTGTCTGAGGTGAATACACACTTTTCATTTGGTGAAAACACACCATTTATAAAATAAGAAATAAATTAAACTCTTGCCATTAACTGCACGGAAGTTTTCGGAGCAGCACACAGCAGTTACGTCACAGGAACTTTTTGATTGATTGTGGGTGAACAGCCATCACTGTTTGTCTGCACAGAACCATTTGTGTAATCGACTCCATTGAAAATGCAATAAAGGCTCAGTCGGAGAAGGAGTTCGCTTTCATTAATGGAACAGATTTCAGGCATGTTCAATTCAATTCCTGTAATCAGCGGACATGAAAAGTACAACAGAGCTTTATCTGGTCACCTTTGACTGGAAGCTTCAGCCCACAGAAAAACCTGGATGTAGCAGCTACACCACAGCCTACAGTTTTCTGAATGGACCTCCTTCAGTCGAGTGTGGACAAACAGGAAAATAAGAGATGTGTATGATTTCCTGCAGAAGATGGTTTGAGTGTTTCAATTGCAGGTTGAGTCTTTAAATCTCCTAGAAAGCCTCACACTCCCTTCCCACCCACACCTGTCTCTGCTGGTGCTTCCTTACCACCCCCACACACACACACACACACACACACACACACACACACACACACACACACACACACACACACACACACACAGCACATTGTGTTCGTACAGGCAGCACCATGATTGATGGGATGGTCATATATAGCTGCTGGATGTGTGTATGTGTGTGTGTGTGTGTGTGTGTGTGTTTATGTACGTACGAAGTGGAAGAAGTTCTTTGTGTTGAATTGTACTCTCTAAGATTATTCGATTTTTAATATAAACTATTATTCTGAAAGAAGCAGTAGAACAACAGTAAAGTCGGATAAAACGTGAAGAACCTCTCCACCTCTGACATCAGCTCGTGTGTGTGCGTATGTGTATTAAGCATTAACACCAGACTCGTGTGGATCTGAAACTATCAAGTGATGGACAGACAGAAAATCAAACAGCAACTATCCTGATAATTGATCAATTATCAATCTTAATTATAGTAATTATAATCCTCAGTTTCTGCTCTTTCACTGTGATGATCTGTGTCCTAAGTTTCCTACCTGACCTTATGTATTTAAATATTTTTTATTTATTCAAATTTGTTTTTATTGTTTTTGAAAGCTATTTTAAGATCATCTTAATGTAGTATTTTGAATGTATTTCTATGCCTCTGTAAAGCACTTTGAATTGCCTTGTGTCTGAATGGTGCTGTATAAATAAACTTGCCTCGCTTTTACTTTTCATTGTATTAAACTGAATGTTTGTATGTGATCAGACAAAACGAGCTGTCTTTGCAAATGAAACAATTAATTTTGATTATATTCAGCAGGTTAATCGATGTTGAAAATAATCTTTAGCTGCAGCGCAATGTGTGTATTTTCTAAACTGGAGCTTGCAGAGGCTGTGCGCGCGTGTTTGTGTGTGCGTGTGCTTGATGGACCGTGTCTGTGTGCCAGATCAAGACTGCCTGCATTGGTACATGTGTGTGTTTGTGTGTGTATTGTAAACCAAGTTTATACTGCATTAAGTGCCAGAGCAGAAACCTCAGAGGAAACAGAATCCCAAATGCACTACAGACTGTATCCACGCACGCACGCACGCACGCACGCACGCACGCCGTGGCATATAATCAATAGACCGTAGTTAGAGAAAGTCAGGGGGATGATGTTGATGGGCTGCGTTTAACAGGATTACACGGTGTTGGATAGCAGGTCGATCTGACACCAGCGGACCCTGCTTGTGTCGATTCCTGTGTTACAGCAGGAGGTCATCTGATGGGGGCTCGGGGGGCCGCCATCACCTTTGTTAGCTCGACATATCTGATGCAACACTCCTGCATTTGCATTTCAAACACTTTGCTCGTCCTTGTTTTTTCTTTTTTTTTTGTAAACATAACAAAACAAACCCATAATCTGTTTACACAGTATGTTGCAACTGTCTGAACTGTTTGGTAATTTTCATTATTATCATTATTAATGTAACTTAAATTGTGTAATAAAGAACAATTCACAATACAGCTGACTACACACTCAGTGTAAGGACTAATGTTTTACTGAGGACTACAAGTCTGAAAAGTTTTTTAAAAAATCTGAGTGTGTAGTTAGAAAAGAACTGAGCCCCCCCCCCATCTGCTGCAGGATCCAGGATACATTAGCTGCTACTAGCATAACACACCCCCGTCTAGCACCCAACTGTCAGAGGTCCAGGTGAACTGAAGGGAATGTAGGCACCAAGTTTTTGACAGTGAAGAAGAAGGTGTGGAAAAAAAGATGTATCTCTGTTTCTGCTGCATTGAGTTTGATTTTTTTTTTTTAAACTGTCCATCATGAGTCTGACGGTCACAGAAGAGTGATGATAAATCTGTGGAGGGCCCTTTATGATTAGCTCTGATGACAGCAGTCCTTACGAGGAAGCTGAAGGGTTCACACGCCCTCCACCGAAAAAAAAAACAGCTGATGTTCGCATTTAGGCTAATATAAGCTAACGTAGGCGAACAACAGCCTCAGCTTTCTCTTTCATTTTAATTTCCCATTAATCTCTCTGTGAAAAGCTGTTTTTCTCCATTGAATTTGAACAAACAGATGAAGACTCATCTCTCAGTTCACTCAAGGGGACTGATGGAGCTGTGTTCTCTGACCCGGGGTCAGGCACACATCACTGACAAAAACACTGAACCACTCAGTCAGTGAACAAACACCAATTCGTCGCACAATCAAGACGCATTTAAACGAAGAAGGGAAAACGAAAACTCTCACTGACAAAGACTTAGCTGCGCTGTAATAATTCTGAACTACCCTTCAACGTATTTCATGGGTTGCTTAACTTTTATAATTGAGAACGAAGCAATGAAAAGCCAGTGCCACGTAGATTACAGAAGACAGTGTAGACAGTTTACCCTCCGGGTTTGGTATCGGGGTACACCAGACTGTTCTGGAGTCGGCCTCTCTTTGTGTGCGTCGTGATTGACAGCGTTAGAAGTTGACTTTGGAACGACTGCTGCATACTGACACCTCAGCGCAAGAGGGCCACAACTATCACTCCTTCTCTTCACTCTCTCCTCTATCTTCCAACTTTCCTGCGATCTTTCCAAGTCTCTCCATCGCTCTGCTTCCCTTCACGTTTTCATCTCCGTTACATCAGAATCAATCTTCATCTCGTGCCAGCCCGTGAGCAACGATCACTGGATCTGCTCTTGAGGAACTTGGCCGCTGCGTCTTCCTCTTCTCCAACCCTCTGATTGCATTTTAAATATTCCTCTTAAACTATAAAATGCGTGCACAGCAGGGTGTCCAATATATTCTAAGTACTGCTCTATTTTATATGCAAAATAGTCAAGTCACTTTTATTTCTATAGCTCAGTATTAAAGGGTTTTACAACCTGTACAGCATACGCAATAGTTTTAACAACATAAAGATATTCAACAGTAAAATTACAAATAATAAAAGAAGGAAAATATTAGATATCACTTCCACAGTCTGAGAGCTTCAATGTGACAATGCGGTCTCTCTTTTTTTTTAAAATCTTGTGACAATATGTGATGATAAGCATCGTTGGTGTGATGATGTGATGCGCTGCTGGTGTTCCCTTAACTGTGATGTCTCTTCCCAGGAGTTTCACATAAACTACTTCACTGAGCAACGGAAAAGAAGAAAAGTTGAATTTTGTTCTCGGCACAATTCTACTGCTCGTCTTCATCTTTCCTTTCAGACGCTCGTAAAACAGAGAAGCCACTCGACACCTCAGACAACAGAGAGACACGACGGCCCGGCACATGTACAGCAGCAGCAGACTGTATCTTCAGAGATGAATAACTCTGTGACTTACGTCAGGCTGCTTGCACAGCTGGGCCCCGACAAAGAGGTCGTGTTCCTTACCTCTGCAATAATATTAAATACAACCTCGGACCACAGGCAGCAGCTGCACCCCATACAGTGAGAGTATGTGTGTGTGTGTGTGTGTGTGTGTGTGTGCGCACGCTCTTCAGTTTCCAGCGGTGGCCCTGAGAGCTCAAAACTCTGCAGCTTGAGAAAATAAACAAAATACACAACACGAAGAAAAACACAAACAGATATAGAGACGCTGGAATCTCTGAATCAGCGGTTTGCAGTTGAGTTTCTGTTCCTGTCGGTCCTCGACAGATCAGCCTTATTGTTACTGTTTACTGATCAGTTTCAGCCACGTCAGAGCTGCGTTCACCAACGTTTACGTAAAAAACTTTCCACTGAAGAAATCATAGGATAAGCAAAAGTGCATTTCACCAAGTCAGCGGAGCTTCATTCCGTCTAATCAAACCCAGATATGGACATATCCTGCTGTGTTAGTGGATCAGTTTCAACTTTGTAGTTCATTATCTGTTGATACAGCCGCCTCCACTCCTGCGTGTCCACAGGAGGAGTTACAGTTATAATGCACGTGTTGCAAATGTTGTTGGTCGTTCAGCTACATAGAATAAACAGTATTCTGGCAAATTAATGCAAAGATCGGGATGCACCAATAAAACAAACAAAAAAAAAAATCATTTTGCACTAAATGTGATTTACAGAGCAGTAAACCTGTAGAAATTTGCAGGAAACGATTTAATTTTAGTTGCACTGTTGTCTCTTCGAAGCAAATATAAAATTATCTCATTATTTATCATAAAAGTTTCAGGTTTCTATAAAAGAAACTAGTTATTCTACCATCATTATTAAAAGCCAATGTCTTGAAAACGTGTTACCCCCCCCCTCTCCTAAACCGACACCCTCGAGCAGAGCAGCACTGCTCACCGTGGAAGACCGGAAGGAGTGGGAGGAGCAGAGAGGAGAGGATAGGGGTAAAAGGAGGCACAACACATGAGAAAAATAAGAAGTGATGACAAGTGAGGAATGAGGAGGAGAGACAGGTGGAAAACACAAACATTAATGGATGCCATAAAATGCATGCTGCGTGAAGAAGTGATATTAGAATTGCAAATATCCCCCCACCCCACATTCTCCTCCTCCTTCCTCCACCCTGCACACTCATGTCTCTGCCCTCTGTCCTGTCTCTGAACACGAGAGGATCCACCCGGAAAACACACGGTTAAATCAAGATGGACGGTGGCCGTTTATGCCCTAATGAGAAGAACAACTCTCTGCTGTTTGACCTTGGCATTTTGCATAAGGAGACGTACGACTCTCCTGGGAAATGAGCTGTTCTGTGGGTTGAAGAAACCACTTTTCCCCCCACTGATTTATTCATGAAGTGCTAACATGTCACGGTAGATTCAGTCTTTACATCTCTATGCATGAGACAAAAGCATGATGCAGACACTGAAACAGCATTTGGGACATCACGGCATACAAGAAGTCTCCATTAAAAGCCCATCCTAATGAAATGCTGGCACTGGTGACCAGATTCTCAAAGGGCAAACCTGCCATGATAAAACGCTTTTTATTTCCGTTTTCATAAATGATGGTCTTTTCACAAAGCTACAGCGGAGTTTGAGAGCAGCCATTTTTCAGCTATACCTAAAATATCAACAGGAAGCAGACGGACCGCTGTGTCATGGGCAGCCTCAGTATTCAAATATTTCTTTGTTTATCTGCACATGTAATATGTTAGGGTGTAGGAAATCAGTTGCTACAGAGATACAATGTCCATACAGGGAGGCAGTCGGGAGGGTGGGGGTGGGTGGGGGTAGATTGATCAACAAAATATCATACTGCAACACCAGAAAGTGCTGTTTACTTCCTGTTTCCTACCAACACTCAACATTGGTTTCTTCTAACCGTGACCAACATCTTATATAGCGCCACTTAAAGCGCTTAAAACTACATTCCACATCTATCCCTTCACGCAGCGCTTCAACAATACACACTCATACACAGATGGAACAGCCATCAGAGGCAATTTGGGGTTCAGTATCTTGCCCACGCACACCGGAGGAGCCAGGGATCGAACCACCGACCTTATGACGCGTGGAAGGCCCCCCACGCGATCTCCTGAGCTGCAGCCGCCCATTAAAAACATGGTTATTGCTGTAACCATGACGATGAAGTTCCTTTCACATTAGCCATGTACTCGTCTTAACTCAAACCACGATCTTTCCCTGACCAAGATGTTTGTGTGCCTAGACTCACCAAACATTAACCACTCGTGCTGCACAATATGTCGCTTCAGCATCGTCATGGCAACGTGAGCATGAGCAATATTCACTACTCGTGCTGTTTGACTCGTGCTACTCGATTTCTATGGGTCATCAAGAGAAATCTGTCGGATAGAACATAATCTCCTGACGAGTAAAGGAATGAAGTCTTGATGCTGAGCTCACAGCTGTTTATACTAACGTTGGTTATGTAGCAATTCAGTAAAACTTACAAACATCTCTTTGCATGTTTCATCTTTAGAGATGAGGACTTTCTTCTCCTTGTGATAAATGATACTTGTAAAAAAGTCAATTTTCTTTTTTCTGGGGACTAAACCAGGGTGATCTTTTGCCTCTATGACTCAAACATTAATTAACCCTTTTCTTAACTATAATAACTTATTTTGATGTACAATATTACAGTTGTTTATGAAGTTTTATATGAATATTTTTATAAATAAATGTTGCCATTTGATAAAAATACCAATTCAAATTAATGCTGTGAAAACTGGGACTTTTTGTAGAATATGAGCAGAAACTTATATTTATGAATCTCAATATGAATGAACTTGAGTTTACTTGAAAATATGTCAATCGGACGGTGGAAGGCACATTTAATTCTCATACTCAAACACATCACCTATCCATTGTACATGCTGCAAGTCACCTGAGACCCTGAACTTAAAGCTAATTCTCTGTGCACCAAATCCTGAATGAGTCTGCCATTGCATTCATATCAGAGAATACACACAATATACCTCTGTTACATTTAGATACAGCAAATCCCTTGTCAGGATACAGCAAACAGCTTTTTATCAATATGAGAATGGGACGCTGTTAAGCACACAGAGTCTAATCCCTCTGCATTATTTGATATTACAAAACCTGCACTGTAGCGAAGAGATGTGGTTATATATGTGTTTGTGTGAGTGTGCAAACGTTTCTGTGTTTCGCAGAGGAATAAAATTTTTTAAAAAAGTTGACTTTTGTGTTAAAAAAAAAAAATAAGGTGCAAAAGTTTGTTTGAGGCTTAGGAAGCTAGAGAAATAAAAAATGTATGAGCCACTTATCGAAGATGAAACGGTCGTATGTGGGCGCACAAGCTCTATATCTTATGATTAAAATTTAACCGATATTGCTGCCTGTGTGTGTGTGTGTGTGTGTGTGTGTGATTCAAATATTCAATAACTCACCTCCTGTTATCGTCACAGCCGGAACACTTTACCCTTTCAGATCCTCTAACAAAGGAGAGATACGTCAGATGTCTGTACCGGTAAATAAAATGAAACATCACCTCCAACCCACCTGAAAATAGAGACCCAGGCTCAGAGGAAGAAACCAGTGACTCACGGTCTCCTCGTGTTTATGAGGGAAAAATATTTGGCAGCTACACTTACATTTGACATTTTAGCCATTTAACTAAAGTAGCTCAGTATCTTAGTCAGAAGGATGACTGGTGAAGTTTTATCATGCTGATCACTCATTCAAGAAATAAATACTGTCTGTGTATATTTGTTGTACAGCTGCAGGTGAAATGATGCAAGCCGCAGATAAGAAGGGACACTGTTTGGCTGCAGTGAGACAGATGTGGACTGCTGTTGCCTTGCTAGCTAGATGAAGCGCATTTATACACAGCGTTCATCCGAAGCGCTTCACACTTGGACTTTTATTCACACACCAGTGGCTGTGAGCTGCGATGCAAGGTGCTGGCCCAGAGTTCAGCAGCCTGACCCGTCGTGTTGGGTAAAGCTTTGGGTTTTTGTTGAATCACTGTCAAATGTAATTCATTAAGAAAATTCCCTCTTTCTCACTGTGAATCTGCCAATCGGAGACTGTCCTCCTGGAGAAAAAAACAACCCACGGGTCGCCTGTGCTGCAGGTTTTTACCACCGATTGTTACGTTTTGCTTTGTTGTAATTATGACAGGAGCGAAGGAGAAAGTCTGGTCACGTAATGTAATATGCAACAAAGTCCACGTCAGGAGGAGGTT
This sequence comes from Seriola lalandi dorsalis, assembly GCF_002814215.2. Classification (NCBI taxonomy): domain Eukaryota; kingdom Metazoa; phylum Chordata; class Actinopteri; order Carangiformes; family Carangidae; genus Seriola; species Seriola lalandi. The sequence continues at coordinate 69,789 of NW_019525502.1, forward strand.
GGGGTGGAAACAGTGTGGAGACTGCAACACTGTTCTGACAGCTCTCTGTGGAGACACACCTGTGTGTGGGAGTGAATGACGGTGGGGGAAGAAATTCAGCCGTATGCTGCTACAAACCTTAATGAGACTTACTGGGTTGGTGGGAAAGCCACAGGAAAACAGGTATGTCGTGTTTGTTGACATCATGTCATTTCCAGCATAGATCAGCCCAACGTCAAACTGGGCAGAGGTCTAATCAGAATAAATGAAAACGCGTTTGGGTTTGCAGGTGCTCACAATAGAGAGCTAAGGGGAAGTTAGGTCTGTAAGGCGGAACATTTAAAGGAACCATTTGTTGGTTTTGCTATTGCTACATAGCCAACATTAGCATTAACAGTCACTTACGAGTCTAGAGTTCAGCATCAAGCTTCATTCCTTTACTCAGTCAATCCTGACTCTTGTTTTGCTTCTGTTTTTTTGCCTCTATTTCATTTCTTCTACTGAAGTTAGCATGCTAACCCACTAGCCCCAACCCAGCCGGCCAGTCCCATCATGGAGTAACTGCAGCGTCCAGTCTGCCCTGAAGAGGTAGTGCTGCTCAGAGACAGTATTACACCGTATTATATTATATATTATATATATTATTTCCTGTTGATACAATGCATGAATCCAAACATCACAGCTCACATTTCAGAACATTGTTAAATGCACCACTAAGTGTATTTGTCTTTGCCAACAACTGTCTTCAGTGGAAGTAAAAAAATAATTAAATAAAAAAAAGCAATAGATCGTTCACTCTGATACGAAGATTCACGCACACACAAACACGTGTATGAGAGCCAAAGTAAACTTGCACATTACACTCCCAAATAATTCAAGTATTTTTACAGCTCTCTCGCCACGACTTACGACCTGGACGCCATCATCAGGATCTGTTACAATGCGATCAATAGACCTGCAGCGTTACTATCTTTGCAGAGTCACCACCAATCATGTGAATCTAATTAAAGTTCATCCCATGTTTTTATGTTTTGTTTCAGCGCTGCTGTGCTGATATGAAATAAAAATCACGCAGCAGATAGACAACAACTACACACTGTTGTTGCTGTGTTTACCTTCATTCAATATCTGAACCCTGTGCTTGGTCCTTAAATCACCTTTATCATGACTCATGGCTAGTTTTGCATCTATTTTTATAAATGTACATGCTCATGTACGAGTGTGTGTGTGTGTGTGTGTGTACATGAGTTCTACCTCCATGTGCTCATTCATTAGTGTCAGTTTTAAGTGTTGCACTTGTGTTGCGTGGGAAGATATTTGTGCCGCCTTTTCCTTCCCCCATTTGTATTTGTCTTTTGTGTTCTTCAAACTGGCCTCCTGAACATAGCAACAGCCTCCTTCACATCCTCCTCTCCTCATCCTCCCTCCCTCCCTCTCTCCCTCCCTCCCTCCCTCCCCTGTGCCTTCATTGCATCACTCCACCTCTTCCTTCCATGTTGTCTGCCTCTTTCTCACTCTTCCTTCGTGCCTGCACTGCTCTCTGCCTCGCCGCCTGCCAGTGTTCATGTTTGCATGTGTAAGTTATGCGCTTCACTGTGCCCATGCATTCGTGTGTGGGTGGGTATATTCTGTGTGTGTGTGTGTGTGTGTGTGTGTGTGTGTGTGTGTGTGTGTGTGTGTGTGTGCGCAGGGCAAGCAGCTTCTTCCTCTTTCCCCATTTGTATTCTGCTCATCTTTGGACAGGTGGGTAATGACAAGCAGCAAAGGCCAGGATGTCACCTCCCCACTCAGCTGCTGGCTGCCTGCTGACGTCAACACACACACACACACACACACACACACACACACACACACGTCCTATACACACTGATGCATGTCTCTTTGTGGGTTCTGCTTTCTTTCTGTTTTCCTCTATATTTTTTAGATTGTTGGTGAATGTGTCTCCGCACTGAAGGACAGATTGTGTCTGTATGACGGAGATTCACTAAGAACCATGTTCTGCACTTCAGTAAAGTCAAAATAGTGTAAATATTGATTGTGCAACACAAAAAAGCTACTACTGATTATTATCCTTTGTCTTTTGTTTGACTGATAATCATGTTCTGGGTTTTGCAACTACAATTCCCACATTTTGGGGGTTTAGCGGGATGTAAAGAGGTAGAATCAATGTTGCCATGGTTTCAGTGAATTAAGCTGTGGGTTGCAACTTGTGTCAAATTATGTGGCCTGTAATTGTTTCCATTCAGTCAAACTGTCTCCATTAGAAGTAGCTGAATCAGCTCCTGATCGCAGTGGCGTACCCGTGGATGTAGCGACGACTCTCACCGGATTACTGTGATGCTGAAGAAAAGCTAAAAACATGAAGACTCTGAAAGGAAATCTGCAGTTAGAAGGAGCGTCTTATTTCTGTGCGTCCTGAGTGAATTTATGGATGTTTATTGACGACAGTAAAGAAAACATCCTCATGGTGTAAGTCACACTTAGTCTAAAAATGTGTGTTACTGACTCTGAGAATAAGGAGCGTGATTTTAGACACAAACTGCAGCAATCAAGTGGAATGGTAAATGGGCTGCACTTATCTAGCGCTTTTCTAGTCTTAACAACCAATGAAAGTGCTTTATACTACAAGTCACATTCACCCACTCACACAACGCTTTTTCTATGCAAGGTGCCTCTCTAACACACACACACACACACACACACACACACACAGAGCGATGGTACATCATCAGGAGCAATTTGGTGTTCAGTATCTTGCACTTGGGCTGCAGGAGCCCGGGATCGAACCACCGACAGTCCAATTAGCGGACAGCCTGCTCTGCGTCCTGCTAATCTCCTCCATGGACTGCACTTTTATTGCACTTTTGTAGTGTAATCGACCACTCAGCACTTTACACTACAAGCCACATTCACTCATTCACTCACACACTCATACAGCCCATGTGTTTTTCTGTACACGTCGATGATGCAATTCGGGGGTTCAGTATCTCGCCCAAGGACACTTCCACATGCGGACTGGAGGGGCTCAGACTGCTGGGTGGTCAGAAACTCACTTCCTGATGTTCGTACACTCGTATCTTTACTTCACCTCACATTTCCGCCTCTGCCTCCCCCCTGTGGGAGGCGCCTCACAGATTGAAAGTCTCTCTATTGTGTGGATTTTGATGCAGACACAGTTGTTTTGTTGAAAAGAGGTTCATTTCAGTTGGATATCTAAGTATATTTATCTTTATAATCTTATTTATAATTCTTTATTCTTTGCTGTTACATTTCCATTCTTGAGGGAGCAATTTTAACACAACCTAATTTTCCCCCTAGGGATCAATAAAGTATTCTGATCGATAGCTTGATCTTATATCACCCTGTTATGTCTACGAGGTGTGGTGGAGGGACAGTAACACAGGTCAGAAATGAGACAGAGAAAAACAACACCGGTGATTTCCAGCTTAGAGAGGACATTTGTTTATGTTGAAGACGCAGCGCCCTCCAGCAGCCGGAGGGAGAACGACTCCAGCCTGTCAGGAGCAAACCAGGAAACGCTGTGACGTTGTTCTGGGGAGGGAGGGAGGGAGAGGGAGGAAGTCAGGGAGGTTTTTGTTTTCGTCGGTTGGTGATGTGATAAAAGCAAATAAAGATTGTTTGAACCCCCCACCACCACCACCACTCACCCTCTCTGTTTTCATCTCTCTCTCTCTCTCTCTCCCTCTCCAGATCAGACCTCCTTAATGATGCAGCCTCTCTGCCTCCACCTTGAATTCGACATCACTCTCAGCCTGCAGCTCCGCGGGGCTGAGGGGAAAAAGCCTTGGGGCCATCTGAATGCCTGTCTGACATTTCCACATATATCTCTCCTCTTTCAATCTCCGTCTCTCCTGTTCTATGTTGTCCTCTCTGCTTCTCTTCCTCTCCCTGTCATCCTCTTCTTCTCCACCCCCCCTCCCTCTCTTTTTTCCTCCGACCACAGTTCACACTGTGCTTTCCTTCTCTTCCTCCCCAGTCTCCCAATTTACTCGGCTGCAGATCACTCTGTGCTTTCCTGCTTTATCTCTCACTTCCCCACAGATTTCTTATCTCTCTGCTGCTCTCTCTGTCTTCTGCAAAGTCTTTTATGATCCTTTTCCATTACCGATCCAACTCCTCCTTAACATAAAGTAAATAACCACCTGGTCTTATCTTATTTATGTGACCTGCTCATAAAGAAACCCAGAATATCACTAATACTGAGCTTTTATTCTCCTCCTTCACGCAGCTGCAGTTTAATGTTTTATGATTATTTCTTCTAACTCCTTTAAAATGTTATGGTAAAACTGTATTTTATTGAGGGATGTTTCAAACAACTCAGCGTTAATGTAAACTTCCATGTGTGTAACTGAACTGTGTTGTTTCTACAGTTCTAACCAAATCATTTAACACATTTTTCTCCTTCTTCTGTTATATATGCCTCAATATTCTCCTTCTTTTTGTTCCTCATGATCCTAATTTATATTTTATCACCTTTCCGTCTTCAGCTGAGTGATTCATGGAGATTTGATGAGATTTGTTTTATTATCTTGGGGGGTGTCTGTGCTCCCCCTGGTCCACAGCGTGTGTTTTGTAATAATCAGAGATGAGATGAGATTGGACAGTTTTGGTGATGTCATCCTGCATCATCAGAGCTACATGGACCCAGGTGGGGAAATTAAATAGTGGTGACTGACACCGGGTCAGTCTGCACTTCACTGAACCTGATGTGCTCTCTGGTGGCTAGGCTTTTGCAGATATTCAATAATAAAGTTATATCTGTGCTGGACTGTATTGAGATATTAACTCACCCAAGCTGACTGGTGACACAAAGAGCTATACTAATTATCAGCGTTATTAGCCCAGACTGCAAGAGGACCTCGCGTCAAACACGGTGAGAGGCAAACAGAAACAGAACAAAGAGGTGTTTTGTCACATAACATTAAGGGAGGATAGTTTCTCACTTTCTATTGAGGAAACACGAATGCTGTGGTGATGCACTTACATGTCGTCGTGGTTACAAAATTGCCTTGAATACATATATCTACAGCTGTGTACCAATATAGGGGCCGCATCCTGCATAGGGGCCCTTTGTAGCTGTCGCAGACCATGAAGGCCAAACCGAAATGAGACGGTCTGACCTGTGGAGGATTTTCGCTTTTGCCTCACCGTTGTGTCGCAAAATGTGGCTCCTGTTGCCTAGCAACCGTGGAAACACGTCACTTTTTTTTTCCTACAAAAACCCAATATTTATGTTCTAAATCGTTTCTCCCTGTCTGCATTCTTTACTGCAATATTATTTTCATTACCAGGGAACAATGAATCTTTGGATAGATTGGCCCATGAAGGATTCACCTATTGGATCCTTTGTTGACCAGGAAAACAAAGACGCATTTCTCGGCCATAGCCTTCAAAGTGCAACAGCCTAGTCGCACCGCCATCTTTAAATGCAGCGTCCGGAGGATACGGCCCCTGAACTGGACAGGGCTTACATATCTGAAACACATCAGTAAGACTGCTTTGGCTTTCTTATCAGCTCACAATCAGCTGCTGGGTTTAATAGTGGTTTAGATTAAAACAGAGCTGTGGTCGGTCTGGCTTGTTTTCATACCACAAACTATGTGCGCCACAGTCCACTTGAAGGGAGCCTGAAGGCCTTATTTAAACCTGCATTGTTTAATCCATTGCATTTCTCTTGATTTTTTTCTTTTCTTTTATAGGAAACTCACCCACTGATTCAGAGCTGAGCAAAAAAACTAAACTACAGGTTTGTAAACACCCTCGGAGCATCTTATTTGGAAAGCTGCCTAAAACACCTTCGCATCCAGAAAAAAACCTGTAGATCATCCCACTTCGAACGTAAGTTAGTAATAGATGTTAAAGTCTTTCTTGATTAACTGTGTGGTGTTGTTTTGCCACAGGCGGCAGGATTCCCCTCACTGTGCCTGACACTGTTAAGCAGCTCAGAGTCCTGGAGCTTATCAGCTGCCTCTGTGGCCTGAAGCATTTTTGGTGGACAAGTGTATCCCTGTGCACAGGACACAAGTCCATCACAGGGGTTTACCCCAGTCCATCTCTTTAATGCTGAGTGCCGAGCAGAGGGGCTTAGTCTTTCCAATGACTCTGCCAAAGATCAAACCCCAGGGCCCACAGTGTCAGGCCGGACACTCACCTAGGCTGCTGATAACACACATATGTCCGCCTCCTCCTCCGGGATGTAGGGAACAGCAGAACCCTCTTAATCTCTGCCTCTGGCTGTAGCTTTAGAGCTCCATACCAAAAAACTTCAATCACTGGCAACTTAGGTATTAGAAGGATATTTGTACTTAATCAAAATGCAATTTAAATGCACCATCCTGGTAATGCAGAGGGAGCTCATCACATCAAGAAAAGCTGTAAGTCTGCCCTGATACAGTCTCTTTTTTTTTCTTACAGATTTTTGAGTTCACTTTTTTCAAAACTCTCCACACAGTCAGCACAGTCAGCACAGTCAGCGGTCAGAGTGGACTCAACAGAGGAGAACTTTTCACTGCTCTGACAAACACCAAACTAAATCACCATCAAACATCTGTGTATTTATATATTTACACGCTGTTTTAAATATATACATTTGGCCACACTCTGCTACATCTACATCTTAAAAAAATAAAGTAACAAAAATATATGGGGGGGGGCCCAGAAGGACATGAGGACATGAGGTGGGGGGGACATAAGGTGGATTGATGATGATAATGCAGAAAGACAGAGCACTGTATGTGCAGTTAACACACTGCAAATTCTTATATAAAAGCAGGTAAACATGGATATTAAGTCTCACATTAAAGCTTATTAACACCACTCAGTAGACTGCACGCCGGCCTGAATGTACAGACTCATTTTTTCTGCACTAGTTTTCATAAAGTTACGATAAGATGTAAAGGTCAACCAATTATTGTGGGAACCTTTTCTAACAAGTTTCCTATAACATTCTCTTTCGGCTTCAGATCTTTGGTGAAAAATGAGCTTTTACAACCTGTTATGACCCGAGAACAACAGCTGTAACACTGAGTCTCTGAGGAGCGTGGCCACCTATTCTAACACAATTTAACACCTGGGGAATGGATCTGTTGTCCTTTATTAAAGGTCCCATATTATATATTTTCTCAGTGGTTTTTGATGTTTTGATATCCATAAGAAGATATATTTGTGGTTTTAAGAACCAAAAAAAACATCTCAATATAGATTTACATCTCCTCTCTCAGGCTTCTCCCTGGAGCTCTAGTAACAACACTTGGCTGAATGTTTTCTGAATGATGGAATAAAAACCAGCAGATTTCAGGTAAAACACTCAGAGAAACCAAATCCTGCAAGTTTGGACGGTGGGTCCAGGTGGTTTTGACATCAAAAAGTAACAGAAGTCCTGACGGCTGGTTTTACGGCTCAGTTTCTGAATACAGGCTGTGTGTGTTTCTCTGTGGACTGAGCGCTTTCATACTTTCACAGCATTAATATAGAACCTAAAAAAAGACAAAATCTCACTATATATAATGTGGGACCTTTAAATTTCCACACTGTAACTGCTTCATCAGGACCAAGTAGCTGATGAGCACAAATAACTCCTGAAACATGTCACTCTCTGAATGCAATATTTTACCAGCAACATTATGGTAATAAATTTCATCTGGATTCTGCACTAGTAAAAATAAAACAAGAAAATCTTAACTGTCTGGTTTATATATGTGTTATTGTCCCTTTTTTTCAGTCCACTGCAAAATGTGGCTCATTGAGTTTCATATGAAAGCCTTCGTGTCTCAGCACGAATGCGACTGAGATTATTTTCCAGTGGCAGATCAGGCTCGTCTGGAAGCCTTCAGGCTGATAAAGTGGGACACAACAGCGATAGTCACCCATTATGAATGATGCAGTAATGCTCCGCTTACATTGATTTTTGCTATATTGGCGATTTGTAATTGCAGTGTAACAGAAAGTTTCCATTTTTTAAGACTTGTTTTTGAACTGTCTGTGTTTTTAGCACTGATATTTTCTTTGGAAAAGCTGTGGAACAAACTCCATAAATGAGATTTTGGTAGAAGTGGACACTTTTTCTCCACTGATTTGATGCATTGCTGCCAACTATGTTTTAAACTGCAAACGCATTCATTTAACTTTTCAGTGCTGGATGAAGCCGGTCTGGCCTGAGGGTCCAGTAAAAATGTCAGAGGGGCAAACTGTTACAGTCAACATAAGGTTTTATCCGTGCACTGTTAAGTGTACTCAAAGTGGTGTTAAGTGTTTTGGTGCTTTGTGTATCTTTGTATGTCTATTTTTGTACATCCAGGCTGCAAATAAATACATTTTTAAAAATTAATTTTTTATCTTGTCAATGCTGCTTCACGTTCACTCACAACTGACCAAGAGCTCGGTCATTCAATTCACTTGGATCAATGAAAAACGTTCACGCAATTGTCAACTACTCAAGTTCATTGAACCCAAACACGCAGTTATACCAATGGGATGAATGACGTTCTTTCCGCTGTCTGACATTTCCTCGGTTCTTTCTTTTTCTTTTCTGTCTTACTTTCAGAGACGCAGATGTAGCTATAATTTAGTTGTGGGTTATTGCCTTAACATAAGGTGACAGTTTGTTACAGAAAACACCTTCTGGAGAATAAATTTGCTCTTTTGCAAATTGAAAAACAGCTTTGGTTTTTGTGTCACCCATTCTCAAAACTGTGCTTTCGTTTCTGAGGATGTATCAAAATAAAAAGTAAAAAGGTTTCTGTAACAAAACAATTGGCAAGCATATGACACAGTTTTTTCCATCATCATCATCACCCATTCATCCATTCTGCAGTTCACCCACACTGTATCTTTTATCCCTTCATCTCTACTTATTGTTCATCCACCCATTCACCCATTGGTTCTTACCTTTTCTGCAGATTGGGCCGTGCCAAAGAAGATGGGTATAAAAGCCAGCCATACGATGCAGGTGGTGTACATGGTGAACCCGATGGGCTTGGCCTCGTTAAAATTCTCGGGGACCCCGCGGGTCTTTATGGCATAAACAGTACACGTCACCATCAGTAAGATACTGTAACCCAACGAGCAGATGATCTGAAGATCCGTAATGTCGCATTTCAACACCCCTCGTGCCAGATCCGGGTTGATGGTCTTTTGCTCGTCATAGTCTATGATGGTGTTGGGCGGATCCACCCCGAACCAGATTAGCACCCCCAACAGCTGCACCGAGATGAGGCTGGAGGTGATTGCTAGCTGTGAGGTGGGACTGATCAGCCTGGGCGCCGTAACTGACTTCTTCCCCTGTTCGAAGATTCGGTAGATGCGGTTGGTTTTGGTGAGGAGGGCGGCGTAGCTGATGCACATACCCAGACCCAGGAAAATCCTTCTGAACGAGCACACACCAACATCTGGCTTAGCGATCATGAGGAATGTGATGATATAACACAGAAATATCCCAGTCAGGAGAACGTAGCTCAGCTCCCTGCCCGACGCTCGGACAATCGGCGTGTCGTTGTACCGTATGAAGGTAGCCATGACGAATATCGTAGCGATGATGCCGAGCATTGCCAGGAAAACCGGAATCACTGCCCAGGGTGAGTGCCACTCCAGTTTTATGATGGGTATAGGCTGGCAGGATGTGCGGTTGGCATTGGGTCTCATGTTGTAGGAGCAGAGTTTGCAGGTGAACTCATTGTACTGGTACTGGTAGCCGTCGCAGGGCTCGCAGTGCCAGCAGCAGGGCATGCCTTTCACCACTTTCTTCCTCTCGCCGGTTTTACAGGGAAGGCTGCAGACAGAGCTGGGAATCTCCTGCTCGCCCCGAGGCCACTGCATGTCCTCGATCTGGGGAGACAACAGACGGTTATAGTCAATGGCTGAACAGGTAAAATAAAGTTCAGCAAACTATTCACTCCAGTCATTGATTAACAAAAGAAAAACTGCCCGATATATAACCATAAATCAGAGTCATTAGAATCTGACATATCTGGCACTCATGGTTTTTGACTTTGAAAATGAAACTCATCTTTGGAAAATAAAGCTCTTACTTCCCTAAAGTTACCTTGGATTATTAATCATCATTTTCGTTATCTTTAACCTGAGGGAAGGGAGAAAAACATCCGAAACCAAAACGTTTTCTCAGTGTATGAGTGCGTCCCAAGGTGGAACTTCAAACTTCATCACGCTGTGAAATCCATTTTAAACGACTCCAAGGTTATGACGTTTCAGTCTCGGTCTCAGTCTCAGATTTATAGCCCTGATTTGATCGTCTACTTTGTATTGCTGATGCTAAACAAGGGGTTTGCTTTGGCTCTGGCTTGTTACTAAAGCAAAGGTCTCATTGATTTGACAGCTTGACTGCTGCTAATGAGTAATGAATACTCTATTAGAGGAACATCAATATGGATGAATTCCACCTGGATCATAGCTCTGCTCTGAATAGACATCTTACTCATCTGCAATATATGGATATATTATAGTGAGCTGGAGGACTACTCTACAGGGCTGGGTTGATAGTTTTAAAACCCCTCCCAGCTTTGAAGTCCTTGAGCAAGGCATGAAGTTTAACTATCAAACTTTAATGAGGAAGCAGCATATGCAAATTTGAGGTACATGTACTTAGTTCACTCAAGTTTCAATAATGTACTTTGTAATAATGGAACTGTTTTTCTGACTGAATAGTTCACTCCTGATGAATTTTAAGTAAGGATGGAGTACTGCAGTGATGCTGCTGTCAGAATCATATTTTCTCCTCTGCTGATGAACACACACCCCTGTTGCCTCTCAGCTGACGATGTCACTTCACGTCTAACAGTATGTCTGTCTTGCTGTCTCCATCTGGAGATGCTCCTGCCTCGGTGTCATTGTTGTTGAAAGAAAATCCTGTTGACAAAGTCTTAAACATGAAGCCTTGGTGTGTTGGCTCCATGTTTGTAGTTTAATGTGCTCAATTAGCTTTGAAGCCGGCAGGAGAAGGAGCTTTTCTGACAGAGACAGAGATCCTCTCCAGGCGTAGTGCCATTTCGCCCAGGTACTTCATGGATGTGTTAAAAAGGGTTGATACAGCGCTGCCTTTGTTACTACTGGTACTGCAGCAAAAAAAAAAAAGAAAAAGAATAAACCCCTGCAACACAAATATCATTTTCCCTGTAGACCTCCATTATAAGAGGGACATTTGTAAAACTGTTGACAGGACATGTCGAACTGCAAACAAGGTCATGTATTACTCTTTGTTTTAGATCTTTTTACTACGTGAAGGTTTTACATTTGCAAAAAAGTGTGTGACGTCATCCCAGTGTAAAGACACCCAAGCTTGGCCAGCAGGAGAAATGCTAAAGAGCGTGTGCAGTGGGCCACACAACCCAACTTTCATTCAAGTGAGTGGGTGCCATCTTTGAGTACAGTGTCCAGTTATTTTTGCCTGGGGGAGAGGTTAGAAGGCTAAATTTAGGCTAAACAATCTAGTGCAGTTACCACCACAGATGACATGACGGACTGATTGCCTGTGGTCTTACTCTCGCAACATGCAAACTGATACGTATCTGTGGATATCTGTCAGTAGTTACACGGTAAACTTCCTGCCGAGAGGATGGTATAGTTCATATTCTGTTTGAAAGCGGACGGATCGGATTAGTCAGAAGTATCCTGAATGTTTAATTTTCATTATGCTGTTATATGAAATTGAAAATGAGCTACACTGTAAAAAGCCCTGTCGTGAAACTCTGCCTGGACCTGGGAAGGACTGCTGCAGACTGACGGAGGCCAAAAACCCTGTTATGATGTATTGATGTTGATTTTTTTTTTTTTTTTGCCAGATAGCTGGTTTGTGTTTGAAGGATTTGAAAAGGACCTGGAGGGATTTCAAATACTACTGTGACCCAGAGCAGATCAATTACACAGTGCTAAGGACATCCTAAAACACATTATCTACAAAGACCAATCTGAATCAGTCTTTGGTTCCAGACACCAAAGGCTACGCTTGAGAAAAAAGTAAAAAAAAATGTTACTGAATGTTATCACCACCCACCATCAACCAGGCTCTCCCCGGGCTCCCTGCATGCTACCAAAAAGCCAAGTTGATAACCTGGGATAGTTGTGGATAAAAGGCTGCATCAAGCTAACAGCCTGAGTCAGCCGAAGGCTTGTATTTGGCCACGGTGAGAATTCAGAACCACAACAAAAAGGCAAACTCCAAACAGTCCTCTAATCTTCCTCCCTCCCAAAGGCAGCAGGCCAACTCTGAAGAAAAGGAAAAGAAAAGCATTTCTTCCCTCCCACACATCTCCTGCATATGTCACACTCTTTCTCGTACTTCATTTCTTTGCTATTATGGTTTTCCGATCATATTCATCAGTCTCTGCTTCAACACATCCATCCATCACTCCCACATTTTTGTCCACTTCACGCTTGGGTTTTTATTGCATGCTGAGCTCAACAAAGCGACACATGGACCATCAAAATTACATGACCGGCTGACACAAATCCCTGCTGCTCCTCCTCGGTAATAGCTCATAGGCAGGTGAATATGTTACCCCATTTAGCATATGAAATGTATTAAAATCTGACTTGTCATGTAAGAAACAAGCTTTACTATACAGAATTGATGAGTGGCAGAGCTGTGCCTGGTTATAGAATGACTCACGGCTTCACAAATCCAAAAGGATTTCAGACTGGAGATTCAAATGGGATTCAAAATGCCAGGAGCAACGTCGGGTCAATCATTTAGTAGAAACGCCATCTGTCTTCTTGCCTCCGCTGTGGTCAGGAGGGCTGCCAGCCACCGTGCAGTGTTCAATAATTCACTCAGGTCTTTGAAGAGGTGTCACAGCTGGCAGAGAGATCTGCACAAGAGGTCTTCCTGGTCTTAAATCTCTGACTATGTGCTCCTACAAAAGTCCACATGTTCCTCTCTTCCTCCACCTGAAGATCCGCCTTAGCAAGTGATTAACTCCCAGGGTCCTAAACACAGCCTACTATCTGACGGTTACTGTTGAAGAAATGAAATAAAATGAGGAGAACTGTATGCAGCAGCATGGACTTCATCGAAAAAAGTTAAAGAAGATACATACAAGGAGCACATAAAAAGCTGCTGTATTTGGTTTGAACAACTTGCTATATCAGAGGTCGTAATGGGTTTATGATTATGTTTTCTATCAATGTTTTCAGGAAAGGTTACAATTAAGGTCCTGTATATTGATAGTGAACCAAGTGAACGCGTCAGTAAATCTCCACTCGCAGCAATGAAAGCATGATGACACATCCTTATACGATGATGTTTAGATGCTCACAGCACTTGATGATTTCGCTTCGTGCACCCACAATCCAACCCACATTCTTTCTGAACATCAACCTGGCACTGATTAAACTTCTCACCTCAACATGATTGGGAAACCCAACTAGCAGTTAATAAGCTTCATTTCTAGGAGACGGGGTTGTGGGTCTGGGCATGATGCTGCTCTGTGGCTTGTGGCCTGAGTGGATTCGCTGTATTAGTGGAGGATGGTGTGTCCTGAGTGTAAGTACGTTTAGACACAACATGTTTACTGCATTGCCGTTTGAAGGTGCAGATGTTGTATTGCAAGATTTTTGGTTTTAAAACAAATGAGCTGTCAGAGAACATTTTATCGGTACGTTCAGTATCAACATTTTGCAACTTGTCAGATATGTCAATTAGCATTTTCTCATCATGTTGATAACAAAATAAATTGTGAACATGACTGTTCTGTTCCCTTCTAGATCAGGTTTCTTTTTTGAAATTGAATTCATATATGTGTTCAGTTACAATCCAAATGGTCCATTTATAGTAAATTTTCTCTGCCACTGAACCTGGTTTCTTGCCAGGAGCGGGTGGTGACGATTGTCGTTTGACAGGAGCTTCGGCCATTGTTGCGTTTACAAGACAATAGGTTATAATACGCCGTCTGAGCAGCTTTACGACATCAGGGCAGAGTGGGGGCGACCGTGAGTTGCTATCGGAAAGTGGGCTAGCTGCTTAGCGTGCTAACTTCAGTAGAAGAAAAGATGTGATAGTGACAAGAGTTAACATTAGCGTTGCTGTCCACTGCCTGAGACTGCTTTGGCGAAAGGAATGAAGCTTGATGCTGAATTCTCATCGTTTCCTCTGGTAGCAAAAACAAAAGTTACAAATAGCTCTTATGAACAGAGGGGAAGTGACATTTACACTGTGAGAGAAACTGGATGTAGGAATAGAGTTTGGTCAAGCAACAACTCCTCCAAACTAACTGACTAAACGCATCATCCACCACAGAAACATTTCCTAATCCAATTTCCCTAATACACCAGTCTCCTGGACTTGTGTCTTCCGGCCACAATAAGCTCCAGGTTCACTTCCTGTTAACTGCTTTTGGTCATTTGATTGGCTGAAAATGTATCTGCATCTCTAATCCGTATCACCTATAGCAGGTTATTCCTTAATCTGGTGGCCCCCGTCAGTTTTACAAATCACTAACAGCTTAGTTGGGTTTAGATAAAAATCATGGTTTGTTTTCAAATGACTTTCGTCACCATGGTTACAATAATAATAAGCAGGCTGTTGAGGTTAGCGAATGATGCTGGTCATGGTTAATAAAAAAACATATGTTGAATGTTTCCTCATTTGCTCCCACTAAACAAGAATCATAACTCCTACAGCTGCTGGCGGACTTCGTCACTTGAACATACAGATTTCAAATGACTGATGCTGTCATTCTTTCTCAGGAGGGCAGTCTCCTGATTATTGTAGGGTTGTTGACAGCATTTAACTTCAGATTGGAAAACAAAAACGATGCAGGGGAGTAACAGATTAAGAAATCAAGACAGTATGAACCAGAAAACTAAAAAAACAAGAAAGAGCAAAACAACAAGAGCAGATTATTTATTTCTTTCGGCAGTATTCTGTAGAGGATGAGAAGAAAGGGAAGAAGAGGGGGCGAGATTTCTCTATGACCACAACCGCCTCCTCATCTCTCTCACTGTCTTTGTCTATTTCGGTCTGCCTCTCTCTACCTCCGTTCCCTTGGTTTTCTTATCAGTCCAAGGCAGACCTTTGCTCCTCTGCCTGCCTCTGCTCCGCTGTCAGACTCCACCGTCGATAAACCGTCTGCCCACTTTGATGTCATTGTAGGCTTCGGGTCAGGTGAACACTTTAAATGGCCTGACATTAGCTTCGGTCTGAATAAATACCCTGTAAACCGTCCAAAACCAACACATCGCCTGTGAGGAAACACAGAGGGAAATCTGTGCTGCCTCTGCAGATACAGAAGGAGGTTCAGCTTCTCTTTTAGCAGCGCTTTCGTTGCATTTGTGCGATGTTCAACAATATCGTGTCACACATTTCTCTGCCTCTGTCTTCTCTTTTCATGTACTCGTGCTCCCCCTTTCTCTGAAAGTATTATCCAGGGATCCTACATTTGTTTGCCCATAAAATTCAATAATTAACCAACAATAACAGAAATCTTCCCATAAGGGTCCCTGGGATTAAATTTAATCAAATAGAGGTTATGTTTGGAGCATGTGGGCGGGTGTTTTCCATCCACGGACTGTTAGCTGGGAGCAGTTAATCCGTGCGCTCATTAGCTCCCTCCTCCTCCTCCGTCCTTCCCACAGTGTAACAGTGGCCGCCCGACATTTATTCCACTTTAGGGGGCCCCGGTCCCCTAAAGGCGGGAAATTATGGGATTTATGCTCTGTTGCCATGGTTATAATGCAGGATCCATCTTTTTTTTTTTTTTTTTTTTTTTTTTTGGCCTTGAGTCTCAACTGCCCCACACCTCCACTGCCTCACACTCTGCCTTCTTCCTCTCTGTTTTGATCCATATGCTGTCGGTTCATTATGTTGCAACTGCAGTATACTGCTTTTAAAAATATGGCTTCTGCTCGCTCTGACTCTGGTTTCTTTTCTTCCTGCCCTTCTACCTTTCCTTTGTCCACACATGCCGTAGCGTTATTTCATTTCTTTTTTTCTCCGTCTGCCCTCTTTCCATCTGTACTCTGTGGTAACATTCTTCATTTTCACCCAGAAGTAACACAACAACAGATGACAAAAAGCCTTTCCACTCTCCAAAACTTCCTCACTGACAAATCTAGTGTTGGACTTTCAATCATTGATTAATCAGCTAATTATTTTCTTGATTAATCAATTAGTATTTTTGTTTATATCACAAACTATATCACAATCTTGTAGGCGGTGCCTTCAGATATGACAAAACCCAAACATAATTAGGTTTCAGTTTATTGATGATCAAAACAGTTGCCAATTAAAATTCTGATTTTTCAGGAATCAAATAAATGATGAATGATAATGACTAATTATTGTAGCTGTAGTTAAAGTTTCCCTGCAGCACTGAAGCTGTTTTTCTATGGTGCCAGATTTATCTCATGATCATGCACGTTATCCAGTCCTACCAATGGTCACACGCTATTTCACCGACCTACAGGTGGCAGTAACACACCAAGATGTGATTTAATGCACCAAGAAAGGGAGTGAAGAGGAAGACTGCAAACTAGTAAACATGGATGTAAACAACGCTGGATTTAAATCAGTTTGCTAAATGTTTTGTGACGTGCTCTGCACTTTTGTTAGACCTAGGCATTGGTGAAAAACACTGGATGTAAACAGAAGAAAACACCAGAGGGCTCTTTAAATCAGCAAACTCCAAAACTTCACAAACATCCACAAAAAAAAGTTTCCAAATGTTCCCAAAATGTCTGAAAAAACTCAACCACTTCCTGCTGGAGCGTTGGAGGGCACAGAGAGATTTGAAACGATATGTATGACACAGGGGTCCGACTCAGGAGACCGGTGTTTGATTCTTGTGTGAAACCAACAGTTAATGTTTGTTTCTTTTATCCGTGACTGTTCGACAAGCTTAACCATGTTGTTATTATTGTAACCATGACAACAAAGGGCGTCTAATCTTAAGGGAGTACTTACTTTAACCCAAACTATGATTCCTAAAACTAACCAAGCCATGACCATTATTTTTGTAACCATGGCGACGAAGGTGCAGCACACCACTGTTGTTGCACTCCGCGTGTTGAACCTTAATGACTTTGATGAACCTCTAACTTTTCCTCTGGCGCCATCATCAGGTCACATTTTAATTTGTCCAATACTTTGGTTTATCACCAGGTGCCTGCAGAACTAACGACATTCCCATTAGCCTCAGCTGGACTTTGTTTTACTACTACTACTAGCGAATTTCTAGCAAGCTAACACACTAAACTGAGATGATGAGCCTTATACCTGCTAAACTTTAGCATTCTGATGTTAGCATTTAGTTCAGAGCACCACTGTGTCGAAGCACAGCCTCACAGAGCTGCTGCTAGGCTGAAACTCATTTCAGCATTTCAGCTGTTACAAATCACTCATGCCCTCAGAACAGAGCAGAGGAGACAGGTTTTCTATGTATATGTAAATATGTAAATCCACCTTCATGTTCAGTGCAGCAGTCATTCACTGTGCGTAATGGCTCCTATCACTTGTGACTAACTGTCTCTGTTAATTATAAAAGCCTTCAAAACTCAAGCATCTCTCAGCTAAGTCAACTGAGATCTCACCACCATACAGATGCAGAGACACACACACACACACACACACACACACACACACACACACACACACACACACACACACACAGGGTCTGGTTTCCTTCCCATTAATGTGTGCCACAGTCATTAACTCGGTGGCTGTGGATCATGATTAAATTGATTAATTGAATGGAAAAGGAAATAAGTCCCCTGGATTCCTGGAAGGCCATGTGCAGCTGAATGTACGCAGTTAGCAGATTAGCAGATTAGCAGCAAGCCCGAGTGACAGGAACCAATTGAGAAATAGAAGCAAAAAAACAGACTAATCAGACAACCACCACTGCCCGAACAGCATATGACTGCGGCGACTGCATCATCTCTGACTCCAACAACATGTTTTAATACAGTACCACTGCATTCAGATGACAAATGCACGATGCAAAAACCAGTTTTCTTCCAAGCAGATGCCACATTTTGATGAACTGTGAAAGCATTCAGTATGCTCATTAAAGAGTGTTTGGAAGGAACAGTGTGAGACTGTTGGATGACCAGGGAGACATCTGTCCTGGCTGAATTAATGATGGAAGAAAATAAGACAGGAGTTGTACCAGACTCAAATCATTAAAAAATCATCCAAGTACATTGATTATGACTCACTGTAATTTTTAAAAGGGCAGTACCACTCTCATCAAATTGTTCAGTTCAGTGATTCCAGAGGATTTTATTTTATCATTCTGGGTTTGTGTGTGTGTGTGTGTGTGTGTGTGTGTGTGTGCACTTTCTTCTAGCCGTCTCTTCTACTTCTACTTCAGCAAGTGTATTTGTTCAAATGTATAGTTGGATCAAGACTGACTTCTGTCATGGTGAGAATGACAGAATACAAGAAGCAAGAGAACCGAAAAAGTCAAGACTGTTTCACAGAATACAATATTTATGGGCCGCCACCATGTAATGCATTTGAACGTGGGAAGAAAATGAGGTTACATATTTGAAGTGTAGTGTCCTGTACAAAGTCAAAATTTACAGTGTATACACTCAGCAGAAGTTTGAAGTTGTTTGCCTCGTGGTCCAGCAGAGGGCGCTCCTGAAAGTCACTAACAGCTTGACCTATTTCTGTCCAGTTGACAGTCAGTAAACTAAGCTAATCAATAAAAATGATAGATGTATAATAATTATATGTAATAGCAAATGGCTCTTGAGTGATTATCTAGTTCAGATTTTTGCCAAGAAAATTTCTTTTTAAAGATTTAAAAACATTATTCATATTTTTATTTTTTATTTTGTTAAATACAATTTTTTCACTAACATTGTACTGTTTTGCAAATAATTTGTTGTCCCGCTTGCACTTGAACAAAGGCTCCCCCTCCTCACAAATCCCAGTGTGACCCTTGGACATACGTACAAAAAGCTATATTTAGCCACGTTAGCAGCACGGAACATTCATGTTCCCCAGAGGGTTAATGACTTTGCTGATCTCCTGATTTTCTCTCTAGCGCCACCAGCAGGTTGAAGTTTTCACTTATCCCATGAAATATCTCAACACCTACAGGATGGATCGTGATGAAATGTGGTTCAGACGTTCATGTTCCCCTCAGGATGAACTGTAATAACTCTGGTGATGTCGATGTTGATGCAGCTAATTTAAATATTCCCGACTCCACTGTTGTGCTCCAGCACTATTAAGGAACTGAAGTTGCTTTTGAAGATTGGATGTACAAAGAGTTTAAAACTTGCTACAACTATTTGTTATGCTTAAACAAGAGATAACAAAACACTCTCTTCTTCACTATGATGAGACTTTCTGTGCAGAGGCAAGGATTAAAACTGATTTAAAACTGAGAGCAAAGTATCTTCAGTTCAGTTAAGCCTTTATCATAATCCCAGGGGCAACATGTGGGGTGCACTTCACAGTAGCTTTTTTTTTATTTTTTTATTTCACCATTATTTTTTAATTCTTGAATGTTGCAGTCTTTTGTGACCTGCTGTGACTCAGGATTATTTAAAAGGAAATAATGAAAACATTGTGTACATTAACTGGGCGGGAGAGCAGTGTTTTCCCACCACAGGTGAGGAATTGACTGCCTTTGTTCTCTCATTCGGGTGTTGAATAAATCTGAATAAAACACACTTCTAACCCTTCTTCAAAGAAAAGTTACAGTGGGGAAAAAACAAGGAAATTTGAATAATTATATTCCTTTCAGCTGTGTTCCCAAGACGCAGCGGAGTAAGACAAACTCCGGTAAGAGCAGGACGCTATTATATATCTGAGACAGTATACATCACTGAAAACAGACAGTGGCAAGAGTAAACAATTCCCGCTCAATTTATCTTTGAAACAAATGGTTCCCTTGGTGTTCATATAGTATGTATGAGGAAACAGAGGGAATCTGCTACTTTGTCAACCAACTGGGCATAAGCCAACCACCAGAACACAAGTGTAAGAGATATATCAGACTTCATTTTCAGTCAATGGGAGTCAATGGTATGTGGAGGGAAACAGCCACAGCGCTGAATATAGTTCCCTGGAGCTGCTTCTTTCAGTGGATCACTGAACTTAAATGCACGCCAGAGAACTAAACAATACTGTCGTTCCTAGAAAACTCCAGCACTGACTTCAACAGGCACTCCTACAGTAAGCTATCTGCTGTTTCTGCGGAGCGATGAATTGTGTTTCCAGGTCGTTTTCACAGAGACCTCTGCCCACAGAGAGTGAGCTAAATCTCCTCCTCTTGTTCCTTATTTCAGTTGCCAAACAATGAAACGTCCTCACAGACAACATCTGGTGAGGATCTCGGACAAAGAAAGCGGCTGCCTTACAGGCGACCGTGAGTGTCTAGTAGGATTAGATGTGGCAACGTGTTGTCTGAAGCTACGAGTAGTTCTGATGAAGTGTACTGGCTGGGGCTGAATAATGAAGCCAACGCAGAAGTGCCAAAAATGCAGTTACTCAAATGGCCACTTGAGGCTGGCTCCAACAGCGAGTCGATCCCCATAGACTCTAATGTTAAAATGTCCAACTTAACAGCAGAAATAAACATATTTACAGCCTGGTACAATTTTTTTTTTTTATCTCTATAGCTTATTTCCTCCTTCATGACAACTGTGCAAGGGGTGAATGTTTATATAACTCACCCGTTTAAATTTTATTAAGGCTTAAAGTTTTGTGTAATTAAGGGCGTGGCCGCTTTGAGTGACAGATGGGTGAGCGTATGCTTGCCACAAACTGGCATGCACCATTATTGGATTAGTCAGGAGTTATAGGCGGAGTCAGGCACTGCCAAGATGCCAACCGCGGAGCAGCCCACTCTGAGCTTCAAAACCACTCTTGACAAACCTGTGGGTGACATCACAGAGGCTATGTATTCATTCACCATACAGTGTCAGACAGACTGAACCAGGATGAAATACTTAATTGCGGCTCATTCACCATCAGTAATTCTAAAGCTGCTGCTGATAAAATCACTATTTCATAATCGTGACATCATCTGACGACATCAGCATAAACACAGGCTCATGATAACAGTTGTCCTGTGTGTTCAGCTCATGGATTTATTGTAAGAACTGGATACTTTATCCAGACAGTTACACAGCCCCTGACGCTGGCTGTGCAGCTTACATTATCATGCTGTAAAAGCTCAGTTTTCCACACGGAAACACCAAGTTGGAATTTTAAAATTTATACAGTCTGGAGATCTTTTTTGCAAAAGCTCAGTTTTGAGGTGAGAAAAGTTTTTTTATGGATGGAGAACATGAGAGAAAAAGATTTATTTTACAAATTTGAACTGACTTCATGTGAACTATGCTGATACATTAATAAGGGAAGAGGGAGCAACATTGAAACATTTATGCCTGTTAATCAGTCTGAGGATTTGAACCAGCACCACGCAGCTCCCAGACAAGGCTTTGTTAACCCTTGGTGCTCGTGAGCTGCCTCTGCCCGCAAAGGCGCCGCCGCTGTCCGCAGCAAATCTCTCCATCTGACTCATAATACGGCTGGAAGGGGCTGTGAGGGATTGCTCTCACAGAGATCAAGGTCAAATTTCATTACTCCTAATGAGGCCTAGCACCCATCAGAATCTCTCTCCTCCATCTCTCTCCGGCTCTCAGACATGAAAGACAAGCAGCAGCAGATTTCTGAGTCGAGCAGAGAGATTTCTGAGCCATTACAGATAAGACTGCGGGAGAAAAGAGACGCTATCTTCTCCCTCGCTGCTGCTGGGTCAGATTCACCTTTAATTTTCAAGAACATTCCACTGGAGACTTTTTTTTTTTACCCCTTTTGAGAATTGTTTTTGATATTTTTCACCTCAAAAAAACAGAACATGGCAACAGTAAAGAGGGAGAGGTTTTCAGGTTTTCTGCAGCAACATTAGCTTGTTGAGATCTTGTGTCTGTAAGAAAAAAAAAAAAAAAAGGCCTGAACCCTTTAAAAGAAAATTGTAATATCAAGCAAATGAGATTTTGTGTAATTTCAGGAGTAATATAATGTGTTTCTGCTCGGCACGGAGATGAAATGTGCAGCATTAGCGACTAAATGTACCTCCTCCCTTTCTCAATCAAAGCATGAAAACTATCACCGCCTGGAAGCTGTCATCTTTTTTTTTTTTTTTTTAAATGTGTGCTTTGTGTATTTTCACACCTTGGGCCGTGTGCGTATTTGTAAATGCGCGCCTATGTGCATGTATACATATGTATATGTGTGAGAGCTTGTCTATTATCTTGTCTCACCCTGCTGGGCTCCAGCGCTCCTCTTTGACAGATGTTATAATCATCTTGTCAGATCACTGAGCTGTTTCATGTATTTTTGAAGAGTGGAGAATGTGCTTCCATCCCTGGCCGTGCACGGCGACATTATGGAGACACAGGCGACTGGAAGCTCTCACGACGACACCGAGATCAACATGTGCAACGTGTGCTGCCTCATCCTTTCACTTCATTCTTTAGTCTTTTACTCACTCACATTATAGACATGTGTAGCTTCAGAAAGCAACAGTGTGCTGTTGCTGTCTTTGTGCTTCTTTCTCTAAACAGTGCCAGCTCTAAGATCCGAAAATAATATTAATACACACACATACATATATATATATATATATATATATATATATATATATATGTATGTGTGTGTGTATTAATATTATTTTCGGTGTTGTGTTCAGTTGCTGTCATTACAATGTATAGACAAACAATCAGTCAGGATGTGATTAAATAACGTTTGTGTTTCTGTCTTCTGATTTCTCGTCTCATTTCTTTTGTCGCTTTTTGTCATCTCTCTTGTCCAAGTGACATCCAGAGAAATGTTACTTTTTCTATTTGTTTACTGACAGTACAGAGAAACACGTATGATTATAAAAGACAAGTTTCCATCTGTCTGTGTGACTGTCTATAGTCTGCCTTTGCTTTCCAATCGTAAACACTGCCATTCATTTCTCCAGGTATTCAGTATTTCAATCCTTGGTGTCAGTCAGTTGTTTCAGTCCAAAATTATATTTGTTTTTCTTTTACAAGTGACAAACATCTGTAGCAGTTGTAGGAAACAGTGCGACGTTGTTATCTCTGACATTCGTTAATAATAATGTCACTAAATCCACTTAGAAATCAGAGAAATATATACTCCTTATTACTGCAGAACTTCGTCATGGTTTCTACATCCATGGTGCAAACGGGAGCTGATCACAGCTGATTCAGCTACTTCTAACTTTCAATTGGGACAACTGGGCAGAGATAAATGTAAACGCATATAGGCTAAAAATAATTGCAGCCCACGGTGTTCAGTCGCTAACTCAGTCCATGGCAACAATATACTTCCTGTTCACGTCTCTTAAAGCATTATGGAAACTGTAGTTCCTAAACTTAACAAATGATTATTCAAACAGAATAATAATCAGAATAATACAAGAGTTTCATAAAAATTTGCTTGTCTAATTGTCAATGGGGGATTATTCCACATATACAGATATTTGCCCTGTGATGAAAACCTGCAGACATACTGACAAAAAAAACCTTTGTGCAATTTCAATCGCATAAAATGCTCTTTTTTTCTCATTTTAAAAAATGCCCTGAAACATGTGTAGTAAACTCAGTGGCAAAGTGGTGGCATTTCTGAGCCTGTAAATAAAAGAAAGAAGAAAGGAGCAGGTTGTAGCAGCTGTGGTGTCATTACAGTTTATATATACTTACAGAATAATTTACAGAAAATTCTCCTTTCGCTTTGAATTAGGTAGCTTCTTCTTTTCCATTAAGTAATGCACAGTGGAATAGAGGATAATGTGTGTCTGTGTGCAGGCTTTTAGGGTCATAAAAACACACGATTCCACTGTCTTTCCCTCTCTTCGTACACTTTCAGTGACTATTTCATTGCTTTCATTTTCCATTTCCAGCCCTGCTCTCTGCACTTGTTGGGAGACGAGTTCATCGTATGTCTCTCTCTTTTCTATCTTTTTCTCCACTTCTTTCCCACTGTCTGTTTGGTGGCATTTGCTTTCAGTGACCTTCCTTTCTTGAAGTGACACTGATGTGCCATTGTGACAGCAGCCGTCTCCTGTAGCTACATTACAAACAGAGGGCATACAGCGAAGGAAAGGACAAGATCCAGATATGTTTCCCTCTGTGTGTGTCTCGCTTGTCTGATCTCTGTCTGTGTTTTATTTTCTATTGGTCTCACACTATACTCTGCACTGCACTATGATGTCTGGGCTTCACAATATTTATTGTGTTTTCGACAGTTTACACTGAAATGAAACCATGTGACAGGTTTAGAGGGGAGATGTCTGTCAAGTTTTCATCTAAATTTAGGGCGAATTTTAACTGAGTTATCACAAAGTGGTGAAACACAAAAGTCTTGTTTCCCTCCACTGCTGCTATGTGAATATATCTTGACTAACTGATGGAGGTAAACAGCTGGTGGACCTGATTCACTGCAGAAGAAGATGAGGTCATTATAAGGTTTTCAGCCTCATCATCACATGTACGTCAGCGTTTACTCCTGAGGCCTGTTTCACACAACAAACGAGGTTGTGAAACGCCGGTTTAATCTTTAACAATGTGTCATGTTTTATTAACTTACATGTGTTTTTTATTTAAATTGTTAATCTAAAAAAATAACCGGTAACTGTAGCTGCCAAATAAATGTAGAGTGGTAGAAGTATAATGTAGCGTAATGTGAAAAACCTGAGCTGAAACTGAAGTACAAATTGACATGTTGAACTCGTAATCAAACACTTGCTTATTTCCACACTCAGCAATTACAGAGCAACACGATGATTCATGTGGAGAGGCGTTTGTGACCACCTGGTGAATCTAAGTCCAGTATTCCCTCTTTTTTTAGCTCTGTTTTTGGTCTCCACCAGCTCCTGTGGGAAATATGATCAAACATAATCAAAGGCTAATTTAGGAAAATGATAAGAATGCAAATGGAATTTGCTTTGTTACTGATCAGATGTGTGAGACTTTCTTGTGCTTTTATTTTATAGGCACAATCGCTGAAAGGAGGTGAATCTGTTAGTGACTAACTGTCGCTGCCGTGACGAAGATCTATTTTAGCACCAGGCGCTACGCACTGACAGTGCAGCCCGCAGCAGTATTCGGCCAGTTGCCGAACACTGTGTTAAATGCCCCACTATATGTTCACCAGCTGCTCTCTGACTGTGTCTGTCTGCTGTCTGCTGCTGAGCAGGTAGAGGACATGGCTTTTTACAGCTGTTTCTCTCAAAACATCTGCCTGCTGAGGCCAAAAACGACACTACGAGTGCACCGAGAGTGAACCAGAACATGTCACACTGTATCTGTCACATTGTTATTGTACAACTATACATTATAGCCACTAAGTACCATACAGTAAACTGGACCCAGGCAAAACACTTGACACACAGGACTACAGTGAACAGGGGGCCAACACTCTCAGAGAGTTATTTGTGACTCATCCACAGAGATGCACACACACAACAACCAGCCATGTGAAAGACTTCCTCCCACCTCGCGGTCCTCTCCGCTTCTCACGACATGTGTATACCCTGAAGGCACAAAGTATCACGTAGCATGCAGAATCAATTTGGCCCTCTGAAAAGACCAACTGCCAGGCTAATATACAAGGCGTTTACTAAAGGGAAAAAAGAAATTACAAGTGATAAATTGAATTAATCTCAATCGGGGCTGGGAATGGGATGAAACGGGGTCTCCTGCCTGGAGAGGATTAGCAGCAGATGTCAAGTGAGAGGAGGGGGAGACGGGAGGAAATGAAGGAGGGAGAAATATTGTCTGTGTCCTGTGGTGTCCTTGCCTTTAATGCTAAAAAATAACATCCTCTCTTAAATCTTTGGCACCAAGATATGATATTAAAAAAGGATTGTAAATTGACAGAGATGCATTATGATTGAAGGGTAGGTGAATTTGGTGCAGTCCCAAGCCAGAGTCTGTGGATATTAAACACAGTTTTGCAGGGATTTTGTTGTGTCAGTGGGAGTTTGCAGAGTCATCACTAGAAAGTGCCATTTTCTAAATGAAGCTGGTAATCCCATATCATGGATATGAACAATTTAATCCACCCATAGGAATTCAACAGTGGGATCACATTGTGGTGCCGCTTTGAATTCATAATCCAAACATTTCCCCAGTTGTTTTTGTGTGTATGTTTGACCCCCCAACTCCAAACTCTAACTTACTGTATGTCCTTCAATACGTGTGTTTGGTGTCTGGGTTCAGGGGGCAGCCAGGTGCAAGATCAGTGTTAGTGTTGAGGTGTTGGGTATTAAATCAGGAGAGCTGTGACTTCAGGTAATTCCAAGTCATTTTTCTTCATTAAATGTGTGTTTTTGAGTAATGTGGTAGATGTTACCTCCGTTACCTTGGAGGGGGCCTCAATGAGCTGTGTGCAGCAACTGAGGCTAATGCTAAGCTAGCTGCTGCTGGATGATCAGTAAATCCCTCCGAACTGTAACTGCTGCCTGTTTGTTAAACTGCACTGTCTTTGCAGCCCTGTGAGCGTGTTTGGATTTTAGGAGTGCAGAGTAAGTATTTATGCTCATTGTGCGCCCTCTAAATCAGCAGCACAAAGTTTCTGGGGGGCATGAGCTCGTTCACATTCCCCTGCTGCCTGAAACTCGCAGCAAGCAGCTGAAACTTCCAGAAATAATGCACAGTTAATGTGCTGACCAAGTAGTAGCTAGGACACAGTAAACAGTAATAAAGTATCTCTGAATAAGCAGGTGTGTAAAATTACAAGTTCTCAAGTACAAGTGAAAAATGGGAAAAATAAATGGTGATAATATCATATGATAAAACTATGAAACTGAAGAACATCTTTGGGCTACAGGTGTATATACACTGGGATTTCATTGCATGTATTTTCTGTTCGCAGGTGAGAACCGCACCAAATGCCACCAATAAATTCCAGACAGGCACTTTGCAGCCTGTTCATACAAGTGATGACTACAATATACACTCAGTTGGCATTTTATTGGGAACACCTAGCTGAAACGAATGCAGTCTAACAACATAGTTCTGTGGTTGCAATATTATTCATTGTTAGAGAGAGTGTTCATGGTGGTCTCCTTCCATCCACTAATAGTGTAACACTCCAAATATTTTATTTACAAAGATCTAAACTCAACATCACCACCAGAACGAACTGCCACACTGACTCTTCGGCTATATGGACGGATAAGGGCCGAGCAACCAGCAGCTCATGTCATGTCGCTCACAGGTGATTTGGACCCAGACACATACTGCAGGTCGAGCCTGATAAACGGCTGAAGCATCAACCGCACAAATCTCTCGTTAAACAAGTCTGTGTCAGTGTCGATGTCAACCTGTCTCTCCACACAGCACCACAGCAAGATACTCCATTTGACTGTGAAAGATGAAGTGATGGACCGGCAGGCCAGGGCAAATACACCAGCGACTGTTGCTGAATCAACAGACTTCTAGTATAGAGGAACTGGGGCTGCCTGGCGCCAGGAACAGTCATCTCCACATTGCTCTGGGTTCCCATGGTGACAACCAGCTTCTCCTCTAAAACCTTGTCCAACAACAGCAGGATCAGATGGAAGAGGATGAAGACACAGAAGACAGATCCTTTTGTCCATGTCCACCCACAGGAGCGCAGTGGAGAGTGTGTGATCGCCAACTGACAAACAGATCTGCCTCCACCGATGCAGGCTTCACTTGACCACCGGAGGCCCGTCTGTCGACATAATTTCAGCTCTGGCACTGTGCAGGGGCGTCCCAGTGATTCATGACTGCAGGTCTTTCTGTCGATGTCGATCAAAAGTGGCCTGTTTAACCACATATGCCACAACAAATTTTAATTTACACAGCCTAATTTCACAAATCATGAATATGCCTCAAGGGGAGCTTGTCTAAAACATCACAGGAGATTTGTTGTTTTAGGTAGAAAAGTTTTACAGATTTAGAAAAATAACACACGTCAGAAACAGAGAGACAGTGGGAGTAAGTGACATTGCTATCAGGGATCCAGCAGCACATGCTGCTAATAAATAACAGCCTTCGTACAAATAATGCACTCAGCCATCACAGAAAGCCAGATTTACAAGAAAATGGTGCAGATGTGCACAATTCATCAAATTTGTGTCTGCAATCTGCTTGTATTTAGCTCCTGATTTACTAAGACTGCAGCTCATTAGACAGTCGCCTCCTGGACTGAACCTGGGACTCAGTCTGAGAGGGAAGTGGAGGATTTCTCTGACATCATCCTCAGGCAATAAATGTTCATGTAGTGATCTTGATTCCCAAATATTTACATTGACTGCAGTTCAAATTCACCAAAGAAAAAAAAACAGTTACTATTACTCATACTGTATTATTATTATGTTTATATAAAATGGAGGTACTACATATGTTCATGGAAAAACAAAAAGGGCATGAAGTGACATAAACAAACAAATCAAAGATTCACATAAATAGACACAAGTCACCAAAAGTGAAGCTTAGCAAAAGTTCAGTAAGGAAGACGATCTCCTCCCGCATGCCTTCAAAGTCACAATCACTATTTCCTGCTCTCTCTAAGCTCCACCTGCTCATTCTAGTATCACTCGTAAGCTGTCAAAAAGTGTTCTCTCTCTCTCTCTCTCTTTCTTTCTCTGCAGTCATTTTAGCGCCGTGAACATTTCGTGACCCTCCTTCAACCCCTTCCCCTCCTCACCTGTGGGTGCCTGACCATCTCCAATCAAACCCTTCAATCAAAAGTTTCCCTCTCATGACGACGTCCCATCCTCCAGCTCCACTCCTCATCACCACCACCAGTGTCCATGGGAAGTTTCCTCTATTTGGAAGGATCCTAAACATATGGACCACTTTCCACTGTCATCCACTTCCTGCCGGGGTCTAAGGGCAAACGTCTATTCCTTCTCTACACGATAAATGCCATTTTATTTCAAATTTCCTTTTATCAGTTTCTTGTGATTGAACTGGAGGAGAAAGAAGGAGAAGGACGGAGCAGCAGGTGCAGCAGTAGAGAGGAGGTGTAGACAGTGTTGATAGGTCTGATGTTTAATACTGAGATAAATTCAGTCAAACACTCTTCCTTATATTTCTTCTCTTCACTACCACTTTACTTCTGGCTTGGGTTGATCCCAGTTGCACTTTGTTTACAGCCTGCTCTTCGGAGGCTGAGAGTTTTCCCCTAAAAACTGACTGCTGCAAAGAGCTTGACCTCAGTAAATCCAGCAGAATACACAGCAAAACCAGTGTTAACACGTTTTCAACCTGTTATTTGTGCGATCTACCTTTAAATGTAGGTATATTCAATGAGGAGGGAGACACAACTTAGTTACACTAACAGCAAAAAGGAATATGCCAGCTGTGATTCCATTCTGCTGAGACTGTTCGATTGGGCAGAGGCCGTCACATCTGCACCTGGAAAACAGCTGCAAAAGCTGCAGTGAATCTGACCCACAGCATCTTGGCGAGGGCTACGTTTTTTTTTGCTGTAAAACCTGAGTGAAACTTCTCCACAATATAGTTTTCATTTCTTTCTATGGCAGCACCTGTAGAGTGAATATCCATTCTGCACGTTCCTGCAGATTTCCAGTGTGTAAATGAGCAGAGGTGGAGGAGCTGGAGAAAAGTAATAAGGTCTAAAATACTGCAACACTATCATTATTTGACACCAGGAGCGTTTTTTTTTTTTTTTTTTTTTATGAATCACAGTCTAAGTGAAAAAAAAAACCAACAAGATGTGTGTATACTGCTAAATGTGATTTGTCGCGAGGAGTTTTTCAGTTGCTAAGTTAACAGAGAGGTCCTGCGGCGCCGTGCACGAGTTGTCCCAGTGCAGATTATGGCCACATAAACCCTGACAGAGACCCATCAGACCGAAACACTTTCTGATTGACCCATTACGCCACGGTGAAGCAGCTGTGCCAGCGGGGAACTAAAGACAGACAAAAGAAGAAGAAGAAAATGGCAGAAATAAAATGCGGCTGACTCAATTTTTTTTGTTCACAAAAAACATCTACCTGTGGTTTTCTAGGACTATAAGCTTGTCATGTGTGGAGTCTTTTGAATGGGTTTGTACCTCTCCTCTCTTTATTCACACACCAGACCTGTGATGTACGAGGACAGGTAGGGCAGATCATGTATGTCGGTATGGCACATTAAGGTAACTAATCCATACATAACATGGCAGACACACCCCCCCCCCGTGGCCAAGGATTTGTCTTCGTCTTCAGCTCTGTTAACAGCAGCAAGTTCAAACACAGGTGACTAATCTTCTAAATATGCTTATTACTCTCCCGCACCTTGATCTCTGAATTGCCTAAGTAAATCAGTGTACATGCACCTTGGTTAAATCATATTAGGTCTGACTGTCACGCTTGAACATATACTTTCGGTAATAGCTCCCCTTAGACGTGTGGAGAGTGACACACACCACAAAATACACACAAAGGAATTATGAGGATAGAGGGAAAGAAGCAATAATGGGAGGCCTAATAGCAACAGCTCTGCCACATCTGGCTTACCAGGGGCTATTGAGGTGAATAATTTAGTGTTGTGAAGAAGCAGAGACATGGCCTTGAATGCAGAAGCAGGGGAATGCTGCAGATCAAACCCACAGCTACAGTGTTGGAAAACATGTCTGATTTCTACCTGCTGAGGACAGAGGAAGGAAAAGGAGGGATTGTCTGAGGGACATGTGGACCATATGTAACAGTTTATTCTTTCAGCACTGTGAGAAACTGGAGAGGAAATAAGAAACTGCAAATCAACATTTTAATGTAAAATCTTGAAGCGATATCCCTCCTTACATCTGATCTCAGAACAGCGTCCTGTCCCATAAAGGATCTCATATTGCCAGTTTACATTCATCTTGTAATTTACTGCCCCCTGTGGCAGCAGCAGGCTATTGTCTCTGGAAGCTAGCCTGACTTGCAGCTGTCGTATCTATAGTTTCTGTCATTTTCGTGCCAGTGTCCCATTGACAAAGGCTGGGACTCGTCAAGCAGAGACGGAAGCAGCATTTTTTGGACATTTGTACATTGATGATAATCCAGGGATTACGGATGGATGACTAGCTATAGCTAGCTACAGACAAGTGTGCTTGTCAAGCTGCCTTTGACTCGGCTTCTACCGTTCAAGCGTAGACATGTGTGGAAACTAAACTTGTGCGATAGAAAATGACTTCTCTTTTCTTCCTTAGTGTTAAAAGGCAGCAGTGAACCAGCGAATCACACTGTGATTTATCATCGGAAATCAGCGTAAATTCTCGTTATAATCACCTTATTCAACATGTCTGACGACGAGTAAGGGTGTTTACTTTCAATTCACAGATCTATTCAGTTTACATATTTATAGGCAGGAGGTAAACATAAGGGCGAGAGGTTGAATATGGTCATATATACATATCAGCATTAGAAATGGCAGTAGAAAACTATTTATATTTGATAAACCTAGCTGTATATAACTTGAGCTCAGTGTTTTAGCCTGTTCGTTTACACTTTGGCACATTTGCATCATTGCATCAAGTCCTGCTGCTTTGGCTGCGAGCAGTTTCTTTTCACACAGACAACAATCAGAAGGATTATTTTTAATACTGAAAGAAAAAGTCTGAATCTTGTGAAAATGAGCCGAAATCTTTGCCGATCTAATTGCCGAGATAATGAGAATGTTGTGAATTCTAAATGAACTTGTGGATCTTCATAATTTATAGACATCAGACATCTGAATTGTAAAGAGTGAATTCTGCTGATTGTACCTGTGGAGAGGGGTAAGACAGGAAGGAGATGAATTAATATTCTCTCTCTCTCTCTATCTGGATTACCGTCTGGGATGGGATGCACTTGTTATTCAATGCTTTTAACTTCAAAAGTCACAATTGGACATTGAACAACAAGTCCCAGCCAGGTTCACCACTTTCTCATGTCCCTTGGAAACACCTCCGTTGTATTGTGTGAATTTGCAGCGCATGTGTTGTCAAATTGACCAAGATGTTTTCTGAGTTTGCAGCACGTTTGTGTATTTGCATGTGTTTTCTTTAGTTTCCGTGCATTGAGCTCACAGGGCCTCCGTAGTTTAGAGCTCATTATCTGTTCATATCTGAATAATGTATTTCTATTCATTCACACTCATTCATTAGATGGACATCTACAATACACATGGTGAAATGTAGAAAATAAGCAGAGTGAACATGTCTGTGCAAGACCTTTAGCAAGAGATTTAGCAAATTCCACTAGGAACTCAAAACACACTT
This sequence comes from Seriola lalandi dorsalis, assembly GCF_002814215.2. Lineage (NCBI taxonomy): Eukaryota > Metazoa > Chordata > Actinopteri > Carangiformes > Carangidae > Seriola > Seriola lalandi. The sequence goes on from NW_019525502.1 coordinate 101,995, forward strand.
ACAGCTTGAAGGTGCAGCAATAATCACCTCTGATTCAACACAATGTAAACTCTTGCAAGGATCAGACATACACTCATATCCAAACCTGTCAGATCCTGCAGTGCGCTGAGCCGGAGTCATGAATGATGCTTGTGAGATTTAATTCTCAGGAGCAACAGTGTTTTAGCAACACTGTGACTTGACCCAACTTTCCAGAAAGCAGCGCCTGTTATAACGCTGGTTAATAATTCAACATCACTTTGCTCTTCAGAATAAAGTGTCTGTAGAAAGGAAAAGCGATCTCAGGAAACCAGCTTGTGAGGAGAATAATGAAACACACACATTAGTGAGTGTACGGAAGATTAAGATAAGTTACTCCCCGGATGAGAAAATGACAGGTCTTCGTAATTCAGACTTCACCTTCATGACAGCAGAGATCTGTTGTCTCTTTAACAGTTTGCACTTGTTAATTACCAGTTTGAGTCGGTTGAGCTTCAATCATAATGAGACGTTTTAACATGTTCACTCATTATACAGTTCACAAGAATTCAAACATCCACTCACTCTGCTTCATTTGCATTTTCGTCAATGCATGAAACGAACGTCACATAAGAGTCTACAGCTGTACAATCAGAGGAACACCAGAGTTATCAGGGTTCATCGTCCGGGGACCGTGAATGTCTGTACAAAGATTTGACCTGCTGGTGGCATCCATCCATCCATCCATCCATCCATCCATCCATCCATCCATCCATCCATCCATCCATCCACTTTCTTCCGCTTATCTGAGGTCATGTCATGGTGGCAGCAACTCAAGCAAAGTACTCCAGACGTCCTTCTCCCTAGCAACGTTTTCCAGCTCCTCCTGGGGGATCCTGAGGTGTTCCCAGGTCAGATGAGATAAATAATCTCTCCAGCATGTTCTGGGTCTCCCCTGAGACCTCCTACCAGTTGGACATGCTTGGAAAACCTCCAGTGGAAGTCGACCACAGGATGCATCCTAACCTCAAGTGGCTTCTTTTGATGCAATGGAGCAGCGGCTCTACTCTGAGATCAACCGGTAATTTTAGGAGAGCTGAGCCGGAAGTCACCACAACAGTCTGGTATGACGCCTGCTTTACTTCTGATTCTGCTGGTGATGCTAGATTTAATCTTCTGGGCAACATGAACCCACGAGACCTTTTGGAAAACAATCCAAAAGTTGTTGAGATATTTCTGTCGGGACGAAAGTGGTGGTCCGTCAGAGACCGACTGAGTGCATGGCTAAATACCCTCTCTAAAGTCACAATCTAAATCAGATTCATGCCTTCACTCCCTTTTGTTGTCGAACACATCCCTTTAGTGTGGTCCATTTGGCTCCGCTGCGCCAGGCTGGATCAAACGGCCTAATAAATCTGAGAACCTCTCACACCATCAGATAATCTTCTCTGACTATCAGTCCTGAACCAGCCTCCAATTAGGAATCCCCCGTCAGATTGTGAGGACGGACAAATCTGGTGTATATTGGCTTGAAAATCCTCCAGTGTATCCGAGATACAAATACATTTCCAGGCAGAGTGAATGTAACAACAGTGGCCACTATTTCAATGGGATTTATTAAAACAGCTGGATGCAAATTGTTGAAATCTTATTCATGCTCAGGGAAGATGAGCTGAGAGATTGTTTGTGGTGTTCTAGTTGCATTCAATTGTGAATAAGCCAAGTCCAAAACAATCTCCAGCTCCCCTCCTCATCCTCACCACAAACTCTCCTTCACGGTTCATGTAAATTTAATTTGTACAATCAGTAAGAAACAGTAGTTTTCACCTGGATTCACCCCAGACTCAGTTTGTGTTTTGTGCCCTAAATTCATGTACCATTCATACGAGCCAACACAGGCAGTGCTGTTGTACGTCTGACTCACGTTGAGCTGCAGGTTCTCCGTCCACTGTCCGATCACCCTGTAGCCCGGCCCGCTGATGTTGTTCCACTGGTACTGAAACAGATCGTAGCGTCCGGGAGCGTCGCCGTTACGGTTGAACGTCACTGAAGTACCAGCACTTCCTGTGGAGGACAAACAAACAGTCACTCAGTCAGTCAGTCAGTCACTTGGTCAATCAATCAGTCAATACATCAATCAAACTATATTTTAATGCTACCCACATTACATTTGTTAAATGGTAACTGGTTTGCATTTGTGTAGCATGCCTTTCATTAACCCATTCTCTCACACGCACGCACGCACGCGCACACACACACACACGGCAGTGAGCTTGCATGCATGCTGCTGCTCTGATCGTAAGCAGCAGGTTGTGGTTGAAGTTTCCATCCAAATTTAAAGCAAATTTTAACCAAATTTCCCAAAGTAAAATGAGTGAAGTCTTTTTTCCCTCCACTGCTGCTGCATGAATATGAGTTGACTAGTTGATGGAGGTAAACAGCTGGCGAAGCTGATTCTCCAGGCGCTGCCATTAAACCTCCGCAGAAGAAGATGAGGTCATTAAGAAGAGCTCCAGTCAAAGGTCAAACGATGGGAAACATGATGGAAATCTGTCATTTCTGTTTGTTTCATGTGTAAATGTCACTTCACACAGATCAGATGTTTTCATCTCTCCATGCTTCATATACTTCTGTGGGTTTTTTTTGTGTTTTTTAAAAGAAAAAATATTCCAACTTTTTAAAATTCATAATTTTTGGCATTTACACTCCCACACACTCTAAATATTACAATACCCCGAAGAAGAAGAGGTCAGTGGTGTGAATCAGAGATTTAGCAAATTCAAAAGAATTGCTTGTGAAGCGCTGTGATTGGATGCTTCTTGCTGAAATGCACCTTGGTAGTTTTAGGTGAATTCTCTCCTTCTTGTATTTTTCACTCTTTATCAGAGGACCAGATATTTTCCAACACAGTTGTTGATCTTTTGCAATGATGATTGAGGCACCAGAGAAAGAACCGTCACCTAAAACTGTCCGTGAGAAAAACAAATGGGACTTTGGTAAAAACGCTGAATGAAAGTAAAAACGTGACTTTGACACTTTCTCTGAGACAGCATCCTCTCTCTCTCTCGCCGACCTCCCTGAGCTCTCTCCTCTTTTCTTATCCCTCTGTTCCTCTCTTCTGTTCCGTGATGCTGGGAGGCCCCCCTCAAAGACACTTGTGTTTATTTACTTTGGCTCATCTTGCTCTGGCGGGGGCCAGGAGTCTCTTTCATGTTTATATTCAATTTAGAGTGAAAAGGAGGGAGACAGATAGAGAGAAAAACAGAAAAGTGGTGAAGGGAGAAGGAGTAGAAGAGGGGCTGACAGACGGAGGAGAGGGGACAGATATAGTCGGCCTTCCTCTCCTCAATATGAACTACAAAGAGAAGAGAATACACAGATATCCTCAGGTTAGAAACAACTGTTTTGGCAGAAAACTCGACTGGTTATTGCGGCTTCTTCTTCTTTTTTTTCCTCTGGAAGTTTAAAGCCTTCTCTGTAGCTAAAGACTGCAGCTGCTTTCTTGCAGTTTTTCTTATTTGTAATACTTTGCCATGTTTCCATTTACCACTGAAACACATCACATTTGAGTTGCGCAAAGCTTTTGTCTTCCTCTATCGCAAATCTTTATTTATAACATTTTAATGTAACACAGAGCCACACAGCCTGTCAGTTTCACTGTGTAATGATACATGCTAAGAAGCAGCCATGACTCGATTTGTGTGTGTGTGTGTGTGTGTTTGTGCATGAGTTATTATTCATCTAAGCAACAGTGTATCAGAGCATGCATGCATGTATTAGCGTGGCTCTGTGCTTGCGTGTTTGGTGGGATGACTGTGTTATCCTCAGCTGAATGAGAAGGATCTGCATTAATGTCGGCAAACTGCCACCTCACATAACACAGGGCTGCAGTGTCAGTGTGTGGGCGCAGAGTTTAGCCCGATCTGATCCTGTTCAGCTGGTTAACCGTCCCAACACGTCAGTTTTCCATTGCACTTTGTTGCATTTTCTTTTCTTTTTTTCCCATTTTTCTCTTCAAATTGCCACCCGTTTTCCACGGTTTTTATTTATTCTCTTTTTTGCAAACTTACAATTTGCATAAAAACAACTGTATGGAAACATGCTGGATGATCCTGCTGAGCCACAGTATATAAGAATCATTTTTGTCACACAAACAACAACATCAGCGAGAAAAAGCCGCATGAAAGAATGATGTAAATACTCATATTCTCATATCAAAGCCAGCATGTTTGACTTTATTTTGAGACGTGTTAAAAAGACACAAGTAAGTAATTCTCTGTAAACGAACCAGTGAATGTCACATGTCTGGCAAGAAGCAGAGGAAGTTAAAACTTAATTACAAATAATTTCCTGTTTACTCTCTAATATATTTATCTGATGATCAATGACGACAAATACAAGAATTACAGCATCCACCACGCCCCCTTCTCGTCCCTGAACCTCTTAAAAAACATTTTTTGTATCTGATTTTGAACTAACTTACTTCTACTTTCTTTGAGTTCATCATCCTCCTCCATCCACAGATTAAACCCCAAAATTTGAAATACACGTATTAAAAAAGAAAAAGAAAAAAAAAAAGGAAGGCACTTGTTCAATGCTTTGTGACTTTTGAGTTTACAAGTGTCCCTTGTGAACACTACCGTTGTCGTCTGTGCTTCTTGCACGGCGTCTTTCTGTTTGGTTGTGTCAAACTGATGAAGACGTTTTCTGAATTTGCTTTTGTTTTTGTGTTTTCTTAAGTTGTGGTGCGTTGAGCTCTCAGGGCCACCGTAGCCTAGCAACTTCACCTGCAAACTGACAACTGATTTAACAGACGGTTAAAAAAAAACCCACAATTCACAAAGGTTGTAGATGCAGCAACTTGATCCCAAACTGCTACTTAATTTTGCTCTTTACTTCTTTCTTTCTGAGCAGTTTCTCTCAAAGCTGAAACAGCTAAACTAAATATCTTCATCCGGTCCTCTGACGTAAAAGCACAGCTAATATTCAAATCCTCAAATCTCATCCAGGACTGGAAAATTTAAAGCAATTATCTTCCAGGAAGTGGAGCACTTATCTGGATTAACAGGTACAAGCAAACTGGCCCACGTCAGCTCACACGTCTCAATTCCAGACGCCGTCACAGCCCATGATGCCGCTGAGGGGGAGGAAGATGAAGATGATGGTCTGTACGTGGAGTATGTAAGTGCTTTTCAGAGTGAAGGTATACGGCACGCTTGGTGGCAACTAAAGCGAAAAGCAATAATGGAACGTGAGTGGGTGCTGTACACGCAGGTAATGGTGGCACAGGTCTTCAAAACGGGAAGTTAGGGGGGAAAAAAGCAGAAAAATATTGTCTCTCATAAAGCTTTTAAGCCGTTCATTGGTTCTCCTCTGGTCTGGGCTGTCCAGATAATTTCAGTAAACCTTTGAAAAAGTGACTTTGACTTTGGGTTAAAAAAAATAAAAGTGAAGTTCTTCTTTTATACTTATTTTACGTCAGAACTGAATCCTAAATATTGAGAGAAACAACGACAGAGGCTAGAAAAAGTAAGAAAATAAATTAAAAAAACTGAATGTGCTTAAAAAAGTCTTTCATAACTTTAGAATTTATGGGTAAAAAGAATCATGAAAATATAACACTTGAACATATTTCATAAAAGAATCTGAGCCTCGTGATAAAAGTTTCTCCTTTCTCAAAGCTTTGTGTCTAATGCACAAACAGTTGGTTTAGTTTATTATGCTTTCGATAAAGAAAAAAAAGAAAACCTGACTGCTTTTAAATCAGCGGTCTTAGTTTCTGGCCTGACAACTGGGATCACAAACAAATAGATTCTCGATTTGAAAGATGTTTTCAGCAGCAGAGATTTTAAAGCGCTAAAAGCCGATGACAGTCTATCTGGTCTCTGTTTGGAGTCGAGCGGCTCAATTAGTCATTCCTCCCATGACCAGACAACTGCTTCAGATCAATACTTGGGTTAATAGCTACCAAAGGCAACACAGACCAAACTCTTGATATAAAATGGATTTTGTTTCTCAGTCGATATTTGGCTCATGTTTGTTTCAATAGGGAAGCTGGAAAAAACAATGGAAAGAAATATTCTGTCTCTGGAAGTAAAATGGAGAGAGTGTGTGTGTGTGTAACGTGAATCCTTTTTAATCTCTCTTTTTATGGAAATCAATTTTTTAATCAGACTGAAATACATTTTACATCAGAATTATTATATTATTATCTATTTCTTAAGAGAAGAAGCATGAAATATTCAGGATTTAAATGGACCACCACTAACTGCTGAAAGCGCAGAAATGGTGGGGGTTGATTCCTTTCACCTCTCTCTCTCTCTCTCTCTCTGTCTTTTCTTTATTGGAATTATTAAGACTCTTATATACGATGAGTGAGCAGTTCAACTGCCACATTCGTTTTAAATTAGCCCATTGCAATCTTTGCTAATTACCTGATAAAAAATCTCTGTGGAGGGGCAGATTTCTCATGCAGCCTCTGTCTCGTGCATTAAAACTATGAAACTATGCAAATAATACTATAAATACCACAGGTAAAAATGCAAACGCTCATTATGAAAATGGAGTCATGTAATATTTACACAAGTAGCTAAACAGCCGCCCTAGTGAGTGTTAAACACATTGCATGATTCATATTTAAGTCACATTATCACCCAGGTGAAGAGAATGAAATTGTATCTAATGAGTATATGAGTTTACATTTATTTGTTTTATTTATTTACTTTGTATTTCCTACTCTATAAAGGGACCTCGGGTACCTTGAAAAGCTCTATACAAATCTAAGTTATTATTCTTCTTATTATTAAATACACATACACGTGTGTGCATGTATTCACAGGTGTGCACTATTTATTTGTGTTTATGTGTATATTACCAGTCCTTCTTGCTATTTGACTTAAAACCTCTGCTCTTTATTTTTTTTAATCATTTTTATTTATATTTGCTTTTCATAAAGAAATTTCCAATTGCTGTACTTTAGAGCAAAGCATTTTTTATACCAAATTATCTATTAACATATGTGTGGCACTCTAATGCATGTTGGGTATTAACAGTACTTTTTACCAAAAGTTCATATTTCACACTTCTCCTGTGTTTTATCTGAAGCATTGATCCATCAGAAGATATATTGGTGGTTTTAAGAACCAATAATCATCTCAATGTAGTTTTACATCTCCTCTCTCAGGCTTCTCTCTGGAGCTCTAGTAACAACAGGTCGTTGAGCCAATCAGAACAGAGGAGGCTCTGAGCCTCTCTCCTGATTGGTTGATGGTTTTCTGAGAGCTCAAATAAGAATATAACAGATTTCAGGTAAACACTCAGAGAAACCAAATTCTGCAAGGTGGGTCCAGGTGGGCTTGGTGAATGGCGACTGATTTGTTGTGACATCACAAAGTTACAGAGGTCCTGACGGCTCGTTTTAAGGCTCAGTTTCAGAATACAGGCCGTGTGTGTTTCTCCGTGGACTGAGTGTTTTGATGCTTGCACAGTATTAATATAGAACCTAAACCCACTTTATAATCAAAAAAGGCATGGAAATCTCTCTTCATACAAAATAGGACCTTCTAGTTTAAGTAACAAGTAGCATAAGCAATTACTTATTATTATTAATTTGAAATTCTGTCATTACATCACCTAATCCCAATAACTCTCCATTATTTTGACATTTTGGGGTTCAGTTTGTTCTCTGCTAAATGCTCCACTATATGTAAACCATGCTGCTCTCTGAAAACGACCCAATGAGAGCAGTGACAGTGAACCAGAACAGTGAAGTTGTCACTCCATTAAAGAGAAAATGAGTAATCTGTGTCCTTCATCAGCCAGTAATGGTGACTACCAGGAGTGTCCGATTAAAACACACACACACACACACACACACACACACACACACAGACATGCGCACACACACGCGCACACACACGCGCACACACACACCTCACCCCTTCAGTCCCCCTCACCTCAAGGCTGCCAGAGTATAGACAATAATATCACGCTGCAGAATACTATTATAATAACATAATAACACTGCATTTCATTTGCATTTTGGCAGCAGAATGAAATGTCTTCCAAGGCCAACTGCTTCGCTCATAAAGTCGCTTCCATTATTGGACGTTTGAAAAGAGGAGTAGGATGATGAAACTCCTCAGGCAGTTTATGTTCCTAAACAGTGAACTGGATGGAAAGTAAATTTTGAAAAGCCAGAAATCTTAACACCTGGCACAGTCAGCCCCTGACTTCAATGAGAGCAGTCATTTTGTGCTATGGGGCAATAAAAGTCTTAATTATTGCCCCTTTAAGACCAGGGCCGTATATCACCTCACCTTTTAACACCTGTTCCCTTTGTCTCAGCTGATTCTCTAGCATAGCAGAACATCCTCATGGGTTAAGACTCAAGTTATAGATCTGGAAGTGGAATTTTTAATTGCCATTTGAATCAGGTCACAAAAGCACCAACCCGGGGATGAAACATGACAGACCCTTTTTACCAGTCTGCACGGCAGCTAGCAGCTCACTCTCTCTCCCCTGCTGTCTGTGTGTGTGTGTGTGTGTGTGTGTGTGAGACCCTGTATTGACTAGATTCATTGAGAGGCCGGCCTTCTGTGATGGTGATGGCAAAGTGTACAGTTGCTTGGACAAACAATCACGGAGGAGAGACACATGGAGCTGTGTGACAGAACACAGCCTGGAGGGAAGCTAATGCTGAACTTGATACTTTGGGTAAGTTGCTTTCATTCATCTTAACTGTACTAACAGTCAACCGGTACTGTTGATGATTGGTGTTAAGCTAATGTTTTAACGTCTCTCTCGTTAAGCTGTGAGACGTATATGAACAAATTCGTCTCAACTTTCTAACGTTAAGGTTTGATGTTAAGCAACTTACTAGCTGTGAGTTAACATCCCTGTCAGCCGGTGTTTTTAAGGAGGAAAGCAGAAAAATGTCAGACAAATATTTGAAAGAAAGGAGGCCAGAGAAGGAAGAGTGGGGCAATCACAAGAGGTGGAAGTTTCTGGCTATTATGTCATTTTCGGTGTTAAAAAAAAAAAACTCTGCTCTACTTTCTTTTCTTTTCTTCTTCTTTTTTTTTTTTTAAAAAAAGTGTAGACTTCAGAAAAATCCAGCACGGTACACCAGCTGTCTGATCAGGGCCTTAAATAACCTGCACCTTCCTACATCAGTGACTTTTTATTTTATGTTCCAACAAAAAGTCTCAGATCTTCCACTGCCTCTCTTTTTCTTTTTAAGAAGTTTTTATTGTTCCCACAAGGAATCTGCTGAGGCTGCTTTCTGTTTGTATGGATCATCCTCCCTCAGGATCTTAAAACAACAAACGCTCTTGTTATCAGACTTACCTCTTTAATATGGCTTTTAATTTGGGGTAATTTGATCTCGTTAGATTGTTATCTTTTGTTTGTTTTATGCTTTTTTACAAAACAAATAATTATTATTACTTTTACAAATTAGCTCAGTGCACCACGAGACTCTTATTATATATCTTAAGCTCTGTTGTTATGGACCCCAAAAGTAATTATGCTGTTTTCAGGTACTAGAGGCGACATATTTTGCCATCTTTGTTTTGTGCATTTCACAGGGTGAAAAAAATGTATGATTAGTCTTTTGTGTGTGATACCAGTATGTGCATGTATTTTCATTTTTCTACAGTCCACTGCATCCTACACTCTACATAAGGCTCACAGAATCTCACATGATTTGAATTAGTTGAGTTCCATACAGGCCCATCGCTTCAAGCATTATTGTGACCTAAATTCAGTTTATACTTTTCTTTTTGTTTGAGGAAACAATAAGCAACTGCACTCACTGGCACCCACAGACACTGTAATAAAATACATTAATTTAACAGATTGGTAAAGTTGACCATTCTGATTTGATGCTTCAGGCCAGTGGTGTCCAAATCTTTCATGCCTGGGGCCACATGGAGAAACTAGAATTAGCCCTTCGTGGTTATAATTTTGAGGATAACTGGACCCAAATGCTTACAGCCACAGACGAAAGCTAGGAAGTGCAAAGAGGAGTTTTAATAAACACAAAAGTCCAAAAGTTACAGGAAGATGGTAAAAACTGATGCTCAGGTAGGAACACAAAACAATGAAGTTGTTTTGGGGAGGAAATAAACATAATCCAAACAAAGTCACTATGGAAGCAGATCATGTTCCAGACTCATATCTTATATATATGTAGTGAAGACTTTGAAGGGATTTAATAAGAGGTATTATGTGTAATTTGGCATAAAGAGCATTTGAAGTCTTTAGTTAAGGCCAAAAACGTGTTTGTGAGGTCACAGTCACCTTGACTTTTGACCTTTGACAACAGGAATTCTAATCAGTTCATCCTTGTGTCCGAGCAGACGTTTGTACCTGAAAACATAATGCCTCTGGCTGTGGCTGTTGCCAGCACTCACATGTGGATGTAGAGCCAAATAAACTGAGCATCATTTTGGCACGGAGCCTCGTCTTTGGAAACGTGCAGCTGCTGCTGGACACTCCAGAGAGAATCATCATATTTCAATAACTGCACGCCCTCCTGTCCCGCGTCCACATCAGCAGAGACAGGCTTCGGGAACAGGTTCGTATCCTGCTCAAAAGCAGCCAAATCTTGAACGTGCTTGTTTGTCCATTGTCTCAGAAATGTTTGAGTTTGGAAACCTGCAGATTTCATCACAAAAAGCTGAAGATTCACACCAAATGATTTCACGTGTGCAGACCCGAGCCCATCTCTTCCTGGCAGGCTTTCGTTCAATATGTTCAGGTGGCCAGTAAGATCGACTGAATACACAAGCTCTGCCAACCACTCAGATTTGCTCTGTTCAATAAGGCTGCGACCTCTTTCAGTCAGTCTCAGATCTCAGCCAGACCTAAGCCAGTCCACATCAGAGTGGTAGATTATGTCTCCGTATTGCATCCAGTTCTCCGGGCCCTGGTTTGGACACAAACACGAGGCCGAAGGACTAAAGCATATAAAGACAGACGTGTTGAGTTTGACTTTTACTGGACTTATTGCTGTTTCAGAGCCACCACTTCCTGTGGCAATAGATCCCTCACAGCAGAGTTTGTTTTATGTATTTCTACTTGGGGACACCTTTGAATTTACTCTTGTACATCAGGACTCTCTGTGCATCTTCTTAACTTGATGTTTGTAAAATCCTCCATCTTTTTCTCTTAAAACCAGTTCTGATTTTTAGTGTTACATAATGCAGTAGCAGCACCGTGAGAGTAAACAGTAATATGTGGTTCAAAAACACAGACACAGCCATATAAGGCCTTGTTTTTCCTTCACTCTGCGCTGGGACCCGAAATAGATCCTGAGCCCTGACCTGTACGGTCTGCACTCCAGTCTACATTAAGGTGTTTTGATGTTTTGATGTAATTGCATCACCACAGAGAGGATGGACAAAAACCTTTATGAAACAGCTCTATACAAAGCATGATGAAGAGCAAGATTATGATGGAAAATAATAAAAAAAAACTTACAACCAAGATATGGAGGCAATTTTAGGAGGCAGTCTAAACCATTTAATGCACTTTCATAACCAGGAGTGCTTTTTATGTTCATGGTTACATTGTTACTTGGGTTGGTTTCGATTTCTTTCCCCCTGAAGCTGCTTTTGTCTCGGAGATTCTCTCGTGTGTTTTGGCCTTGGAGCACAAAGCACAGCACACATCGTAACAGTTCATTTTATCACCTGCGGAACGACGGCACCATCAGTCTACTCACCATTGAAGCTGACGCTGCGGATGTACTTGAGCAGTTTCTTCCCTCCAGCCAGGTCCATCTCCGGGCAGATGCCGGAGTTCTCTGGGCACAGGTCCCTCTGCATGTTGTGGAGGGCGTGAGCCATCGCGTACACCGCATCAATCACGAACTGGACCTTTCCCTCCTGCTCGTACTTGGAATCGATGCCGATCCGCTCCTGACCTGAGAGAGCGAGAGAAGGCGAGGAGACAGTGACTGAGAGGAACCTGGGTTTGGGATTTTCTTCTTTTCAAAAGAAAAAGATATTATAAAATGTAGCCGAAAATGGAAATATTATAAGCACATGGACCCTAAAATTGTACTTAAGAACAGTGTATGAGTAAATGTAGGCCTACTTAGTTACTTTCCTGTGTATTACGTAGATACTCAATATGTGCAGAGCAATAACAGAAATTAAAACCATTAAAATCTTTCCTCAGATTTCTAACATTAGTATATTCTCCTGCCTTTATATTAGCACAAAGCCACTCTGAGTAAAAGTGAAACATTTAGTAATATTGCTGTTATATGGTGCGTGGGGGTGAGGCGGCGCATGGAGCGCGAGAGAGAGAGAGAGAGAGAGAGAGAGAGAGAGAGAGAGAGAGAGGGCCGAGCAGCCCCGGTGGGGGCGACGACCGGTCCCGGCTCCCATTAAAGCTCTTTTATCTGAGTGCTGTTCTCCCGGTTGGTGGCGAAGCCTCAGGGAGTGAAACCTGAGCCTGTCTCAGCAGAAAAAGACGAGCGTGTCCAAAGTTATGTGCTCCCAAAACAGCAGCAGTTTGCATCCATTTAGAGCACGATAACGGGATTATGGCGACTGCTGGATCAGTCTGCCAATAACATGGGAGGATACTGGCCTTTTTTTTTTAGTAAATGCTGGATGGCGGCTGGACATGTGGCCCACGCTGATATGATGGAGGTGCCTCTCTGGCTACAGCTAAGAAACTGAGTGTTGAAAAGGCTGAATAATAAGTATGTTTTGTTTAAATGAAACAGATCAGTAGTTCATGTCAGTTTCACTGCCCAGTGAATATGGAGGTCACACCTGCTTAAGTTTTATTTTTCTACAACAGGAAGTGACGGCTTTTTACACAGCAGATCACTGTAGAAAAGCGTTGACTGAGAGTCACTATGTCAAACAGGTAAGTAGAGTGAATCTGAGTTTTTTTTCCTTGCTGGAGCGAGTCAGTGAGGAATCATTTATTAGTGTCGTTGGGGAAATTAAATACACAAATAAACAAGGCTAGGTGAATATTTTCAAACCTTCAAAACGATCCGAACTTTACGTAAAACAGACGACACAACAGTATTTTTCTAAACTTTTAGTTCAAAATGGGCAACATCATATCATTGTATCATATAAGAAAATACAAACAAGTTATCTTGGGAATTATTTAGCATGTTTCTGATTGGAGGAAAACGACTTGTTGCAACTGTCTCCCTAATATTTTGATAATATTTTTAATTTTTCTCTTTTCTCTTTAAAATTTTTTATCTATTGTGTTCAGGGTCAAATTTGACCTGGAAGTAATTATGGGCTGTTTATGTTGAAAATACATAGTAAAAGTTGCCAAACCATCATGAATGACAAAAATTACAGCAAAACAAAAATGATAGTATAAATCCTCGAATAATATAATGGTCTGATAACATTGTGTAATATTAGAAAGCTTATTGTCTTGAATTCAATTGTAGATTATCTATCTATCTCACTCCGCAGCTGGAACAGTGCGAACACACACACACACACACACACACACACACACACACACACACACACACACACACACACACACACACACACACACACACACACACACACACACAGTGTGTGGACACTCTCCTTTGAACTGTCACTTTCTATACTTTTCTGTTGTCATCATTTTTGACCCGTAACAAATGTTTGGGACGAATGGTCAGAGCACTTGATTCAGTTCAGGACCCGAGTTCACGGTAGATGAACGTCTGACACAACTGGACATTTCCGTTATGAACCCTCCAGCTCACAACCACTTTGTTTCTACAACTTCTGAACTTGTGCACAATCCTAACAGAGCCCATTATAGTTCAAACCTTCAAAATGATCTAAACTTTGCGTAATCAAAAAGAAAAAAATCAAAACAAAGAAGCTGGTGTGATGATGAAGTTAAATACGCTTGATGACAATGAGAGGAAAAGATGTAAATACATTCAGACAATCACAAAGACAGCAGGGCAGATTGTAGCTTAGTGAAACCGCAGCACATATCACTGTGATGTACGGTTACTTAGGATTGTTCTCATGGTGTTTCATGAGTCTGGAGGAAAACATTATGCAGCAAAATGCTAAATAACCAAAGCAGTTTAAACGGCAGCAGCTGCAGGGCCGCGGCTTACACAGAGTGTTTGGCTTCTAAAAAAGAAAAGACACTCCAAAGACTTTGATATTTCACACTTTAAAACAGGACAGTTTCTTCCGTGGCCTCGCTGTGCTCAGAGATGCTTCAATAAATTTGAATTTCTTACATTACAGCGCGCTTCAAACAGATTTTTCCTACGTCTGAAAAATGCTATTTAAGTTCATTTTTATTTTGTCATTTACAAAGTGAGCGGACATGAAGTCTGACTCAGGTTCATCTGAGCAGTTTAAGAGAAATACCTTTTTTTCTTTTGCATAGCTAAACTCTTTTGCTACTCTCAAACAATGATGGCCAAAAGCATGGTTCATAAACAACAGAAATTGAATTGATGCGAGTCTGTGTCTCACATAAAACCCCTCAGTCTTTATGAAATGCATTCATCAATAATAGTTTAGCCGTGAATATAACTCCTCAAACTGGCAAAAATGCAGCTTGTTGTACCCAGGAAAACCACACTGGTATTTTCCTGACAGCTCTTGTGTGTGCGCTGTTATTACAGATGTCTACCGTTGCCATTGTCTTAGCAATAGCGATTTAAGGTATTCATGGTCAGTAGCTTCCTCTTTCCATTGTCAGGGACTGACAGGAAATGATGCAGCCTGTGATCCAGGGCTGAGGCACAGACAGGCTGAACACCTTCCACTGGCTGTGTGTGCAGCATGAAATCAGATGGAGGTGGTTTTCATTATTATTAACTCCCTCACTTCATTATAATAGCAGCCCGGGTTTGTTTGGCTGCAGTGGAACAGATAAATCAGTTGTTCTAATGCTGGACGTCTCTAACCCATTGTTTGCTATGGTATTTAATCATGCCTGCTGTTACCACGGTAACCATGGGTGTCACCAAATCAATAAAACTCGGATATAAGTAAGCACCTCCGGTTCCCTTGTCCTGAGGTCGATGGGTTTTTGAATGGGTTTTTGAGTAGATGATGTCTGTGGTTACAAGCTCAAGATATTTTCATGTTTTATTCTACGACATGAAATATGTCAGTAAATACCCCAATCACATTTTTTTTTTGAAGTATTTATGCGTCTTAAAAAACACAATTGCTAACATATGTCTGTAAGAGACGACACAGGTTGTCGAGGAAGTTAAACGTCATCACGTGAAACATGAAAACCGATCTGCTCACCTGTCCACCTTTACAGCCTCGTTGTGTTTATACTTGAGCGCTTACAAAGTGTTACTAACTAAAGATTGTAGAAGACGTAAGAGCTAAATCACGTCACTTTATTTAGAGCTCAACATTAGCTTTTTACTTCTGGTGATTGTATTTAGGCTGAGTGGTGTTCATTAGTGAAAATGATCTTGCTGAACAAAATGTATCATAAACTTTTGTTTGTCTCGGATCTTATTTTCTGCAATAATCCTAAAGCCAGTGGAAAAATCCCATTGGTCTTTTGTTTATGGAACCAGGGTGATGCTAACATCCTGGGTTGGCGTACGAAAATACATCATCCCTGCATCACTCTATTTGGACTGTAGTTTTAAAGATTATAACTTTTAACTTTGGTTTCTTTTCCTAAAACTTAATTAAGGTAGTTTTTTCCTTAACCAGTGGCCAGATAAAAAACTCTTGAGTCCCTTTTGTATCATTTATGTATGAAAACCTGTTGCACCGCAGTACAAACACTTTGAATTTCTCCGACTCTTCCCCTGCAGAGCAGTGAGCAGAACTGGTATCTTACCTAATCACTTAAATATGAAACAAATTAAAGAAGAAGAATCATTTAGACGTCTCTCAATGTCACAAGTCGATTAAAAGAACATGCTGTAAATTATGCCTTTTAAATAGTTTTGACTCAAGCCTTCGAAGCCAGGGAATGTGCAGACCCCATCCACATCTCCATGGCAGTGTGCCCCCCCCCCCCCCCCCCCCCCCCCAACGTTCCCTTTGATCTTCTGAATACCCAACAGGCCTTTCAGGGTTAATTAGCATGCAGTGTTCATGTAACACAGGGAGCGAACGGTGAAGACAAAGAAAATGAGCAACATTCGCATGTTTCTGTGTCGGACTAAATCATCGCTGGTGTTTGGTGGCAGAGCAAATATACAGCTTGTGTTCATTATGACCATGTGAAAGGCACAGGCAGAGAGCAGCAGAGGCTGCTGGGATTTTTGATTCACCCCATTAACTTTCTTGTACGTCTCTGCCTTCTTTCCAGTTTTAATTTGCTTTCATGCGACAGTATCTCTTCATCGCTCCTGCTCTTTATGCGCCAGTCGCTCTCTCTCTCTCTCTCTCTGTCTCTATCATGCAACCTGTTTTTATTCTGTCCCTGTCTTCCTCCTCTTTCTCTCTCTTTAACCCTCAACACACACCAACGTCACACTGCTGTCTACTTATTTTAGTATTTAACAAATATGTTCTTAAGTGGCTCATTTCAGTCTTTTACAGTGGCTTTAATATAACACACCTGTATGAAATGACAATGTGGAAGGAGTCTGTGGTAGTGATGCACTTACAGAGAATTATCAGCTGTTTCTGCAGCTTCCTTCAGCTTTATAGTGAGTTTGAGCTCATTGTTTATCTGTCCGGACCACAACTTGTTCACACTGTTCTGGTTCACTCTCACCGCTCTCATAGCGTCGTTTTGGGCCTCAGCAGACAAGTCAGTAAAATGTCACTGTCCACTTCCTGCTCAGCAGAAGACTGGAGACCGACACAGTGAGAGAGCGGCTGGTGAACATAGTGAAGATTGTGAGTCCTCACGGTTCATGACGACTGTGAAACACTGTGGATACAGTTCATAAAAAAGTGAAGTTTAATGCAGGTTGGTGAACGAAGGTGAAATCCAGTCTCCTGTGTGAAAGCGATGTGAGCCACACCAGCCTCCATAGTTATAGGATCTTATTCAAGCTTTCATTTGCCGCAGTTCACTGTAACTCTTTACATACGCAGCAGATAACCTGTCTGTAACCTCCACACTCCAAAACAAGAGCTGCTGGTCTCCTTACTAGCAACAAAGAGGTGGACCACGTCTTTCCTGAGCTGGTCTCTAACAGACTCAGAGGACACTTGGGACAAACTGAGGATGCAACTTTAAAGTTCAGTTAATCTTTTAACCCAAACAAAATATGTGAAAAAACTGATGATGACATGAGTTTGTGCAGAAAAGTGTTGCTGTACAAAGTTCACCCTCCCCTGGGATCTCATTAACTGACACTGTCACCTATGCAGTTAACTCAATCTAAATAAACTATGGATATTTCTTGAATAATCACATATCATCTAAATTATGTATGTAACCCCGGCCCCTCCTCCAAACAAGAAAATCCCACTTTAACCTCTGCTCATCTCACAAACACAGAAGGAGCCACGTTTTCCTCCTCAGTCCTCTGAGGTTAAACTTGACTCAGGACTGAGGGTCGGGGCTGAATTTCTTTCTCTGTCTTACATTTTCAGCGACAGCCAGCGTCCTCCCCTCCCAAAGCATCAAACTGTTTCCTGTCATAGACGACCCACACTCCCTGACGTCGCCATGGTGATCATGAAAGGACACACCAGAGATCAGATTCCTCACACAAACTGGTATTTCAAAAAGAAGAGAGCGGTGAGCATGTGTCACCTCACACAGACTTCAGACCGGTTTCTGAAGCCAGCTGCAGGTGATATGATGAGGTGGAGATGAACAGTAAGCTGAGGGACAAATTCAATTCAGTTCAGCACAGTTCAACAACTTTATTTATCCCTGCTGCTCGCCGCCCAGATCAACAGAAACTATTGTTTTCCAACTATGTTTGCTGTCTTGCAGTTTGCTTTTACACTGCATTCGTGTTTGGGACATTGCTGCACTTCCTTGTTTGTTACTGCCTCAGTGTAACAGCAGCCGGACAGCACAATGTGCTGGATACAACTAAATTGTAACAGCAAATACATTTTGTAGGAAAAATAATTGCAAGTGGATTTTGTTTATCTCAAATATGTTGATACTGAACTTATCGGTAAAATCCAAACTGTTGCTCCAACAGTGCAGTCAGGAAACACGAGTCGACTCTGGGCAGAGTACAAATTATACATATGGTCAGTCAGTCAGTCAGTCAGTGACATTCACCCTTATAGTGCTGGTCCAGCACAAAAGGTAAAAGACGTAACCACCACAGGAACACAAAAGACTATTTACCCAAAATAATAAACATCTATTGATGTCAAAGCGTATCTCTACAACAATTAATCCTCCATCGTCTCACTGCTCATGACTGAACACCAGTGTCTGTTGAATTAGATAATATATGACATTTTATGTTGGTAATGAAATGCCAAGCCAACATTGAAAATGAAAGGGCACGCTATCAGCTAGCGAACATTAGTTAGCTAAACTGTAACGTACGCAATAGTTAGAAATTAGCTTACATTAGTGTCCATCTGCGGATACGTGACAATCTAATTCAGAAACTCAGAGGTTAAGAAAGTAAAGTGTAGTAAACAAGCTAGACAGTTAGCTACTGCTACTTATATTTGGCTACACTGTCCGCATAATGCATGGGAGCAGAGATTCGAGGGCGTGAGCCACTGATGGAGTTCAAGGCTAAGAAATGGTATGGTCCGCTTTAGGGGTGTCTGAAATCGTAGTACAAGCTTCTTCCAAACGTGAATTAGGGAAATATAGTGTAATATTTACAATTAGCAGTAAGTAAAATATATAAACGTCCCTGAACTGTTGTTTTTACTTCTTTTTCGGGGGGGGGCGCAAGCCTTAATTCAGACTCTGACTCTGTCAACTCAACTGATGCATCAACGCATCGACCTTACACTGCTAAACGGCCTCATTTTCTGCACATAGCTACGGTATATGTACAGGTCGTGTGAATAAAGATCACTCGCACTTCACAACAGAAAAAAACTCGCTGTGTTTTAATGTGAAAACTTTCCACACAGACGTTTGTTATTCAGAGCGACTGCCGCTCTGGCAATCAAGCGAGATTTTCCATGCAGGAATCTGAGGTCGGAGAAAGCTCCAATTATACAGGATTAATTCTAGTTTACAGACACTATTTATTCCTGCAGTTGGTGAAGAAGGAAGGAAGTTTTTCTTCGACAGTGTATTTTTAGAAGACTTGTTTTCACCACATCACGATCTGCATACGTTTTTTTTTTTTTTTTTTACAGAAAAAAACAAAGATTTTACACTATTACTCAAGCAACCCGAATACAAAACAAAAGACAAAGAAGCAGATTACACACACAGAGCATTCCCACAATGTTTATCTCAGTGTTCCCCAGGTTAGATCAACATCCCTTGTAAACTGTTCAGCACAAAATTCCCATGAGAACAGCTTTCCATCACTCATCATGTAATGTGCCTCGCTGCAACTTTTAGTTGAAAAGCAATAAACTGTAAACAAACCAGCGCTGTTTTCTGAGAGGGATGTTCTCCTTCGTCTGCCTGACTGATGTGCAAGGCGTGTGTCTGTAAGATCATTATTTTGAGACAGATACTTGACCTGCATGCAACACATATCATCCTCTGTGTCTCTGTTGCAGGAACTCTCCAGGATTTGTTCTAAAATGAAGCATGAACCTGGGAACATACTGTGACACCACAGTGCTCCGTTAATGCCTGTATAACAACAGCAGCATTGTGTGAGAGAGCGGGATCTGTACGGCTGGGTAAAAGAGATATACACGATGTCACAATGTGTGGATAGACATGTGAAGGATGGTATAAATGGAACCAGGTCAAACATGTGGATACAGAGCAGAAATACACAGACTCTCACAGATCTACGGCGGTTGGAGCAGAAACGTTGTTCAGGTGCAGATGTGATGCAGGCTGAGGCACATGAAGCGGATTTATCAAACAGATGCAGTGGGCAAGGTAAGTCTTTCTCCTTATTGCATCAGCATTTAAGGGAGGATCTCACAACTAACAGGAGGAGACGTGTTAACAGAGGCTGATTATTCATTTTGCTGAATTTACAAAGATCAAGCAGTTTGTGACAGACAGCTTTGCTAGAAGATTCTTGCTTGTGAAAGGTAGGTGAAAACAAAATGTACAGACAGACAGACAGACAGACAGACAGACACAGACGGACAGACAGACAGACAGACCAATGATAACCTGTAAGTTTCTTTCTGCTGTCTCTTCAGTGTTTTCATGGAGGGGAGGGGGGAGGGATGGATTGTCCATGATGGAGAGCAGTTTGTCCAGTGACCTAATGTTCCCCACTGACTCAAATGTCACCAGGTTCTAACCAATGACGGTCCTGGCCTTGTGAATGAGCTCACTGATCCTGCTGGCATCTCTGGCACAGATGATGCTCCCCCAGCAGACCGCAGCACATTAGATGGCACTCACTTCCACAGACTGGTGGAGGAGCTCCAGCATTTTGCGTCATACATTGACAAATCTGAGCTTGATCTGTGATGTTACTGTTAATATATGTCGATCCCATTCTTAGAAACAAAACAGAGCAATAACAATATAACTGTGGTGTAAAATCCCTACCGGCTGCAACAGCACATTCACTGCACTATTTTTCTTAAACATCAACTGTAAAAATTTCCTGTCTACCATTAATTTCCTCATCAAAAACTATGATGAACAATGTAATGGCATTTTCTTTGACAAAAGCAGGTCTGAACCTTGATTAGAAAGTCACCTTTGAAATCGAGAACTATGACAAATATTTCACATTTTTCATCAGCATCAAATTAATATTTTAATCCTGCAGCATCACAGAGTAACTCCGTGGTAACTATGGTAACTGTGCACAACAGAGACAGTGACATCTGTAACCATGGTAACTGTGCACAACAGAGATGGTGACTGTAACAGTGTTAACTGTACATCAGCAATGGTGGCAATGGTGGATGTAAATGATACAACTGTACACAACAGATTTTGGGACAGCTGTAACCATGGTGACTGTACACAGCAGAGATGTGACAGCTGTAACTATGGTGACTGTAGACAGCAGACACCTGTCAGCTGTAACCATGGTGACTGTACACGGCAGAGACGGTGAGAGCTGTAACCATGGTGACTGTACATGGCAGAGATGGTGACAGCTGTAACCATGGTAACTGTACACGGCAGAGATGGTGACAGCTGTAACTTAACATGGTCTGAAGACATAAAAATGAGAAATGTGTGATCAAAATGAAATAAAATGTTTTTGTTGACTGAACATTTCAAGTTAAATCAAAATCAGGTTCTAAACTACAGTAACGCTGCTGTGCTGCAGCTAATACAGGGATCTTTTCGGAAATAGCAGGACGTAGAATGTGATGTTTTTATACTTTACATAAATGAATGCATAATGGATACAATCCACTTTGTGACATTTAAAAAAAATTCATTTTACCAATTTCTAAAGTTTATATTCAACTGTTGGATTCAAGAGAGATGGTAGAAATATTTTAATCACTTTATATATAAAGAATATAAAACATTATAATAAAAGCTTTTCAAGAGAGAGTGAAGGCTGTGTAGTGGATGGAGGAAGTCTGAAAGAAAAAATGTGAAAAATAAAACCAGCTTGAAAACATAAAGACTTTTATTTTTATCATTTTAGTGAAAAACACTAGATGTCTGCTGCTGTGTGAATTATTCAGTTTATATTAAAGGAGGCTGGGATGGTCAAAGGGGGATGGAACAGATACGGCAGCGAAACAACCTGCATTTACATTCAATTCCACTACACTCACAACTTTCACCCTCCATCAGACAGGTTGAATGAAAACGGCCTCACGGGGTCCACGGGAAGAGCAACAAACAAAGCCACAACAAAATAAGAGGCCAAGTGGCGAAGCGGCGTCCAGAGTTTTTGTTCTTTATTTGTCTCTGGTGTCGAGTCTCATAATAAATAATGTGGGAATAAAATGGGAGAGGCAGTTTGAGTGAAACACAGACAGAGTCATGGTATCAATACAACTCCCAGATAGTCTCATTACAGGCAGAGGAGCAGCTGAGCTAGCCAGGCAGTTTAAAGCACAACATCATGAGCCTGTTACCGCCACAAATCACGGCTCCTACAGGGAGCTCCAACTGACACACGCACATTTCAATACTGAATGAATAACAACCAGGACGTCTGGTTTGTTGGTTTTCAAGAGGTTTTGATTTTCACTAAGGCGTAAGAACTGTTTTTGAAACTACAACCTGTGAGTGAAACAACTGCGACCATGATCCAGTCCAAATAACACAAGCAGCTCCATATATATTACCACAGTGGGGTCCAAAAGTCTGAAGCCACATATGGGAAATTGTAGTTACTTGAAATAATCTCCAGTTCTTGTTACTGTAAAGACGAGTTTCCAGCCCTGGAGCATAAATGTAAATTGAATACTACCTTGTTATTCAATAATGTCATTCCACTCCGAATAACAAAATGTCATGAAGTCTGTGGAGAATACAAATATAATAAGACTCTTATTGGCAAGTGAGAAACTTGAAACATAAAAGGAGAAAACCAACACTACCCAGCTCAGAAACAGAGTCTGGGTCTAACACCAGAAACAGATGTTCTCTAACCACTCCAGCTCCGTCTGCTCTCAGCACTAAGTGTTGTCCTTTCACAGCCAGGGCATGTGAAAAAATGATTCCTGACCTGTGAGTGCCTTGTGCCGTGACATTGTTAGATGCTGTTTTATTTAAACTGTGAGGGAAGCGGACTGTTCTCAGCTCGGCTATCACCGGGCTCCCTGCACTGACAGCACCAATTATTACCCCCGGGGTATTTGCTGCCGTGCGGCTGCAGCTCCGAGCAGACGGTGATGGGAGTCTTCCTATCTCTTTTTTAGAAAGCCTCTGGAGGCACTGACTATAGTCTCTAAAACCTTCTCTATTTCCTTGCCTGTGGCAAAGGGACCCGCAGCTTAATGTTATCTCATAAACAGGAGTCCCTCAGTCCCCCTCTCCTCTCTATGACCTACTCATATCTCTCTCTCTAACACACACAAACACACCCTAAACACGACCACCATCGCACCCCATCGGCATAATTTTATCTCGACTCCAGCCTTCAAAGGCATCATGAGCGTAATGTTTTCCTGACAGCAGAGCTGCTGCTTGTCACAGCCCCCAGCTCCTGCCCTCGCTCGCTCGCTCGCTGCAGGGTGTTAGCACTCCAGGAATAACCAACAGAAACTTTAGGTGTATCCATTGTCTCTGGATCTGATTTTGTTTCCCCCGTTCTCTCCCACTTTTGGGGGCGAGTTCCTGAACATGAGTACTGGCTCTGCTCAGGAGGTCCTACTCAATCCAGTTTTGAGATCTGATTTATCATTAAACTCTCATCAGACTCATGATGCACGGATTCAAAAATAGGCTGAAAATCGAAGCAGCAGAAGCAGAGATATGGTCTATCGTATTCCACAAATTCTTCTTCCTCATCAAAACCTGTCACCTATGTTACCTGCAGTGCAGCTGGACCTCTGACAGTTGGGTGGTAGATTTGGGTGTTATGCTAGTAGCAGCTAATGTATCCTGCTGCCTGTAGCCTGCAGCAGAGATATTACTTTTCAGACTTGTAGTGTTCAGACCCGACGCACGCTGACACAGGTGAGATCACCTGAGGACATTTATCAGACTTCACACAGCTCCCTCTGGAGAGGGATGTAGTCTGATTCTGAATATCCGACAAGTGTGTTGTGCTGCATTTGTTGGTCTAACCTGCAGCTTGTTTGCAGTGTTGTAAGTTACTAATTCAATTACATTCCCCAATCAACGACTGAGCCGGCTCTATTGAGAGCTGGTCAGCTGTGTGGGAGCTGGTCTGGAGTCAGTTTCATGTTCTCTCTGCAGGTGGGACTGTCCTCCCATGAAGGACGACACCATCAGTCATTTCAGCACAGAGAAATGCTCACAGCCTGTATTCAGAAACTGAGCCTTACAACAAGCCGTCAGGACATCTGGAACTTTGTGATGTCACAACAAAGCAGTCACCCCTCTCAGCCAAGCCCCAAGCCCCGCCCACCTGGACCCACCATCCAACCTTGCAGGATTTGGTTTCTCTGAGTGTTTTACCTGAAATCTGCTATATTTTTATTCCATCACTCAGACAAACAGAGAGCCTCTCTTCTGATTGGCTCACCTACCTGTTATGGCTAGAGCTCCAGAGAGAAGCCTGAGAGAGGAGATGTAAGACAACATCGAGATGGTTTTTGAAACCACAAATATATCTTCTTATGGATCAACACTTCAAATGAAACACATGAAAAGTGTAAAATATTGGGCCTTTGACTCAGGACACAGCAGTTTCCTGTTTCCAACTGACAACCAATGTTGTTGTTGTTGTTTTTTTTTTTTGTTTTTTTTTTACAAAAGCATTACCACCATTCTTCACTAACCTAAACCACATGGTGATTTTTGGAACCATGACAACAAAACCCCCCACCCTCAACAAATAATAGTCATCATAATAATAGTCATAATAACCAAAACTACGATCGTTCACTAAACCAAGTCATTTGGTTTTATTAGCAGTTATAAAGACGCGGATGGGGACGCCACATCAGGAAATACATCCATATGTTGTTGAAGGTACAAACCAGATATTGTTTTACTTTGGTTGGCTCTTCTATTAATTTAATGATGCTGACATTTAAAAGTCAGCACAAACAAAATCTATATTAGTGCCACCTTTTCCATAATTGTCTGAACTCTGTTACCATACACAACATGAACATGAAAATGATGACATCTGTGTTTGTGTTTTTGATGAGGTTCTGATCTGTAAAACAAACAAACAAACAAACAAACACAAAGGTAGAACCTCAAACTAAGACTTCACAGGTTCTTCCAGGCTCGCGTCGTGTGAAGCTCCAGGTTACAGGTCGGTAAGTCCCCGTAATGGAAATGAGCTAAATGGCTCCAAAACACCAGAGAGAGAGACTCTCGATTGAGGCTGTGCCTTTTGCTGATCTGCTGCCGAGTGATTTACAACTAATTTCAGGAAATTATCATTTGTATTAGAGGCTAAATTGAAAGCAGCTGTTTCAAGAGTTTTAGTTGTCAGAGAATTACTGTGAAAATGAGCAAATATAATAAATTAGAGAACGGGATTGAGTGAAAGGAGCGTAAAAGTGCAACAGCTTGACAATCACATCCGACTTTTTTTTACTATTGATACCAAAAAGCACCACAAATATTCCTATGTATTCACTGGATTATAAGCATACAGTACATTCAGTAACCTAAAGGAATAACTAATTCATAGTTTTTACTGGTTTAATTTGAGGATCCATTTCCTGTCTTATCATAAGTGAAACCAGGCATGTAATGAACACAAAAACACAATATCAACTGATGAAGAAGACGTCAGTGGCTAGAGAGTGAAATGATTTGAACCAGATGTCACATTAATTTTTAGTTCTCCATCACCCTGTCCACAGTTCTGCTAAATGGGTTAATAACACAAATAGTTGCCCTAGTTGTTGTAGAGAAATTATGTTTGGGGCATTAGTTAAAAAAACAGGTCACCCTGAAGAAAAACGCTGCTGCGTGTCATTGCTAGAGGGACCCTCACCCTGCTGCGCATCATCCCCTTTCCCCTTTTATAACGAGCTTTCAGAGCAGAGAGATTAATTAGTTTGAATACTGAAATCAGACATTAACAGTGATCGTCTTTAACTTTCATTAACAGGAGCAGTTAGGGGACAAATAATCCAAACGTCAAGGTAAAGTGAAAGTAGAAATACCGTCACAGAATATCTGTTTAGTAAAACTTTAACGTCAGATGTCAGCAAAGGTAATTTTGTGGATGGGTACATCTTCAATACTTCTGCAGAGAGGCTGGAGGGTGTTTTCACATTTGCTATTGTACAAATCTGTTAAACTTTCTATAATTAATAGTATCGTTTATGATTTGTTCATGTTCTCCAAATCATTTTTATTCCAGTAAAAAAAAAAGCCGTGGAATCGTTCGGTTAAAGAATTTATTATTAAAACAGTGTGATAGCCTGAGTCGAACTGAGCAGAAGCTGATTGTTTCCTGTTTCCTACAATAGTCAGAGACTTTTAACAAAGATGTGTTTTTTATTGTAACCATGACAATGCTTATGTGTGTCCCTCTGGGGGACATGGAGCAGCAATTTATTTTGTCATTTCATTAGGAGGAACCTGTTGTGATGGCAGCTAGAGCTAAAACAGCTCGACACTCTAACTTTTTATTATTACTGTAATAAAACTGTAATTTAATGTAATTTTCTCAGTTTATGTCCTTGTGCATAAACATGTATCTGCATGAAGTGAGTAAGACCCGTCATTACTAACCAGCACCACTGCACGGGCCTGTGGTCCACCAGGTCATTATGGACAGTGGTTGGATCTATTGGCTTCCTGGATTTCATTGTTGTTTTCTTGTGATTAGAGCAGAAAGTAGCAGATGGAGAAGTCTTTGAGCTATCACATATTTTACAAGCCAAACAGTCCTAACTACTTCCTGACTGACAGAAATCACATGCTATTTAATTAAATAATTATAATTCCAGTTCTTAATCCTTGACAGTTGAGATCGTAAACACAATTATAAAATATAAAATATCATCATATTGGAAAATATAATTACTTCTCAATCTTTTCAAATGGATATAAACACCAGTGCAATCAAGCAACATAAAACTACTCAGTGTGACAAACGGTTGATTGTAAAGTAGCCACCGAGTAAACCTCCTGTAAACAAACCAAAAGCCAGTCTAATGCTGCAGCATGTGGCAGCTTTATTACAGCAATAACAGCTGATAGACTGTTCCTTACTGAGATTACGTGCATGATGGAGATGTGTGCAGCCACACACTCGGCATCATCATGAGGACACATAAAACAGCACCGTAGAGGATGTCAGCTTTCTGTTCTACAGCGCTTATAAAATCATGTGGAGTGTTTTCAAGGTGGGACGGATCCAGCCATTCATCCTGCTCAGGGTCACAGAGGGCTGGAGCGTATCCCAGCATGCATTGGGAGAGAGTAAGGGTTACACACGGTAGACACAGGGCCAGCACACATTCAGATTCACACCTGAAGTTCAGCCTGAAGTCACAGATTCACCTAAAATGCATGGCTCTGTACTGTGGGAGGAAACCAACACTTAGATGGGGAGAATACACAAACTCTACACAAAAGGTCATAGGCAATAATAATAAACCAGGAATCTCTTTCTGGAAATATTTGCACCTGTATCTGTTTATTTTGCAAAAATATCTGCATTTGGATTTAAACAGATATTTGTTTAAACTTCCTGCCTTCAGTTGTTTTCTATGCATAATGTTTCTGCACACAAATATACCAAACACCATCTGTAATATAACAACTGAAACATGTACCTAAATATTAAACTACAGCATTAAATGTAAATCTAACCAGTCTAAATAAAAGTTGTGTTTTGTTAATAGTCCAGGTGGAAATGAATAATGGAAACAGAGCAGGAAGTTTTAAAACAAGTCAGAACTGCACTGGGACGTAGTGCATTATTTATCTTTAGAAACTGGAGTAAAAACTGAAAGTTGTGTTTGTGATGAGAGGAGGCTCAGACGAATTTAAAGTGTCTGATTAAAAGGATAAAAAGACATGAAAGGGTCATATTGCATCATTTTCAAATGATGGGGTGCGTGCAGTGGCAGTAGGTGCAGGTGATAATAAAGTTGGTCTGAAGTGTTGATGAAAGAGTCAGGCTCATGAGGAATAAGTAACACCTCTCTAACATCAGCCAAGCTTCCTCCTGCACTGCTCAGCTAATCTGATGAAAAACAAAAATATATATCCTTCCCGAGGACACAAACCAATCCAGACATTTGTATTCGTCATAAATGTTAGAATAAATACACTATATAACCTCCTGTATTAATTTTGCTTGTAGCTTGCAAATTCTACAATTTACAGATGTTCCCTGAATGCCTCACATGCAAGCAATATGTAGATGCTACCGACAGCACACACATCAGAGGCCCCTGTTAGGGGGGTTTTGGGGAAGCAGCACTGCACTGTATAGTATAGTAGTACATATGGAAGGTTTAGGGGGGGGTTTATGGTTCTCACAGCAAAATGTACCAATATGAGGGGCCTCAGGGGCCCATTTGCCCCTGGCGTGGCCCCGAACATTTGCCTGGTTTGTCTCTCTTGATGGTGCGCCTCTGGAGGAAACTGGAGAGAAAATCCAGATACATATGCAAAAATCTCTATGTGATGGCACTTCATTTAAATAATGTGGTAATCTTCAGACATTTTGGGCAGATGCCCCCACCCCCCCACCCCTCTCTCGGCATGCTGATTGTAACTGTAGGCAGTGAACAGATGATTTCTGTTTATTTGTTTCTGAGGATTCACCGGCCAAACTGGAGCCGAGCGTGTTGATTCATTATCACTTCCACACAGCTATGATACGGGCGGAGATTTGAACCCTCTTGCTGGGAGGCGACAGTGCTCACCACTGACACACTGAGCTTCACACAGCTCTGGATGTTTTATTCATGCTTTTCAGAGAAGACTGAAAAATGCCCAGACATAATGAGCACCAGTCACACACATGAAAGTGTGTTTTTGGCTTACAGCAAAGCAGTTACATGAAACCCAGATAATGACAGCAAATATCTAACAGGTCATTAGTGAAGACGTGACGTCATAGCTGATAATCATACATGAAACTACTCCTTTGGCTTGTCTTAGGACACACATGCTGTTGCCTGCTTTCAAATCTTCCACGTCTCAAATTGTCTTTTTTCTCAGAAACATGCAGCCCACAAAATTATAAATGAATTACTGAACAGACCAGGGGCCAAAAGGGACAAGGGTCCCTCTCTAGTGTGAACACTGAAGATCATAGACAGAGCCCAAGAGATGCACGATTGCTGCAAAGACACACAAAATGATGAGAAAGAGACTCAAAGAAACTACAGACACTAAACAAATGCAAAGAGAAACAACAGAGAAACAAAGATGCAAACGAACTACAAAGAGAAAGACATGAAATAATGGTTTGTGATTCTTTCAGTCTGCTGTCTTGCTCGTATGTAGGAGCCGTGTGAGGCTTATTACATGTTGCTGCCCAGGGCCATGTTGTCCCATAATCTGCCCATGTCTAAAATAACAAAGCACCTTACCCTACATGTCCATTCAACAAACAAACCCTGACCTCCTCAGTCTGTTTGAACCAGACAGTGAGTTAGCTTGAACTTTTCCCTGTCTGAGTCTTTAGGGAGCTTCATGGAATACAGTTGCCTGCTGGTGTGTTTTGTCCTCATGCCTGCTGCTGTGAGGGCACAGAGGAAGTCAGTCATCCTGAAGTGGCACAAAGGACGTGTACATTATGTAATTAAAGCTTCAGTTCTGGGGGGGGGGCACAGATAATCCCAGAGTCTCTGTGGTTCAAACTCTACTGCATGAGAACAAACTATAATTAGGCAAATTTACTTAGAAGAGTTTTTGTTTGTAAATCAAATATCAATCAGATAAGTATCATTAATCGGAGCATCAGAGGGTGAAAGGTAACAGACATGCAATGAGACAAATCTGGAAAAATATGTGAGACAAGATAATAAGTTATTTTGTGGCTTCAATCAATACTCAATTGAACAGGTTCATTAGTGTTCAAGGTCTTTTCACAATATCATATTTGGGCACTAATTGCTATGCATTATTGATTGTCGACCAGACGGACTTATGAGTTTCTGTTTTTAATTGCAAATGCATCTATACTTTCCCAACAACCTCGGCAAGAGAAGACCAAGTGTATGCAAAAAGTCAGTATGCAATGATAGTGTTCATTAGAAGTGGGATATCGCGTTGGATTCTTTTCTCTCTCTGAGCATTTCTTCTGTCTGCAGCTCAGCAGTGCTGTGGTGAATTTCAAATCGTGACGTAGCGTTCATGTATACTTTCTACCATCCCTGCGCTCAGAGTGGCCTCTCTCACACTGTATCTTCACATCAGCACCACTGAAGTCTGCTAACATGGACCGTTGTACTGAGGCAAGAAGGCAGGCAAGTTGGTGCTTCGTTCAAAACCAAATGGAAACAGACTTACGTCGGCCTTACACCAAACGACAAGCGATTTCACTGTCACAGACAAGTTTCCAATGTTGGAACAAAATCATCAGAGTTTTGCTAGAGTTGTTCCCGTCATCTCAATCGTTTGGTGTGTGGTAGTCGTCAAACTGTCTTAAGTCAGCCTTTTTTTTTTGTCTTGACGTTCTGATAAAATCAAACATGTAAGTACGTAAGTTTTTAGTCTTGGCTCATGTAAATAGTGACGTTCAATGACGTGACCGCTTCTCCAGCACCAAACAAGAAGCACCAAAACTGAGTTGATAGTGAGCATGGAGGCGACTCCGGGGGGGAACAAGAATGTGAGTCATTTGGTGTGAGGCCAGCAAGAAATACATAAGAGAGGCAAGGACGACTGGATAGGAGGAAAATAATTTCAAAATAAAACAGGAAATCCTAAATACAAAGTCCAAACACAGTCATTTTAGAGGCAAATCATGACAATCAAAGTGTTAACTGTTAGTGATTAACTACCTTATATAATAATAATACTGTTGAATTTTAAACAGTCTGGACAAAAATAGTTTTTCTTGTTCTCCTGTAAAAGTCCCCCAGGAGCATGATGGGAAATCTCTAAGCCCAAAGGAATGTATCCGTAGTCTTGGAAATAGTAACCCTGCAAGATCCTTAGTCTTTACAAAATGTTATAGTGTGAGACTAAAACTCTGTGGCTTATGACACATTGTGTTTAGATGTTAGAGGGTGTCGGACTTCACTCCTTTAACAGTCTTTTCAAAGTCCTCTAGTGTGTGTTCAGCATTAGTAAGTACACAACCCTCACAAGCAGAAGGGTTTACTGTACCACTCCACATACTCTATTCACGTATTTGTAGACATACAAGGTTGCATTAAGGTATTTTCAAGAGTACACATCCACATGCACACACATAAACATTGCAGTAGGTTATTATGGACACACACACACACAAAAACTTACCTGTGCACTTTCTGCTGCTCTCGTCTTTCTTGGAGGAACTCATCAGCTTGCAGTTGAAGTTCTCCTCCCAGTACTCGGCAAACCACACGTTCCTCCGGTTGTTCTCCAGAGTCCGTGACGTGAAGTACGCATCGAACCCTAAAAGGGTCAACAAAACAAAGGAGGTTTGCTCATTAGGCTGTAACAATCACAGAGCAGATCATGCAAGCACTGAAGGTGACAGCAGCACTCATGTGTGAAGAATCACAACAAACAAGATGTGTTCCCTAATGCATGATTGTTTATCTGCTTGTCTATTCTGCTCTTAAATCACTGCTTTTATGCAAATACATTCAAAGTGCTCTCAGACGCAAGTTCACTTCTTCAGGAGTGACTTCAATCTGCCACTGCTGTTAATGAGGCAAATAACTTGTAAACATCAGCGGATAATGACAAAGGTGAGTTTGGGGGCCATGTACAGGAGATGCTCAAACTGGAAAGCAACAAAAAACAAAACAAAACAAAAAAACATCAAAGTCTAAAAATGTATTCTAAAAACAAACCCTCTGTTGAATCAGAACCTCGGGCACTCCTGCCAGTTAACCCAGTTCAAAAACGTTGCCTTGTGCATCACTGCCCAAACATATGCCAAGACAAAAACAAACCCCTTGCATGTAGCTATAAAATTCTTGGCAAGGAAAGAAAACTCCACTGGGATGAATGGAAACTGCATCTTGGATCACCAGAAACAGCTTGATACATATAACCTATGCACAAATCACAAAGGGCTCAGAGATGTGGAAGGTGGTGTGTAGGTTTCTAATCACATTAAGAGATTATCATTAACTGTGAGGATAAACAGACTTCAAAATAGGAAATGGGTAAAAGGCAAAAGGAAAAAAAAAAAACCTATAACACAAATAATACAAGTTATAAAATCATCTAAACAAACCAAGATCAGTATAAAAAACGACATTACACAATACATTAGCGGGGCCAGTTGGTAGCCAAATTAACACGGTCTCTACACTACAGTAATTTACACTGTTTTTCCATGAAATGATTGTGACAATGTGATTTATTTCTTTTCACCTGGGTAATTGGGACACATAATGTAATCATTGCACCTGGTCAAAAGTGATTACTGATGCATTTAAAAAGGAATAAACAGAGGATGGGGTCTGAAAACAAAATTATTCCAACTTTATGGGCGACAGTATAAATCCTAATATCACTTGTGTTTTTGCAGACCCCACAAATAAATGTGTAAAAATAGTGATTCCTTCTAACACCTTTTTGCTTTTATTTTGACCTTATTTGACCCAATTTGTAGAAGATTATTGAAGTCACAAACTTTGATGCATGTGGTGACCATAAGTGACCATAAAGTATTTTTCATTACACCACAAAAATATATGCTACAAAAAGAGGGTATACTTCCTTTGTCTGATAATAGTAATTGAAAGCCAGAATAATAAAACTGTATACTGTCCTACATATTGAGGTAAATAATGATACTACCATCAGTTAGACCCATCCATCCATACATCCATACATCCATGTTTTTAATCACGTTTTACAGCTAGGGTCTCTGGGAACCCAAACAGAAGTAATTTGTAATTTTTTGTAAAGGATTTTGTTCAAAGTCATGTTCATTTCTCTAAACTTAGGAAAAGTGAGGAAGTAACAAGACAACAACGTTAAGTGTATTTTTTGAGGGGACACAGGGTCTTGAGGACCTCATTGGAAGGCTTTACTATTTGTGACAAATTAAGTTCAGTGTTTTCATCAACCAGCACAAACATCCAGTGATACTGACTGAAGTTTTTAAGAAGCCTACAGAGAAGTAAGTGACAGTATCGTCAGCATAGAGGTGAACATTTGCATCAGTTGCATTTTGATTAGACTGTTTTTATGTATGTAGAATAATACTTGTTGGACCATTAACTTGGCAGTTGACCAGCTACTACCTCAGAAATGTTGGTAAGTGTAGCCAAGTAGGCTGAAAGGGCTTGAGAGAAACCTCAATCAATTATTTAGGAAATAAACATCAATTAGTTATGTTTATTTAAGAAGGAAGGAAGTATCATATATCAAGATATTTTACTTTTATACTTTAGCAAATACATGACATAAAGGCTGATTAAGTCCCAGATTTGGCTCTGTAGTCTTAAAATGTTAATCTATTCACTATGGAAAACTGACTGTTGGTATTGGACAGTTAAGCATCCAGACTGGTACTTTCCAACAGACATGTCACAATCACAGATTATATGAAAACTATCTGATTTTTTCAACTGGGTTCTGGACTAATCTGAACATTTTCATACAGCCTGATCTGCTGAAATCAGAGGGAGATCTGAATGGAGATGCCTAGCTATAAACTTTGGACCAGTGATGAAAGACTCGAAACCTACTCTCTAATGTACAGTTTCAAACCCAATCCTTATCAAATCACTCTAATATATAATATAATATATTATCAAGGAAAAAAAAAGAGCAATAGAGTCAGAATTCACTTATTTCTTTGTTGACAGCTTCATCTCCTCCAATCTATCACTCAGATCCTCACAATAGCCAGTTCAGGAAATTGAGTTATTAGGAGAGAAGTCTGCACTTAATCATCTCCCCACTCTCCCTATAAGTATTGTCTTCAGAATGACAGGCACATGAGCCCTTTCTATCTGTCACTGATACCGGTGAGATGTCCTTGACACCCTCTGATGATGTCACTGGCGCATACATTTTAATAATTTCTGACAGGCTGAAATTAGGATCTTGACCTCTAAGTTTCTTTGCATAGACTTGGTTTGTGAAAGAGGTGGTGGAGATGGGGGTTAAAGGGAGACATAAAAGAGCTGGGGAAAAATAGAATCGACGACAAGAGGATAAAACTTGAAAAGAGTCTATTACAGTCAGAGATCTAATTCATAATTCACTCAGTGATGTGATCCCACTGTGAGATGGGCTGATGGCCTTTTGCTCAGAGTGACTCTGTGAGGGAAGATACTGAGCCGGTGGAGCCTGAAGATGTCGGCCTCTTCCTGCCAGGGGCAGATATTTCATCTGAGGGAGTCTCACTCCTTTGCATAACAAACATGGTGTGTTACAAAGAGTGGTGCCTCTCTTAGTGTACATCACTGGTTCACAACCTTTTTTTGTCAGATTTACCCCCACAGCCCTGTCAGATGAACTCAAGTAACTCAAGAACTCATTTTCATTTATCTTTTATAATAAACAGTGCTTTATCTTTTGGACAACGGCTTTCTTTTTAATGTGGAGAGTTGGGCCTTTTTGCTCACCCATCACAGTGCTTATCAGTGGGACAAAAATGAACCACTACACTGGATGTCAAGACAACTAACTATAAAACATGATACTTTTTACAATATTGTTTTTGATGACCATTCATCAGTGACTCTTACATCAGATATAAGACTTTTATTGTTATCATTCTATCCTTGCTACCTGCTCCCACAAAATTCAGAAAATGCAGTCGATTTCACCTGAAGCACAAAGAGAGGCAGAGGATGCTTCGCACTTTGCTTATCTTCCTTGTTAAACACTTGTAGGGAAATCATTGTCATGCTAGATTTGAATTTGTTGATTTGTCCTCTTCTTTCAATACAGTTCAACCCCATATTAAAACCAGCAGGCTTCCTTTTTTGACTTCGGTAACAATCTTCTGTCTGACCAAGTTTGCTCTTCAACTGGCTTCCCACAAGGATGGGTGCTGCCGCCCCTTTTATTTATCCTCTACACAAATATGTCATGGCAGGAGTTTTAGATGGGATCATCTTAAAGTATGCATGTGATCTCTAGTTGGCTCCAGAACAACGAGACCAGCTACGGCCTCGTCATCGACGACTTTGTCAAGTAGTGTCCTGAGTCCTACCTTCAATTAAACATATCCAAGATAAAAAGAAGTGGTCACTGATTTTAGAATACGATGTCATATAGACAGTTGAGTGTGTACAATCTCAGGAAAGCATTGACTCAAAACTGTACTTTGAAGTAAATTGTGAAGCAGCAGTGCTTGTTTTGTTTGAGGAAACCGTCCAATTTCCACACTGACAACACTCTGACGACCTCATTGTGTCCCGCTTTTATGGAATCGATTCTTTTTCTTTCGTGTTGGGGTTTGGAAACCTATCGTTAAAGAACAGAAACTCTCTGAATCAAATTGTTAAATAGTCTAGTAGGCTGATTGGTGAGTCACAGCTTAACCCAGCGTCTAACAGCGTATAGCTGGCTTGATTTTAAATGACGACTCCCACCCTTTGAATTTCAGCTTCTTCCTTCTGGTGTATAGTTCCAAAGTGCAGAACAAAGCGGTGCAAAAAAGGCTTTGTTCCCCCAGCCATCACTCATTCGTAGCAACATTGCACAGATGCTATAGAAGCAACATCTTTTTTAATTCTTATTTTTAGTGACTTAGTGATGATTAAAACCATGAGTACTTTTATTTTGTTTGTCTATTGTCTGCGTTGTTTGTAGAATCTACCTATAGGTACAAATAAAGTAATCTAAACCTGAACCTGATGCCCCCCTTATCTTTACAGTTTCAGCTGATTTTTTTTGCTACAGTCTCTCTGTCTCTATCTGGAGCCCAATGAACAGGAACGAGTCATGTCATAAGGTCTTCCCTGTTAGGCTACATACAGACTGCTCTACTATACCCATGGAGGTTGTTGAGGCTCTGTGCAGCCTGAATGAATGAATACCTGCTGACACTGCAGGAACATTAAATGTACCATAGCGTGACTTCTATTGCTCCATTGCATGTAACCAAATGCTCAAATTGCTTGCCTTTTTGTTCGTGCTTGTCAGACCGTGCCCCCTCTGATTTTACCTCTCACTTCTGTAATGTCATGTGATTCTATGTTGTCACGATTTAACTTCCTGTGCTGATTATCTGCTTAACATTGTTCTGAATTATTAACTGCCTGCAAGTTTTTTTTAGGTTAAATTTTAATTTAAGCCGCTGCTAAGAGGCCCATTGTTAATGGTTTTACAGCTACCCCGCTAACTGCAGCTGGTGACGGCAGTCTTTGTTCCCCGCGGTGGCCTTGGCGAGCTTTGCATGGCGCCGCATGTACCAGTTCTCCACCTGAGCAGAACAAGAACCACCATCACCAGCTGCAGTCCAACACAAACTGAAGCCGGCACAAGCCGAGGCTAGCTGGTTAACAGCAACTGAACTGTGATTGGTTGTGACACAAAAAAAAAAAAGACAGCATTGTGAGTGAAGAGCGGCGGCGAGCGCACAAACAAATCAACTTCTGGTCAGGACTTTTAGAATAAAGTTAGAGCGTAAAGACGATGCAGACATTTGTGAGTTGGGCCTGTAGACTTGGTGTCCAGGCAACCATATGCAAAACTAATCATGTGACCATGAGTTCTAGCACTGACCATCAGTCACCGACGAGGCAGCTCAGAGCTCTTTGTAGTAAAAATACAAATACTACACTTACTACCAGAAAGTATATAGCATCTATAAAGGAAACTAACAACAATTTACAGTTACAATACAGAGGATTAATCAATATTTCTAATCTTTGTTATACTACCATTACTATGAAAAACACAACAACCAATTTGAGCGTAATTCGTTTTTTGCCCGATTCAGTTAAATTGTTTTCTATTTTATTATTTTTTTTTATCATTTTTTGCATTGTGCCCACAGTGCTGTGGTTCTCCACCAGCATTGCATCTGTTATTCATCAGTCAAAACAAATCTTCTGTGCATCTGCTGCATCACTAATGCAGGATTTTCACCTACTGTATATTCCCTCTGTGAGTGGAGCCACAGTGCAACAGAAAGGCAGTGTGGATGCTAAAACTAGGGCGAAGCCATGACTGACAAGCAGAGTCTGATTTTCAGGCCCCGTCTCTATGGGCTGCAGAGGGACAGCTGTGCTGCTACCATCTATTTAAAGTCTTCTTTTTTCTTTGAGATGTCGTGTAATGAATAAAAACAGAAACACTCACTTGTTATTTCTTACATTGATATATTCTGATGCATGCAATAAAAGCGCACAAGTGCTTTAAATAAATAATAAATACTATAATACGATATGTAATAATACTTTAACAGTTTAAGTAGTCTATATGCATTTACTCTCCGTCAGTTCTGGAAGAAGCTATTCTCTCCTCAAAGCAACATCGAACAAAAGAACACATATTAAATTGTGTCTGAGTGAAGGGCAGATTATTCCTGCGGCATCTCCCCACAGCTTGAAAGAAAACTAAATTAGAAATGTCCTTGTAATTACTCTTTGGAAAGAAGCATTAGTGCAACAGTATGCAGGGCATACATTTGGAAAAAAAGTGGGGATTCAACAATAATTGCAGCTGGATGTAACCTCAAGGGCGAACACTGTGTTTGATCTTAATTTATATGAATCCCTGATGGGACTTAGCCTACTTTATGGAGCATATAATGTCAGATCTGAGTTTGTCTTTGGGTCCTGAGGAGAAGCTGCAGTGCCACTGAACGGAATAACAACCACCCCCACCATTGTTTGATAAACACAAAGAACAGACTGTTATATTAATGTGCAGCACGACTCAGGTTTCCCTGCTCTTGTTTAGTTATTCAGATTTCCCCATTGTCTGTATCAGAACGGCTTCATATCTGTCAGCACACGAAAACTGACTCATACGTGTGTGTTCCTGCAAGGCGCACAACCCTTATTATGAATAAATAAAAGCAATCTTTTTTTATTCATGTGTCATAGACCTAAAGGTGCCCAGCCCACATGGGCTTACAAGACTCTATATTATATAACCTTCAGAGGCAAGACAGAAAGTAAGAAAGAAAGTTAGTACTGTATACGTGTGTCAGACACGTTATAGCAGATAAAACTTAAACATTCAATGCTTTCATACGCTGGTGAAAGGCATTTAACAAAGTAATATACAAACTAAATTTGTATTGTAAAGCAAATCTAGAAAGCAAAGTTGGCTTGGACGATATGCAATTATCGTTAATATCTCGATAGGTCGGCCCATAATATATATGATATACGATTTTATTGCAAATATTGTATTTTATTTTGTATTTCACGTTTCATGTATTTCACATGCCAAGGTACAATGTACAGTAAGAAAAGCAGTGAAATTAGGGTTTGACTTGACTGTGAAAAAGATATTGCTATATCATTTACAAGCTATATTATTATCATCCTGATTGTCCATACTGTAAATCAACTACATGCTCTACTCTGTGCACACAACATCTATTGCATGATTTTTTTTGGAAGTATTTCCTTATATGATTTGAGGATCTAAGGACAGAGAGTGTTATATGATGTAAACAGTGTAAAGCCCCTTGAGGCAAGTCCAAGATTTGTGATATTGAGCTGTATACGTAGAATTTGACGACTTTTTTCTGTATTAAACCAGACCATGTTCTTCCCTTAATTCCCTTGATATTTTAGCTGAAACAAACACGTTTGCCCGTGAACATTTCACTGATACCTTCAGTATCAACATATTCGTCAAATTAATTAACACATCATCATTATTATAGTAATAGAGAACATAATCTGATTGCAGTGACATTGCAGTTTAGTTGAGTGAAAACATTCCTTGGAGACAGGGCTGGAAAAGAGAAGCGAAGTCCACAAAACAAGCCACAGTATGCCGCTGTTAACTTCCTGTTTCCTACCGACAGTCAGCGTTGGTTTAATCACCAAGTGTTTGGTGTCAGATCTGTGTAAAGTGATGAGGAGACTGTTGCACTCCTGTCAGATCTCCATCATGTTTTCCACACGGTTCATTTGAGCTTCGACTGGAGCTCTTCTTAATGACTTCATCTTCTCCTGCAATGGTTTAATGGCAGCGAGTGGAGAATCAGCTCCACCAGCTTGTTTAGCTCCATCAACCAGTCACACAGCTGCAGTGGAGGGAAACAAGACTTCCCTCATCTTTTGCTCTGATCATTTTCTGTAATTTCAGTTAAAAGTCGTGTGGAAATTTGATTGGAGATTTGTAAAAGTTTTTGGAGGGCACTAACAAATGATTTTGTTCTGCAGAAATGACAAACGCTGTATTTTGTCATTATAATTTGGCGGACTCATTGCCTTTCACTGTGCCCAGAATCCTTCACATGCTTTGTTAAGGGCTGAAACACAACATTGTAAAGGGCAGTTGGCCAAAAGCATGACTGAACATTAATTACTTAGGAACACAACACACAGTGTGTATTTGTTTCTATCGGTCTTGCTGGGTGAAAACTAATTTA
This sequence comes from Seriola lalandi dorsalis, assembly GCF_002814215.2. Taxonomy (NCBI): domain Eukaryota; kingdom Metazoa; phylum Chordata; class Actinopteri; order Carangiformes; family Carangidae; genus Seriola; species Seriola lalandi. The sequence continues at coordinate 141,248 of NW_019525502.1, forward strand.
GTGGCTTGACGATGTAAGCCCACTGCCCTCACCTTTAGAGTCAGCCTGGTGCAGCATGTTGTTAAAAATAACTGTAACTGCCCTCAGCTGTAACAATTTCCTAATAAGCAACACTGCGCCAATCCATCCATCATTATTCCAGCCATGTGCTTCTCCAGAATGCTGCACCTGTGTTTCCCAAACGCTGAAGATAATAGAAAAGCTAATTACTGTAAGTAGATCCACTACAAAAATAAAGCAATGTTTTGATATCGAGGTTTTAACAGGCCTGGCTTGTTGAGCGGGGGTGAGCGGGGGAGTTGAAGGCAGAGACAAAGACACTGCGTCAGGTGAAAAGGACAGGTGCGTGCAGCAGTTCTGATTCGACCACTCACCAACAATGGTCAACAGTTGGAGCTGGTGTGATTCAGGCGCTGGCACTTTACCTCCAAATCACCGCAATTTAAATAAATCTGAATTGAAATCACAGGGAAAAAAAGAGACTGCAGAACTGCGGAAATATCGCCATATTAGCCACCATATGCAATATTTTTCATAATATTGTGGTAACCCCTGGCGTTCTCTCTGGGTTTGGGATCCTTTATTAATCTGTGTCTTTGTCTGCAGGTAGCTGATTGGTACATCTGGAACACCTGTGGTGCCCAGTGTGATGCACATCACACACTACCGATTTTACTGATTTTCACACCTCAATCTTAAAATTAAATTTTGCATTCTAATTTGGTTTAATACAACTATTATTTATTAATCCTGACCAAGAAAAAAACATTAACTGCTTTGCTTGCTATGCATTGTACCTTGGCATGTGACGAATAAAACTTTGACCTGCTGCTTAGTGGCAGCGTCGCTTGTACTTAAAACAGTTCATTCAAAATAAAATACAACAATAATATTGCATTTTGCGATATTTGGGCCGGACTGAATTAAGATATTACATTTTGGAAATTGCACAAACCTAATACGAAGTCTATCATCCAGGATCACTGTATTGCTTACAGTACATTTTGCATTGGCATGTGAAAACTTTGAACTCCTGTTTAGTGGCAGCATCGCTTATACCTGAAACATACAATACAATAATATTATTATGTATTATTAGAAAAACAAAAACAACTGAAACATAAAACACGAGAATATAATTATAAAAGAATATATAAATATATTATAACCTCCCCCACCTCTGCACAGCAGACAGGAGCTGATCACAGCTGCTTCAGCCACTTCTAATGAGGACAATTTAAAACCCAGGGCTCAAACTGTAGCCCACAGTGCTACTCACTGAATCGATGACATTAACCCCCCCCACCCAAAAGCATCTTGTTGTATGTAGTTATGTAGGAGAAGGTATTTATCACAGCTGTCAGCCCAGATCAAAAGAGAAGCACAGCAAACGTTGTTGTGAGAGGAAACTTGTGACAGAAATAATGAGGAAATCCACACAGTGGAAAGTGAAGGTTAGCGGCTTCCACTCTCTGGGGTTCGGTCGTGCAGTTCTTGTTCACTGAAAAACATCTGACATTTTCTGGGTCAGGGATTTCACAGACAGACGCGATGTAAAGAGTGTCAGGCTATTGTGACATGTTATCTCAGTGAATTACCACTGCCACACAGTCAGCCACTGCAGAGACCAAAGTCTGAGATTTTCAGGGTCAGGTGCTGTGATGTGGGTTTGTGAAGCAGAGTCTGTCACTGTTTGTGACAACAATGTTGTGTTCTATTGCTTTGTTTTTGTTTTATCATGTCAACATTAAAGTAGAGTCAGTTTTGGAGTACATTTTGTTTTATTTTTAAAGCAGTGAGAGCAAATCTCCGTTTAATTCCAGCTGACACAGAAAAACTAAAACTCAATCAGCCGCTGATTTTAACAGAGACGCTGAGAAAGAATTAAAAGTATCAAACAAACAAAAAAGAGACATTTTCTAAAATTGATAATTAATAGCTGCAAGTGAAAGATGCTGTATTAAACGTCCTATTATCAACCAAACCTGAAACAGCTGATAATTGATAACTGACTGACTCAGCTGACAGGCCTATCAGCAGCCAATCAGAGAGGATTATATCACCGGACTACTTCCTATTTATCTGACACATCTTCACATCACACACGATGAAGACAGAAAGACATCAACTCAGAGGTCATGCAGGTCAAACATGAGACCTGACATGTAGAATAATGATATAATAGCAGGTCTGTTGTAGAAAAACAACAGTTTTATAGAAAAATATAAACATCTATCCAACACTGCCTTATGCTGTGTACAGAAATAAGAATGTATTGAAACACATATTGAGCTACTGTATTATTAGTCTTGCTCTGACTGATTGCCCTGCGTTCCTCTGCTTGCTGTGACGTGACTGCACCAACCTCTGTGCTGCCAAATCTCTGAGACTTACTGGGTCAGATTTTCTTTCCTGAGCTGCTTCTAATGCCATCAATGTGACGGCAGTGCTGTGTCTTCTTGATTCACTCAGTAAACTTTGTTAGGAAACAATGATATTAGGTACCACCACAAGAATGTGAATAATCATAAAACGATATGAGAAAGCTATAAAACCACTAATGAAAACTCTGACAGTTCCTCTGAACTGCTTGTGTTGGTCCCCTCACACTAACCTGACACCGCTTCATTACAGCTCCCACCACAAACTCAATATTTTATACTTATTACATTTGAGTAAGTGGTGTTTATGCTGAGAGAGGACACAAACCAGTAAGAGTTTATTTACTTCCCCTCCATACTTGATTCAAATCTTTATGTGAATGATTATATCTTAAAGATGCCATCCAATGAAAATCAAGTTTTCAACCACGTTAACATGTCCATATGATGTTTTTTCATATAATACAACACAGATCGGGGTAATATCGGGCACGGGGCTGAATAAACCTGTAACCTTGTCAGTACAGAGAGCCAGTTGCAATCAAAGATGCTAACTACGCTAACCATTCTGATACATCTGCTAGTCACTGATCAGGGTTTGACTGAGGCTCAAACATGTGGCTGACTCTCTCCAATGTTTCCTCTGCTAACCATCTTGATATGCACTGCTCTTTCCCCTGCTAGGGCCAGGCTAGGGAGTTAGCGGTTAGCTCACCAACAATTGCAGCTCACCAGTCTCCTCTTTCAATCTCCTCACAGGGGGAGAATTTTACCATCATAAACCGTGAGACCTTAGTAAAGCCGAAGGAACACATATTAGCACAAGTCTCCCTTAAATGCATATGCAATAAAAAGAGAGATAAAACTATGGAAAACTCATATAGATTAAATGCAAACTGTGTGATAAGTACAGCATGTGCAAATCTTCAGCAGGAAAAGCTGCAGTAAATCTGACCCTCTGTTTTTACAGTACTTAACAATCTGCAGCAGGAAGAAGAAGAAAAGAGAGGTCAGTAATAACAGATACATACTATGCCTCAGCAGATAACAAGTGAGGATCACACCCAGTTATTGAGTCAGACGTGTGTGTGTCTGCAGACGGCAGTGCTGAGAGGAGCTGTCACTCTGACCCTGTGATTGCAGTAACTAATCAGAGTGTCATTCGGCGCGGTGCGTTTCCTCACAGACGTCAGGTAATTGCTGCACATGCATAATGAAGAAGGCTTTGAAGAGAACCAGGAGGAGTTACCTCTGGTCTCTCTGCTGCTCTGCTATTGATCTAATACCCAAGCTGAAATCTCACTCTACCTGCGCCTCTCTCTCTCACACACACACACACACACCCTACACTTCTTGGCGTCACTTTTTAATGAACTGGGTAACCCCTTTAGCATCATTTTTCAATGTGCAGGTTACGCTGCGGCAATATTAAAGCGTTTTATGGTTCTGTTTAGACTCTCACGGCACTTGGTTAAGTGTGTCGGACTATCCTGCGTGTTGAAAAATGACCCTGAAGTGGTTCCCAGTGCGTTAAAAAGTAACACCAAGGCGTCCTGACCGATTATCTGTATGTGACGGGTTGGGAGTGAGACCGCCCTGATACATCTTCCTGTGAAAACCCATCGCCTGCCTTTTAATGACGCCATCAATCTGCCTTTTCCCTCTTTGACTCCTCTTTTGGCTCGTCTCTCTGTCTCTTTCACTCTAACTGCCGCCTTCCCGTCCTGTCCTCTGTCAAGAGGGCTTTTCATCCTCCTAATTGGGACACACACACAACAACACATAATGACTTTAAAGCCCTGCTCCTTGAAAACACATTGATGTCTTGACACCGGACTTATTGTCTCCAAAGTGATGTATTTTCAGCATATTAACACCCCCTTCTGTTGACTATTCATGTGAGGGGCAGGTGGGATCAGACCCTGGAGGACACACAGCGAAACAAAAACAAACCAGACAAACACATAAGTTTCTAAAGCCAACTTTTCCTTTCATGCTATGGGGGAAGTGAAGCAACGAAGTCAGTTAGTTAGCTGTGAGCGACAACTCTTTTGTTTTTAAGCCTACATCTGTTTACATGTTGTCAAACTGTCCCCATTGGAAGTTAAGAGTGTGAGCTATGATCAGTTCCTGTTTGCAGTGTACCTGCAGTAAAGGCCCAATTCAAATCCCAGAATACCTTCAGTATTTTAGATGACTTACTGTGACCTTCTAACATATTTTGCTTTCCCTGCCCTGCCTTCTCCTCTCTTTATTTTTAACGGTTATACCTAATGAAGTAAAACGACTTCAACAAAGCTTCAGACTTGAAAAGGCAAAGTGGAGACACACACAGACGAAAAGACCTTGTGAGCTGAGGACACTCCTGGGCAGCGGTGAGTGTGAGGTGGGAATCCTGGAATAGGTTATGACGTGTGTGTGTGCGCCGATATCGCCGGTGTGTAGCAACCTGCTGCGTTAGCCCTCTCACCTCAGGGCCACGGGGCAGCGTTAAACCGTTTCCATCCCACCGTAACCACTGCGCGTTAATGTGTAATGTACGGCGTGTGTGTGTGTGTGTGCATCACGTCAAATCCCTGCCACAACATGTTCACGCCATGCTGTGGCTAGCTTCATGAGCAGCCATCTGGTGCTCAGAGGTCGTGTTCCAAGCCAACCGGTTTCCATTCTGCCTGTCCAACTTTACGCTCTGCAAACCACAACTGACGTGACGGTGTACTCTAACGGAGGCTGTAGTTTGGGGTTTAATGCAGGGATTTCAACCATAATATCTCTGAGAAAGGGTCTGAGCATGTGTGGAGTGGTTATACAGTTTTCTTATGTGTATGCAAAAAGTGGGCTACAACACAAAGCCATAACCTGGACCCATGTTTTTACAGATAAAAGCATTAATGTCACACATGACTATTTCTACCTCCACTGGATGAGAATGGTGTCTGTTGCCATGGTGAATCGTAGTATCAGAGCTTCATTGATTACTTTTTTCATTCATCACCTTAACTCAGAGTGAGCATCCTCAGTGTTGACTGAACTGACCCTGATCAGCTGATCTCCAACCAAAAACTCTGAATTCCTCATCTCAGGTTTAGACAACTCAGAGTTCAGGGTTTGTTGAACCTGCTCTCTGGAACAGGTGCAGCTTTTTATATAACAATGACAAGAAAACCGTAGATTGTGTCTGCAGTGGGAGGAGAATCAGACATAAATGAAGTTGATCTGACGTATTTCATGAAAAAGAATTTCTCTCTTGGCTGTTTTGCTGGAGATTTTGAGACGATCCCTTACCTCAGCTTTCCCACTTTCAAGTCAGGCAACTCAACATGGAATCATGAGGTAATATTAAACCTGTCGAACATCAGCCAAGCTTTATCCTGCACCGAGCAATCTGTGGAATATTACTGCAAAACTGAATGCTGTTCAAATGGATAGACACTAACCTGGTTTTATGCAGTAAAATAAATGTGATCTGATCTTTGTCTAAGTCACAAATACATACAAACACAATGTGCTTATGCTAATAATGGTTTGTTTGTGGACAGATGAATACGTAAACGCTTTGAAATGACTCTGTAACTCTTTCAGCGTTATACAAATCAACAATTCTTGATCGTAAGTCTTATAAGATCTTTTTCTGAGACCCGGTTCCCATCACAGATGTTTCTTGTGAATATCAAACTCAAAAAGTGTTTTGTCTATCTTTTCTTAAGAGTTTGATTAACTCCTGACTCCAGTTAGCTTTTGTTGATGCTATCAGCCAAGTGTTTCACATGTTACTGTGTGTGTTATTAGTTAAAATAGGTTGTGTTTGTTCATTATTGTAACTTATGAAGATCTGCTCATATTTTGAGACAGATGTATCAAGAAATGCAGATAATTTTAAAAGGATCAATTTACTTTTTCTTGACACGGTAATTCTTCAAGTGTTTTATAGAAACAGAAATGTCTGATGTCAGACTCATCACGAGCTCTGGACGTTTGAGTGAATCTCAATAGCTGCAGAGTTTCTGATTGAATCACTGAACCTTTTTTCACAACACACATTAACCAGTGTCTCAGCCACTCAGCTATCAACACTGAAGACTATATTACACCACTTACAGTTTCTAAAGCTAATTTATGTGCAGACGTGCTCAGTGTGCTGTTTTTGGACGTGAAGAATGTGAACATCATCATGAATCTGTGGAAATCTTTGCTAAGGGCTCGTTTTGCTCGCCGTGCGGCTCCCACAAGCCGAGGCTGCAATCATCGGTAAGCACCAGCATGCCCCTGCACTCCTGGTCTGAGCATGAGTGTAGATAAGAGGATATGGCGTGTGAGAGTGTGTATGTGTGAGTGGTCATTATTTTGTGTGTCTTTAAATTTTAAAACCTTTTTTTTTTCATGAAAGCAAAACATTACACTGAGGGAGCAGTTGGTGCCAGGTAGCTGTGCCAATATGGGGTACTACAGTGTGTTGAGAGTGCAGTGTGTGTGTGTGCTAATGCACTGTTGTTTTTAAGGAGGTGATACTGTGTGTCTATGTGTGTCTAGGTGAAGTGATCACAGATACCAGGACCAGGAGACTGTGTGGGTCTGCAGGGACTACACCAACCTTAGAAGGGAAACACAAAGTGAACTGGGTAATTAGGTAATGATGACTATATTCAACAACAATGAAAATACTGATAAAGGGGCGTTGTTTCCCAAAAGCATTTTATGGGTAAAATCCCTCCTAACTAAAGACCCCCTCAGGTTCCTGTAAGATTACATTTTCATTCCTTTTGTTCATTTTTTATCATGAACGCTCTTTTCTTTTGATGTCTCATGTAAAATGATTTAATATATAAACATTTTAAATACATTTAAAAATAAAACTAAAGCAACACTAGCACACACACACACATTGAGCTATGGGTTTCTGTCATCCTTTGTATTCCCGCTTGGATATTATCAGGTTACACATCTTAGTTTTGCTAATTACTGCTGTGTATGTTGCTTGTCACAATGTTCATACACAGCAGGTTTGATACAGTAGTGATGATTGCAACGTTCTTAATAAGGAAACTTTCGCTGCTTCATTCAGTGCGAGGTTGAGTTGAGAAACTTCTGCCTCCAGCAGCAGATCAATCGATGAGAGTTCACTTTCTTCCATCCATGAACATGAGAGATAAAGCTGCAGACTGTTTACTGCACATTAAGCTTCATTTTCATATTGACTAACTTCACATGTAAAACACCTACCCTTTGTGTTTGCATTATTGATCTACAGCGGCATACAGACAGTTATAGGAAAGTTACAGTACTTTAAAGTGTATTTAGCATCGCACTCGGCCCCACAGATGGTTGTGTGCGCTTGTTCTTAAGTTCTGCTTCGGGAAAAAATGTACAAATGTAAGAGTATTCATAATGATTCCCTCTTAACTGTTACGATCGATCGTTATCAGGAAAAACAATTCTGAAAACAGCTTTTTCTTAAATTAAATGGTTCCTCTGGAAGTAAACTATGTTAAGAGTATTGCACCAAAGTTGTTTTCAATATGTTTAAATTCCCTCATTTTACCTCTTTTCTCTCCTTTCTGTTGCTGGTTGTCTGCACAGCAAAGATAACACACTCCCCTCGAGGGTCTACTCCAAGTTGTCATTGGAGTGAGAAGAAGAAAAATGCAACAGGAAGGCGATTAATAGAATTACCATAGCTGGTTTAAAACATGGTTTTTACTTGGATGAATTGTTTCTTCAATCTCGTTCATATCTTCATCCTGTACCTTTCTTTTATTAAGAGTACCCAAATTCTCAGACTTTTTGTCTGAATTCTTAAAATATTCATGAAGTTTACTCCTTAATGAAGCTAAAGTAATTATAGTATGTGATTTTAATATTCATGTGGATGTTGGCAATGATAGCCTTAGCTCTGCAGCTCTCACTGTTTACACCACACCCTCGACCTTGTTCGAGTTTATGGCATCAAAACTGAACATTTAATCTTCTTCCCACAGAATCATCTTTTATCAAAACACTATTTAGTTACTTCTGAATTCCTTGAAGAATTTCAGGACTACCCGCCATTAGACACACATGTCTTCAGTAGGCGACTATCTGATTGTGCTGTAGCAAAATTAAAGGATGTGATTCCATCAGCATTTAATTCACGTGTTCAAGTGATTCATCTCCATTTAACAAAGGACTGTGTTAACTTTAGACTCTCCCAATTTGATGATCTTGATGATAGTGGTGCAGGCTCAATGTGGAGGACCCTCAACTCTACTGCCACTCTAAAAAAAGTAGATAATAAGATGAAGGAGGATAGCTCCATGGTTTAACTCCAAGACTCACAAATCAAGGCAAATGTTGTGAAACTTGAAGGGAGATGGTGTTCCACCAAACTGGAACAATCTCACTTGGTCTGGCACAATAGTGTTAGGAAGGCCCTGTGTAATGCTAGAGAAGATTATTACTCATCATTCATAGAGGAAAATAAAGATAGCCCCAGGTTTCTTTTCAGCACTGTAGCCAGGCTCTATTGATCCATGTATTCCTGTAGATCTCAGTAGTAACGACTTCATAAGCCTCTTTAATGATAAAATTTCCCACATCCTGCCGTCAACCAGCAACCAATTTATCCTTGGACACATGTAAAACCTGATATACTGTATATTTGATATATATCTATCTAATATATAACTAACTTCAAGGATTTCTTTATCAAAAGCAGCAACCTGTCTTCTAGGCCACATCCCATAGGCTGCTTAAGGTAGTTTTCCCCTTAACTATTCTTTACCAGATATGACCAGTCTGTCTTTATCAATAGGCTATGTACCAAAATCCTTTCAAACAGCTGTAATTAAACTTCTTCTTAAAAAGCCTAACCTTCCCTTTCTCTCTAGGATCCTTGAAAAAGCAGTCGCCAATCAGCCGTGTGACTTTCTACAGAACAATAGTTTATTTGAGGAGTTTCCATCAGGATTTAGATGCATCATGGCCCAGAGAAAACACTGGTGAAACTTAAAAATGACCTTCTAATTGCATCAGACATAGGACTTGTCTCTGTACTTGTCTTGTTAGATCATAGTTCTGCCATTGATACCATTGACCATCACATCCTATTAAAGTGACTGGAACTGACATGACAGGAACCACACTAAGCTGGTACTAATTATCAAATCGATTTCAGTTTGTACACATTAACGATGAATCCTAAAGTTAGACAAAGAGTTCCACAAGGTTCTGTGCTTGGGCTAGTTCTATTCACCGTATATATGCTTCATTTAGGCAATATTATTAGGAAACACTCCATGAACGTCCATTGTTATGCAGATGATATGCAATTATATCAGTGAAGCCAGATGAAACTAGGCAGTTACCTACACTTTGAGCACGCCTCAAGGAAGTTTTCTGTGATTAAATTTTATTGTACTTGATCAGGATACGTTCCACAGCCTTTTTCATCTACGTAACATCGCAACAATCAGACACATCCTGACTCAAAAAGACACAAAAAAACCTAGTCCATGCATTACAATCAAAAAATCACAATGGAATTAAAATCCTCCTCCTCACTTACAAAGCCATTAATGGTCAGACACACCCATATCATAAAAAGCTCATAGAACCATTACCCCACATTAACACTGCGCTCCCAGTATATAGGTTTACTTGTGTTTCCTAGAGTTTCCAAAAGTAGAATGGCCAGGCAGCACCTTCAGCTGTCAAACTCCTCTTCTGTGGAACCAGTTCCCAGTTTGGGTCTGGGAGGTAGACACCCTCTCCACATGTAAGAGTAGCCTTCAAACTTCACTTTTTGATAAAGCTTATGGGTAAGGCTGGTTCAGGTTTGCCTGAAACATCCCTTAGTTGAGCTGCTACAGGCCTGGACTGCCAGTGGGATCTCCCATGATGCACCGAGCTCCTCTCTCCACCTCTCCCTCTGCCTTCATATCCCATTAATACATGTTACTAACTCGGCTTTTCTCTCTCTGGTCACTCTCTACAGGTATTACTGCCTCTGGAGCTGTAGAGTCTGGATGTGTGACTGCAGACCACCTGCTGCTCACTGCAATTATTATCATCATTATGCACCTCTATGTGAAACTTACATTGTGCTCTGTTCCATTTCCTCCTGCTCCCTCCTTCTCTCTCTCTCTCTCTCTCTCTCTCTCAACCCAACTGGTCAAGGCAGATGGCCACCCACCATGAGCCTGACTCTGCTCGAGGTTTCTACCTATTAGAGGGAGTTTTTTCTTGCCACTGTCACCAGATGAAGCTCATGGGGGGATGTTGGTTTCTGTGAATAATATTATAAAGCGATGCCCTGAGATAACTTTGTTGTTGTGATTGAGCGCTGTATAAATAAAGCTGAACTGACATGACATTGAGAAAATAATGTTGTACGTAAACACTGCCTTAGTTTCAGAAGGGTGAAGTGCATAGATATTTTTTCTTGCCTCTCCTGCATTTTACCAGATAAACACTGATCCATAAAAGCTGATGTATTTATACCTGACACACACTTGTTCAGCATATGTGAGGTTTGCAGTTCAGTATCAAAGACAAAGTGGTGAGATGAGAGTTGTGGTAAGATCCAAATGTTGCACTGAGGTTTTGTGAAGTGTTTGGGGGGAATCTACAACTGGGTGCATATTTTTGTTCACACAATATTTGGTGCTGCAGGGTAAGCGATTTATCTCTCAGGGTATGTGCTGTATGTGTTACAGGATACAGAACACTTGTGAAGTGGTGGGGGAATACACACAGAGGTGCAAAAAGTGCAGGTATCACAGCACTTGCCACCACCACAAGCCATGTAGCTGCTGATGTCACTCCGATCCACAAAGTGTCAGACAAATGTTTTAAAAGGCTGTAGCGGTGTATTTAAAATGAAAATATACCTCACTCCGAGGCATGTTACCATCTTCTTCCTTCATTTTATTTTTAACGTATACACTGCCTCTGAATATGGGAGCCTTGAGTGAACAGCATGATCTATGACACCTGGGAGACTTCTTTTCTTAGCAGGGTGCTAATGAAAGATCTTGTGGAAACATTTCCACCCACGGGTCCTCCTTGGGAGAAGTCTTTTTCCTTCAGGCTCAACTGAGACCAGCTAAATATGATGAAGGCAAGCTTCGGGTCGCAGAGTTCATTTGAAGCGACCTGGAAAATATGTGCTTTGCAAACACATATCATACGTGTCACACATGTACCGCTCGATACGCGTACTGGTGAATCTGGTGTTTGCTCAGGGGCAGTAAAAGGCCCCTGGGTCTACAGATCCTGTGCTCTGTGAGTTTTACAGCAGAGTTAATTTACAAGTTTCAGGACTGTGCCTGAGAGAAAAGATGGAGACATGTAGAATTTTATGCCAGGTTCTCATCACAGGGTGTGTCCACCTCTGTGTTCACATGTGCATGTTAGCACATAAATGCACATATTACTGCGATGTGAGCAGATATGAACAGACTCCAAATGATTCTTATTCATCAGTCATAACTCAGTCACAAACCCTGCTCCAATCAGCAGAACACACACTTTAAGTGGTGTCAGGATCCACTTAAATATTAACATCCATAAATTTGTTTAGAAAGAATATTAACAAAAGTGCCTCTTATAATTTATAATCCAGTAAATAATTCAAGGAGTTGCAACCAAAGCGGCGGGATGTTTATTCTGACTTTAAAATCCCAGACACTTCAACTGTCCCTCCTCCCACGACATGCAGTCAGTTTTTATAAGAAATGCAATAAGGCCTAAATAATCACTCTGGCCTGCTTTTTGTCAACATTTTGTCAGATCATTCATCTGGGTCTCCTCATATTGTTTCTGAAGAAGCATGCCACCATTTAAACCTCCAGTTCTTATTAAATTTTCTTTTCCAACAGTCACTCAGCTTTTATTTACACTCAGGTTAAACTTTCTCTTTCATATTTGGAAGGTGGGGTTCAAAAACAAATCATATTTTACGTATTATTTCTGGTACATGGCTCAAGTATTATGCTCTTTGGTATTTTCTGTCAACAACTCTGAAAATGAGGCAGTCCAGATGATTTCCAACAAGTTCTGATATACATCCAAACACAGATACTTTTAGTGCATAATCACATACAGTAACAGACTGTAGGGTCTTGCTCTGAGTCTTCAAAGATCAGATTGATGACCGCACCCCACACACACACACACACACACACACACACACACACACACACACACACACACACACACACACACACACACACACCTGTAAAACTAAAGGTAAGATTTTCTGAGAGATAGAAATTAGGCCATATAGTACCTCACAGCAGCTGATTTGATCATTGGCCCCAGAAATCTTAATCAACCCTATAGATAATTAACTCTGCAGAACTCAACAGTCACCTGAAAACAAAATACACCCTTCGTTCCTCTCTGATGAAACAATCGATCACTTCCTCGAGCAGTCTGTTCGTTTTCTTCAGATGAAGTAATACATTCAGTTCATCTGGTGAGATCGTTCTGAAGATGCGCTGGTAAAAACAGGAACTGTGGCCAAGAGTTAAGGTAGGTCAGCATCATTGATTTGATTCAACAAATCAATGCGTTTGTTGTATCCTTTAAAGGGCAACTCCCGCTGTCCCCAAAAAACACCTCACAGTCGATGAGACACTTCAATATCTCCTGATTCTTCACCACCTTCTCTTTGTGCATGTTGTTTCTCTTCTCCTCTGCTCAGCTCTAAGTCCACTAGAAGTCTTTAACTGAACCACAGCTCTGGTGTTTGTCGGCTGCCTTGGTTAAAGTTTTTAGACCGCCAAAACCAAAAGTATTCCATAGACAACTTTCTGAGATGATGAACACAACAGTCTGTTTTTTCTGCACTTTGCCGCCAGCCAGCTGGAGCGGTCATAGTTAGCTTTGGTAAAGCACCTCGCACAGCAGGTGATGCTTGTGTGAGCCCTTTGAGCTTCAGTCTTGGTCTCTCCCTTTCAGATATTTCTTTTTTATCTTGAGAACTTCACCAACGAAATGAATGAAATCAGCCACAGTGGCTGTGTTTGGACTGTCAGCTTGGTTGCGACATAGAAGACTCACTAAGGGATAAGTGCAGACAGCAGTTGACATATTACACGGATATTAAATTGCTACATAATTTCATAAATAAATGCAAGACAATCTGCATCACATATGTCGGAAACATTAAAATACATGCTATGTTACAAGATGTGCAGGTTTTAATTTGTGTCTACAGAGGAATCTTTATCCTGTTTTTGTAAGTTAGGGTTGTTTTCGTATGTGATCTTGACCGGTGTTTTAACAACAACTGTTGAGACGTCTGAGGAGGATTGTACTCGCCAGGCACTCTGGGTGACGGGTAATAAAATCACATTAGCTAGCAGCTAAAATTAGCGCCTAGCACGTTAGCAAGATTACTTCTTCTTCTGCAGGACTTTAACAAGACAAGAAGCAATGCATGATGGTCTGGCTTGATTTTGGTGTGTTTCGCGCCATTTTTGTAGTGATCTATAAAGTGGAGAAAATTTACAGTTGAAGGTTCGAACAGCGCTAAAAAATGGCTGATTCACTATATAGTGGAATACAGATTAAGTGAGTGGAAGTTCTAAACAGGGCCAGTGTCAATGTCACTCTCCTCGGTTCCCAACAGACGCAGTCTAGCTAGATAGCATTACGTTCCTCAAAAAACCTACGATTATGACATCACAGCAGGCCCTGAAGGCCTTAGTGGACCTCCTCAAATTTAGATAGAAGGTTTGGTGTTACACCGTAGTGTGTATGTGCATAGTAATGCCACTTCAGAGAAGCTACCTCAAGAAAATAATCACCTGCTGTTGGATTATGAGTTCTTGCTTCCATTTGGACAATCTGTGTTTTGAAATCTCACATGGAATAAAATGTTTCCTGGTCAGACACATTTCTTCTCTGCTGGACTGAATTGTCCAAAAGCTACAGAAAACAAGTAGCCAAACAAACAGAAGCCACCGAGGGTCACAGCTAAAACTGGAGCCAAGCTCTGACTCTAATGGTCAAAATTAAAACTAACTGCCAAGGGCTCATGTAACAGCCAAAACTGCTGCCAGGACCAGAGCCAGTAAACAAGAAAAAAAAGTCAATTAGCAGCCCTTATTTAGCTGTGCCTTGAGTGGGGAAAACAATTGGAAAAAGTCACTTAATGCCCTTATTTAAGATAAGACTAATCCTTAATTTGAAAAGAAAGTAGAGGCTTGTGAGGTGAAAGTGGTTTCACACGGGGGCTCGAGGAAGAGATGCAGACATGTTGAAGCACACAAAAAAAAAAAAGAAAACAAGTGATAAACGCTTTCTTGGACAGAATTAATAAGCTTCACCCGAGGCTTATCTCAACGAACGTGACGGTGGGGATACACCATCGTCCAAAATAAGGTGTGAAATTCATATTTTCATGGCATTTGAACAAACAATCTACAAGAAATGATGCTAAATACACAGAGAGAGTGCCATCATGCTCTTCGGGCTCCTTCGACAAACTTGGGCATGCAGCCTCTCTTGTACTTGTACTGGTTTCTGATTTTTTCTTTCATCATTTCACCTTGTTTTTTCTTTATATCCCCGACAAGGACCGCTGAATAGTTTATGATTTTACTCACAGTTTTAAAATGAGTAGAAAATGTGTTAATACTCCAATTTAAAAAAACTTAATCTTGGCAATAATAAACTGTACATTATTAATAGTTACACTGTTATCAAATAATACCATTTAATCATCGAGTCATTCAACCCAAACAACCATAAAGGTTTCGGCACAAAAACTACTTGGTTAGGTTTAGTAAATGGTAGTGGTTTTGGTTCAAACAAGAACTGCCTCAACATTTGACACAATCTTTGTTGCCATGGTTACAATAATAACAATGTGCTTAACTTTGTCGAATGGTCATGAATAAAAGAAACAACGTGAAAGTTGCAAAATAAACTGCTAATTTTAAATGGACTTTCCATTGCTGCTGTCATAAGTACTACGGACACTAGATGTCGCCTAACAACAAAACGTAACTATGGGTCATAACAACCTGCTGCACAAACGACCTATGGGTATTTTAATAGCTGCCGTGTTCAACTACAAATAGCCATCTGTCATGGACAATTGGTTTGAGTGTCTCTGTGGTCGTTTGGAGTCACTTTGTTGTCATTTTGCGTTCATATTATGCCTCTTTATAGAGGTGTGTGTCTCTGTGGTCATTTTCTGTCTCTCTGAAGGCATTTTGTGAGTTATTAAAGAAGATATAAATATATAGTATGTTTTATGATGTTTTATATCTACACATCGTGGTATACTGCAGCTGTCACTATTAGGGATCCTCTAAGTCGCATCAGCAAATGGAAGAGCAAAAAGGTCATCGCTTTCTCAAAGTACCCAGAGGAGACTGTAGGGGAAGGCGGAGATGTGGGGGGACATTTTCAGCGCAGACGGAGATAAAGAAACAGGACGAAGTGTGGTTGAATGAGTGCACCCAACAAGTGACAAAGAAGGAAATAAGAAAGAAAAAGACAAGCAGAGAGGAAAAGAAGACAAATACTTTGGTGTGAAGCATGCGAAAGGATGATTAGCATGATCAGTGTCAGCGGCTGAGCGTCTCCTCCTCCCGTCTCTTTGCCGTTTGTCAGATCAGTGTTCAGTCTCACACCCCGGCCTAAAGAATACATAGTGACAGGCTGCCGGAGAGCATTCCCACTGAATTAGTTAAGTACTCCAGGAAACAGCCACGCAGACATCCACACACTGCCAGTAACGCAGGGCTACACACAAGCCTGCAAGTGAGACAAATACCCAAGGGCCGCATACATTATCTTAACCATGAAGGGCATTTCCCACTGTTATCTATTATCAAGGGCATCACTTTGTGAGGAAAAGTAGTGGGGACATAAGAACACAGATGAAAAAAAAAAAAAAACCTTTTTAAACGGTCTTCAACATACAGACGAATGACAAAGGAAAAACCAATATAAAGTGTCTTAGTAAAAACAACTTCAGTGCTCCTTGGCATTGATTCTCCAAGGCCCTGTTCAGACCTGCGTCTTCAGTGATCCAATCACAAGTGGTCAGCTCTAAGTACATCAGTTCACACCTGGCTTTCAAATGTGTCTCCACGTGTCTGGAGTGACCACTTGTGATTGGATTTTTACTTCCCCGCTTTATATGGAAATAAATATGCATGCATTGTTGCTTTTAGCCAATCCGACGGGTCTGTTGTCAATTTGCTTGTGTGTGTGTGAGCGAGAGAGAGCGAGAGAGAGGGGCATGGAGGGGTTGAGCGAATCATTGCGCTGCTCACAGCTCTACAGTGAAATATTTTTTTATTTTTATTTTGAAATGGTCAAATATTTTCAGCTCATTGTGAAGCTGTGGCGGGTCTCATCAGACTGTGCCAGAGGACATCAGAGTAGTTGGTCCTTCAATGTGGCCCAGGACGCATGTGCGTTCACACTGCTAGAAGAACGTGGGCACATGTGTCCCAGACCAGCTCGCGATGTGGTCTAAGTGATAGATTTGTCTTGGGTGCGTTCACACCTGAACTTAGAGCTGTTCACATGTGATCGGATCACCCGAGACGGATGTTAATACCAGGTCTGAACAAGGCTCAAGTCTCTGAACTCTACCTGAGGAGTTCACACCATTCTTCCTAAAGATATTTCCCTCATTGGGTGTTTGGATGCTGGAGGTGGAGAGAGTCCAACACGTCGGTCCAACATCTCCCATAGGAGTTCAGCTGGGTCTCGATCGGGTGACTGTAAAGGCCACAACATATGATTCACATGATTTTCATACTCCTCAAAGCATCCAATGACCCCCTCATGTTCCTGGGGCTGCAGCCACTGTGACCACTCACTGGTCACTCAGAATCACTTTGTATTGATTTTCAGATGAACAAGATGTGTTTTTACTTAGTTTCAGACCATTTTCAGTGGATCACCACTGTGGACACTTCACACCGGGGTTCAAATTACCCTGTGGTGGAGGGATGGAGGTCTTTATGAATTTCTTAAATCATTCATTGTAGCTTTAGAAATGTT
Source organism: Seriola lalandi dorsalis (assembly GCF_002814215.2). NCBI lineage: Eukaryota > Metazoa > Chordata > Actinopteri > Carangiformes > Carangidae > Seriola > Seriola lalandi. The sequence goes on from NW_019525502.1 coordinate 158,641, forward strand.
ATTTTTCAAGGACTCCCATCAAACGTTTTGTTGCTTTTGAGAAAGCTCAGGTGTGTTTTGGGGGTAGTTAAAATGCCCCCTGGCTTCCCCTGTAATTTGAACACTGGGTGAGAAGTGGTTTTACATGTGAGAAGAGAAGAGCTGCACTGAGGCAACGTTTGCAGGAGACTGTTATAAATTTGGCAGGAAGACAACAAGTTTGAAGCAGTTTGAACTCTTCAGCTGTGTGAATACAGCTGAACAGTTCAAGTATCTCTCTCTCTGGCTCAAAATAAATAAATAAATAAATACATTTAAAAAAAAAAAAGCAAAACGTGGAGATGTGGGATTGATGAGTAAAAGGCTGTTGAACTAAATTACTACTGAACTGTTGCAGTAGTAAGTGTGAATCCTACACTGGCTGTCCTGGATATAACAACCTCTCCAATGCACTTGCTAATGCCACATTACAGGATTGTTGCAACAGCTGAAACAGATAAATAACAGAGATGCAGACTGCAGAGGCAGCGGCGCGTGATAAATAATCTGTAATTATAAAGCATCATTTATAATGTGTAGCCCTGTCACACTGAGGGGATCATTGTTTGGAGGAATATCAAACCGGGAAACAACAGTATCATATAATTTGTCTATCATATTCTATATATATTTTCTTTGTAAAATGGTTTTATTCCTGCTGCATCTCCTGTGAGGAATTTGTATGAGATTACTGTATATCATTCTGCAATTTTTTTCTCTTATATCCAAAAATAAACTGCTCAGTTATCAAAGCAAACAGATGGCGAGACACCTGGGTGACTGCACAATGCACAGAGAATACATTTTAAAAAGAGCAGTATAAATATATAAGTAGTAATATATAGGCTCTGTTCTGACTCAAATACACGTTTCTTTGTTCATAAGTGCATCTGAAGTCTACAGCCGTGAAAAGTTTCGTACCTTTCATACATAATATAAAGAATGTGTCTGTTCTCTGTGCCAACTGTGAGCTCCCAGTCATTTCCTGCCTTCTCAGGCAAATGTGTGCAGGAGGACATCCATCTTGGCGGATACTGATCATGTTTTAAACATAGAGGCAGATTAAAATCCACACTCTCCTATCAGCCGCACGCACACACACGGGTACACTGAACCCACCAGCTCTGAATTCAAAACAAAAGAGGATGGCGAGGGGTGGGGGGTGGGGGTGGAGGGGTGATGTGTAGGCAGGCTTCTCTCCTCATTCCCCTCTGCCTAAGAAAATCAGACCCACAGTCGCTTTTTTTCTCTGGACTGCAGCTGCAGAGGGGAAAGTTTGCTTTTGCTTTGGTGCATTTTAGATGAGTTTAGTCTTTGTTCAAACTGACACGAATTTGTGAAGTGAGGCTTGAAAACAAAAGTCACACGGGGTCACGGGTTGAGACGCTGCCACCCCGAGAGGTCATGATTCTGAAGAAGTCAGAACAAATCATTCCAGCTTCCTAGATGCAGCTACACAGGCGCTTTGTGACCGATCAATCATATTTATACTGTAATGTGGATTAGTTGACCAGTTAAAGAAAAAGTTTGATGTTTCTCTGACAGTCAGATCGACACCACTGTCATATGCGTACGGTAAAGACGAAGCTACAGCCTGCAGCTGTAACATAAATCCAGCTATATATTTATTTGTGACCAACTTGGTATGTTCATGTTTAGTCTTAACTCCTCTTTCTGGCTTTGTACTGTGCATTGGTTTAGCGGTTTCTCAGAGGTCTGACATCAAATGCCTGAGTTTTGCAGATTAGAGGGTGTAATTGACTGTGGGAAGTGGATCCATCTCAGCTGGAGGCTGCAGACTCAGCAGGTGTCCTCTGCCGCAGAAGCAAAACTTCCCTCAGCCCATAGCCTCATTTTTAGCTCTCTCTCCACCTCTCTCTTTCTCTTTCTTTCTTTCTTTAACTTTGCTCTATAATATTTTCTCATCTCTCTTTTGTTCATCCCATGTTTTTCATCCTCCATCCCATATGTCCCACCTTTCTCTCGCTCCATCCCTCTCTTTCGGGTTCGGTTTCAGTAATTAACAGCGACTGTACCAGGGCTGTGTTCAGACAGGCAGCTCAGATTTACATTTACATGACAAACACTGGAGCTGGACATAAATTTTCTGGGGTCTGAGAAAACAATAAAAAGAAATCTGACCTTTTCAGTTTGGATCAAACTCACAGGAGATCTGAAATGAGTTTTTGATTTATGCTGAACCAGACACAGTGCATTTTTTTTTCTTTTTTAACATATAGGCCTGTGTGATATCACATTGTGATAAGAGAAAAACAGGTACGTTTTCATTCTTCTAACCTGCTGAAGCCACCAGACCTCTGCATCATTTTTAGACAGTGTTCATTTCTAAACACACCAAATCAATCTAGTGTCATTAAAGCTGTCATATCAGCATTTAAATGAGCTATTTGTAAGTTTAGCTATTGCTACATAGCCGGTGTTAGCATTAACAGCTGTTTACTTGCCAGTCTTTCCAAAAGCTCCAGCTGTCATTGCGTTCATGATACAACAGGTTATAATATGCCCTCTGAGCAGCTACTTCTTCAGGGCAGACTGGATACTACAGTGACTCGGTATCGGAAAGTGACAAGACAGGCCGGCAGGGCCCAATCTAGCTGGAGCTTGCTAACTTAAGTAGCCTAGAGGAAAAGTGATAGAAATAGAATCAGAACAAGGGTTTTGCTTTCCACCACAGGAGACAGCTCTTGGCAAGTAGAGGAATGAAGTTTCTTCTAGACTGGTAAGTAAACAGCTGTTAATGCTTACGTTTGCTATGTAGCAATAGCAAAACTTACAAATAGCTCCTTCGTGTTATATACATGTAGCTTACATGTATGTGTTTATGAGTGGGAAGTTTGTTAGATCTCTTGTATGAAGATACACATGCAGGTGATGAGATACACATTGCTGCCGTGGTTTCAACTACTGATCTATAGTAGTTTAGTTATAAACTATATAGTCAATTATATTGCAAATAAATCTATAAATGAAATAGTTATATTTATAAATATAGTTATATTTAGTTCAGTAGTGGCATGGTAACAAATAAAGGCAGGGAGGAAGAAACTGCGACCTAGTAATGAAGAAAATTGCCAATATTTAATAAGGAAAGAAACAAATTCAGTTATGGTGAAAAAAAAGAATGTAAATTTCAACTTTGGTTTGTTTACAAGAAAACTAGACAAGGAGCTCCAAGGGTTTATTACAAGCAGCGCAATAGGGAGGGCCTTCGGGTGGGTTCTGCTTCGCTGCCTCTTAGTGGTTTTGTTGTATATGTTTCATCAGTGTGAATGGATGCATTAAACTGAATTGGCTACACCCATTGTAATGGAGGATATAATCTGCAGATGAATCAATAGTGAAAATCATTGTTAGCTGCCACCTTAGTTAGGTTGAACCAAGCTCAATGTATTTCTAAAGCAGGTTAAAGACCTTCATTATCAGTCTTGTGCTGACATGGTGCATATTCATGAACCTAGTTTGTATCTAATCAAATTAGCACACAGCGTGTGGTTCTTGGTAATACTCATGCATAAAAATAACTGTAGACAATGCTCAGAGAGTGGGAGGAATGAGGAGTGCATAAGGGCCCTGCAGCAGGTTAATCTGACCATGACTCTCCCTCCCACCGCTAGAGTCTGCTTCCCTCATACCTGAGTAACCCAGACTGCCCGTCACGCCCCAGTATTCTCCTACTGTCGTTATGCCCAGAAAATCTCCATTTCCATAAATAATTTGTCAGAAAAATAGGGGACAAAAGAGCACATTGAAGGAGACGATGTTTATTAGGGCACCAACCAAGGTTGCACTCACACCGACTTCCTCTCCTAAAGTTTGCATCTACTGACAGAACATGTGTTTTTGAAGATGCACTGCATGCCACTTAAAATGTTTTCGGGGGAAAGAAAAGGTCAGAAATTGATGCAGCAGCTAAAACACTGGCAATACGATTACAAGAGCTTTCCTATGTGTGCGGGAGGATTTAGAGTCCAGAAAAGAAAATCAGATTTGGTTGCTTCCCATTAAGCTTCTCACTGCAGTGTTTGTGTCATCAAGAAAAATAAGAAAAGAACAAAGGATTCATGTTTTATTTGAAGTTAAAACTCTTAGAACTGGCAACAACAAACACAGTTTTAAACCTTTGTCAACATCTTTGTCATGCTCCAACTTGTTGGTAGTTACCGTACAACGCTGTAATACTAATGCATCTCAATGTAACGGCTGTCATCGGCATGAAGAAGGCAGACAGTACCGTCAGCCTCCCTCACCGTGACTTACGTTTCCCCTGATCAGCATTTTGTGCATCTTTATGTTGTCAGAGCTGTCAGAGGGGGAGAGACAGTACTTCCTGAAATTTAGTAATCTGCATGGTTCAGCATTGTGGGCAAAGATCAATAGGACAAGCAGCTGGTTATCTTAGCTTAGCATAAAGACTGGGTAGCCTGGCTCTGTCCAAAGGAAACTAAATCCACCTACCAGCTCCTCTAAGGCTCATGCATTATTAACATTAGTGTAAAAATTATGTTGCTGTTTTACAAGCGTCCAGAAGAAAAATCCCACCCTACAACTTCATGTTTTTTACACTTCAAGCCAAGGAGTGAACTTAGTTTGTTTCTCTCATTTTCATTGATGCAATTTAGAGTGACGCATTACGCACATGCACAAAGAGACACTCAAAAAAACTATCGAACTGTGAATGAAAAGTTTATTTTGGTGCGCCTCGCATTTGGTTTGTTCAGAATTCACACGTCTGCAGTTTGTGAAGTGAAGCTTGAAAACAAAAAAGTCAGACAGGTTGTCAGCTTTTTGTGCGCTGCCTTTCTGCGACGTTTCGAGATTCTGGAGGTGGAGGAGTCAAAACAAATCAAAACTGCAGTGGCTCAGTATTCATACTGTAATGTCGATTACTTCAACAGTTAAAGGAACCTTTTGACAATGTGGGAAATACACTTATTCTCTTTAAAGCAAGGAGTTAGATGAAGGTCAATTCCACTCTTTATTCGGCCATGTCTCACAGATACAAGAGCAGCAAGCAGCTGGTATAGTCCAGCACATCATCCCAGTAAAACAACAATCTGTCACTTTTGCACTTGGTGGTGGTTTGGCCTGTTTCTGGATGGCTACACCCCCTATGGACAGATTTCATTATGTTTCTGATTTTATGTTCACATCAGGCATTTACAGATGACCATTTTAATCTTTAATCTTACAAATGCTCAACATCTGGCTGCATATGAGACACAGTTCAACAACAAAGACGTGCCGAACCACCGACCTTCTGAAGCTTGCTGGGGTGTCCCATTTTCACCCACTGTTATGTGTATTCTATTCCTGATTTGAATGAATGAATTCATTAATGCATCAGGGGGCGACTGGGTCTCCCTCCTGAGCCAAAGCCACCCAAAGGCAATTCCACAAAACAAAAACTATGATGAAATTAAAATTGAGAACCTTGTTTTATTCTTGACTATAACAAGACTAAATGTGAACAAAACGTAACCTTTGAAGAGAACCACTGCAACTTCTTTCCCACCCACTCAAGCAGTCCGCCATTTGTAGAAAGATATTGTACTTCAGTTGCTTCAACGTCACCGTAACTGAATCCCCACATCACATACAGCAATGATCCTGGTCAGACATGGGCAGATGATACTTATTGACTGAATCAGACCGAGCGCCAACATGGAAGAGGACAGATCATACAGGGATAGAAGGACAACTTCTTCTCTTCATGCTTGATTATGGAAGGTCTGATAAAATCTTTGGGACTGACTGTGATATTGAAGCACAGCAGATACAGTAGTGCTGATGCTGGCTCTCTGGCAGGATGATGATCATACATCATCATCAAAAGGGTTTTTATTCGATTTTGTTGCAGGAAACTGAGAAATTGAGCGAGTGTTCTCACTGATGATTTTTTTCTGCTCAATCAGAAAACAGGACGATGTATAAAGGAACTTACCGCTGATGGTGGCTCTCTTTGGCAGTATGGTGACGGCTCCGACGGCAGCATCCTCCAGCTGGTGGATGGGACTGTTTTTGGCCCCCCAGCTGTCAGAGCCAATCCACATGAAGTGACCAACCTGGTCAGATCGCTTACTGGCATTCAGGATCCCCCTGCATTCAAACATACGCCATCAGTGAGTCACATGCTGTGCGTATGTGTGTTTCTGTCTATGACAACAGTTGTATTCATGGTGCAGAACTGAACATGTAGCTACTTCAGGACAGATTGGAGGCTGCAGTGAGTCGCTATATTACAAAATGGGCTGGGGCTAGCTGGTTAGCATGCTAACTTCAGTAGAAGAAAACACATGATAGAGACAAGAGTTAACATTGGCCTTGGTTTCCACTGCTGGAGACAGCTGTTGGTGAGTAAAAGAATGAAGTTTGATGCCGAACTTGCAGCGTTTCTTCTAGGTAAATAAACAGCTGTTAATGCTAACAGTGGCTATGTAGCAATAGCAAAAAAAAGGCAATAGGGGAAAAAAAAGGCATTCAACAGAAGTCAAATTAATGCAAAACCAAGGGGTGCATCAGTTTTGTGTGTCGGCTTCATGAAAACAGGAAATGCAGCCAAAAGAAAAAACAAAAAAAAAACAATAACCCAAAAAACACACACAACATTTAACATAACCTGAATATCTTACATATGACATTAAACATTAAAGTGGATGGTGTTAAAGAAAACGTGTTCACTTACCTGATGTCCTCATCAGAAGCGAACAGGATGACTGCCCTGGCGTACCGAGTGTCCAGCAGCAGGCGGATGATTTTATCAAAGTCAGAGGGTTTGTGGTCATGAGGGATCTTCAGTGACTGAGCTATACAGATTCCACCTGAGGAGGCACAGACCAAAGGGCAACATTAATATACTGGAATTTACAGACCATATCACTTCCTGAACTTCATGTATTCCCTGTTCTGAAGGAAAAAAGGGTTATTTATTGATTTTACTGTCAATGACTGTAACCGTTAAAAAAACATCCTCAAAAAGGTTTTTCTGAGAGTCTTGTCAAAAAAGTTAAAAGTCGCAGTAAAAGTTCCGGCAATTGAAGAACCTAAAAGAGGGGAAAACGCAGCAGGCTTTAATGGAGCGCCAGAAGAAAGAGAGCTCTGCTTCTCTCTCTCTCGCTCTCTCTCTCTCGCCTGACATTTCATGAAATCACCTACATTTCTGCTCTCAGCCATCTTAAAAGTACGAGGAAAAAGACTGTTAGAGTTCCAGACTGAGACGTTGCTAGTTTCAATAAATGTCACTCAACTGCACAAAAAATGTGCAGGTTTTTTTTTTTTTTTTTTTAAACTTTACTTTGCTCAACATGCACCATTTGCCAGAACTCAGTTGGGTGCAAAGGCGTTGTCCTTTACTGATTCACATTCTAGAGTAGTGAATCTAAACTACATGCATGATGAACATTTCACTATAGATGAACCTGAGTTGTAGGTGGAAGTAAACTATCCTCCATCACTGCAGTGAACCTGTGTAAAACACTGTGACGTATGGAAAGGATTTCACTTTTGAATTAGACGTCTTTTCTTATTTGATGCTCTTACTTTGGAAAAAAAAAAAACAGAGACTGAGACCCACAATCCTCTGCTTCATGAATTCAATTATACTTTTATAAATCTCCATTAATATCCTCATGTTTCAGTGGCATTATGAGTGGCATGCCAACTAACTGGTCTGTCAACACGGTGAGTCATCAGCCTGCTGATCTCTGAGCCGACGTTTCCTGACCCACAATCCACTTTGACTGAATCATTTTTATTCAATGATGATTACAATTCTAGACAAAAGCTTGCCAGTAATGCAGAGCTGGTCTAATGCCTCGAGCACGTCCATGTTCAAAATCTCATGACAATCCATTCAATGAAGTCAGTCATTTCTATCCACAGAGCCACGGTGCTACTACGACTAGAAACATTTTGATTTGCCATTTTAAAAGGCTGCTATAGCACCCAGGTGAATAAGAGGAAGTCCTGGTCAGACACATTTAAATCCAATGATTACTTCACACAGATTTGTAAGAGCAGTTATGCAAATTAACTTTCTGAGCCGTTCACAAACCTTCCGACACCAACTTCAAGAGTTTGGCCTTTAAGGGTGTCGGCTGTCATTACAGTGAGACAAGGGTAAAACCAGCGGGGTCAGAGGTTTTTCAGTCTTCCTTGTATCACAAATTAGATCAGATATTATGCCAGTTACAAAAGGCTCTTCAGGGCAAGCCTGCAGTTTGTGGGAGTGAGTGTGGATAAGCTGAGGTCATCAGGTCACATACTCTTGTTTTCAGGAGCTCTTTTGCACCAAAGCTTGATGTTTTTTGAATGCAATTAAAACCTTTTCTCAGCTCAGGCTCTCACATGCAACATTAATGAAACTGGACCTAAACATAAATAAAACACTTGAATCACAGGGACAATTTGAAGTTTGAAGATTGTTAACACCACAGAAGAATTGTGATACAGTGTCGTGTCTTTATGAAAATGCTGGAACAAGCAGATACAGAATGTATGATTTTGTCAAACTGTTAAAAAAAAAAGTTTTATCTAATTATTAAAGAGAGGAAATGGAAGGGGAATAGAGTGCTGAATGTTTTTTAACACTGATGTAGATCTTTTGAATTTAAAGGCTGCACATCCACACAGCCTTGTTCATATCTTTAAATACCATAGGCCCACAAACTAGAAGAGTCAGCCCCGACTTTTAAAGGTCCCATATTTTACACTCTTCCAGTGTTTTATTTGAAGTGTTGAGCCATTAGAAGATATATTTATAGTTTTAAGAACTAAAAACCATCTCAATGTAGTTTTACATCTCCTCTCCCAGGCTTCTCTCTGGAACTCAAGTAACAAGGTAAGCCAGGTCGGTGAGCCAATCGGAAGAGAGGCACTGACGCTGTCCTTTGAGACTGGCCGACTCTTTTCTTAGTAATTGAATAAAACTATAGCAGATTTCAGGTAAACACACAAAATGGTGCAAGGTTGGATGGTGGTTGCAGGTGGGCGGGGCTTGGGGCGTGGCAGAGAGAGGTGACTGCTTTGCTGTGACATTACAAAGTTACAGAAGTCTTGACGGCTCATCTTAAGGCACAGTTTTTGAATACATGCTGTGTGCATTTCTCTGTTGACTGAGCGCTTTGATACTTTCACAGTAAAGAACTTAGACCTGCTTTATGATCAAAAAAGAGATAGAAATCTCAGTTTATACAACATGGGACCTTTAAATCCCTGGCTCCGCCCAGGCTGTAATATCACAGTCCTTCATCTCAGCGTGGTCCATGTGTATGTGACAAATCAAACTCACAAACATCTGAGAAATTCAACACTGAAATTCTTTCAGAGGAGCAGAAAACGTTTATTTCTCTAACCTTTTCACCTCAGCTCCGCCATCCATGCTCTATCAGTAATGTGGACCGTACTGTACGACCCCGTAGACGGCAATGAGCCTCCAGCTGGGAACTCAATTCCAGTGTATAGAGGTTAATACAGTCTTCACAGGAAGCCCATGTTTTTATCACACTAAATCACTGAGTTTATCACTAAACTCAGCAATGTGAAACAAACACAACACGACCCAGGGTTTGTTTTTATCTCCTTTTTCTTTCTGCCCTTCTTCTGTTTTTTTTTCTGGCCATCTGAATGGTCTTTCTTCCTTTACTTCTTTCATATGAGTTCCTTCATTCATTTCCTGCCTTCTCTCCTTCCCTGCTGTTCTTTATGTTAGTTGCTTCATTCTGTCCTTGTTTTATGTTACGTCTTTATTTCTCTTGCTTCTATTATTTCCAAGGATTGAATCATTTCTGCATTACTTTTTTACCACCACTGATTAAATTTTCTAGTGTTTTACCATCCTCTGATTAATACAGTAATTCAAAGTGTTGCAGTCGCATCTCTGTGTTGCACAAAGAGCATCCCAGTTCAGCCCGACGATACATGAAGCCTTTTCTCTCATCGCTGCAGATAAACTGAGCTGAGCAATGTGAAGCTTCTCTTATATTTTGGAAGACAATAAGAGGAAAGGAAATTTCCTGGCTCGGATGTTTGTTTAGTAAAAGCTGAATTCAAATTCTGGTGCAGTATATGAAGTGCAGGAGGTAGTTTTCCTGGCCTGTCAGTAGCGGGTCTTGATGATGGCGTTAATCTGACAGGCTGTCCATACAGGGAGGAGCAGGGATATCCGGATGTCTGTCTGATGCCCGAGGAATAAATACACTGATCAATGTGCTTATTTGTTGTAATGATCAAACATAGTCTGTCTGTATTGAGTACAGTCTCACAGCTACCACTGCAAAGTTCGAGTCGGTGTCTGTTGGAGCGGCTCATCGCCTCCTGTTGCGAGAAGACCATCATCGGGTTTTTCTCAGAGCCAGGCTCTTTACCTCCTGCTCCTCCTGCTGTGGAGCTTCTTCAGTCTCAGAAACAACAGGTGAGTAGACTTTAAGGACATATAGTCATTATTTTGTACTGCTGCAACATTAAAACACTGTTATCTAAACATTATTATTCATCACTGAGGTTGGTAATGACATCCACTTCTTTAAAAATGCATCTACAAAACAAGACAACAGCCATTGCAGTCAGTTTTTTGTCAGCGGATCAATTTGAAGTATTGCAGCGAGTAATGAGACGAGAAGGAGCGGCCACAATGGTCCACTTCCCTCATTGGCATCATTACATCTAATATAATGTAATCTAATTTACATTTATATATGAAAGGGTAAGTAGGAGTTCAGTGTGGTGCTTAAGATAAATGGATGTCGATAAGCACATAATGAGGATGTGGTGATCAAATGTGACCTTCTTGTTAAACAGCGCAATCTGATAAACAATTCACTCACAACAAACGTCACAAATAATTGAACCTTTTTCTGTGAAAGAATGTCTGTAACGTGATCCCGGGGCCTCCGCCGGCCATGTTTTCTTTTGTGGCGACCTGATGTGCTTTATTTGACATATCAACCATAATTAGTCAGCCAATTAGTGGCCTCCTGATGCCGGCCAGAGAGCAGCGGAAAACAAGAATGAATGAAAAGAAGGAACGTGAATGTCTGAACCAAATTCCATGACATTGTTGTTGAGTTATTTCCCTCAACAACGGCCTCATGGTGGCGCTAGAGGAAAAGTCAGAGGATCATCAAAGTGGGTAGGATTCATCCTGAGTGAAACGTTCATGTCCGAACAAAATGACATGACAATCCGCCCAATAGTTGTTGAGTTATTTGAGTTCAGAACCAAAATGGTGGACAGGTGATTTACCAACCATAGAGCCACGCTGCTAACATACCCATGACTTCTAAATAGAGTAGGGGACACTGGAGACGGTTGCGACACTTTTTGCAATTCTGCCAGAAACTTTTTGGACTAGACCAACCAAACCTTTATGTATTAAACTTACATCTGTCTGCTAGTTACCCATGTCATTTAAAGATGATTACATATGACATATCATTCACAATATTTATTTGATTGGAAGAATGCAGATGTTGCAAGTGACTGCAAACCTGGGGGCATTTGCAACATATTAAAAATACATTCAATTTCACGAAACTTTCTGTTTTGATCTGGCTGCTGAACTTGGGGACAGTGGCAATAACTTGTTGCAACTGTTCTCACCCTATCAGCCGTGACACAACATTGTGTAATAGCGAGATACCTTGACACATGCTAACCATGTTACTTAGAAGTCGACAAAACAATAATAATTCAAAGGAAATATGTAATAATGATGCAATAAATGCAACAGCATATGTTCAATGTGTCTTCTGTCTTCCTGGTAGGGGGAGGGTCTAACTGACCCTGTTTCTGATTGGAGGAATAAGACATGTCTCCCCTATCTGACAGTTAATTGTCATCCACTATCAAAAAACGACCTGTTCGTTGATGACTGCCACTCTCGAGGAGCTTATTGTACATCAGACTTTATTATCTGATACGATACGCCGCACACCACCGTGCAGTACTGATCAGAGCTTATCTGTTAATGCAGGGAAGACACAGGAATTTACAGCCCTTGAGTAGCTCACAGTGAAGTGAGAGACAAACATTAAGTTGATAGACAACCTTCCTTAATTAGGTTCTTCAGCGGCTGGTGATGTATCACTTTATCACGGAGCTTTAGGAGCGATCAGAGTGCTCCCCTGAAAATAAATGTTTGTGACGCCAGATACTTCTCATCATTACCGGCTGATATATTTCCTCTGCTCGCACATTGGGTGGTTCTACATCGAAAGCTGAGGTATATTAGATTCAGAGCTACATGCATCATGGCGTGTACATGGAAATCAGTCGAGGCAATAGGAAGCTGCTGGCAGCAGCAAAACAAAGGAGGAGCCTTTGGACTGTCACTGCTTTTTTCAACTGAAGGCAAAGACAACAAGTTGTGTGCTTCTTCAAAATATCGTTCATGGCTATCAAACGACATGTTCTTACTCGCAATGGAGTATTTTGTATTGTTGTATTGGTACTTTTACTGAGTACTGAGTATTTTCTAGGCCACCCCTGAAGTTCTGCTTAATTTACATCATCTGGCAGATTAATGAGTTCTGAGGTTTCACATTGAAAGTTGTAAATCCTGCCTTTTCTGAGCTGAGCTCATTACATGCCATATCAGTTTTCATTGTTAATACTATTGATAATATGCATTATGTGCTTCCAAATCATTCATCTGGCTTCATGAAGGCCAAGGACAAAGAAGCTTGCATATCCATCTCATCTGTTGAAAAGTCCATAATGTACTGCCATGACTGCTCATCTCAAATTCACCTGCAGAACCGCAGTGTGCGAGATCAAATATATGTATGATGAAAGGGTACTCGGTGTAGGACCCACATTTTATTCAACAAATGAATAAAACATTTGGCATTGGGTATGCAGTGGTCAACACTGCAGTATTCCCCCTGGATCTCATATTTATACTGTATCTATGAATTTACATGTCGCTGCTTCAGGTCTAAATTACCTTCACACCTCCTGACAATATGAACATGTTACACGGTAGATTGAATTTGAAAAGGGGTTACAGAATTTTCAAAAAACAATGACTGTGGTTCTGTGATTGTTAATTATGTCTCCGTGTTATAATATAATACAGGTTTAATAATGGTAAGTTCAGGGATTCCAGTCAGAATATTGTCATTTTGCTCTCCAGAGTCTGGGTTAATGGTCATCGACACAATAAAACAATGCTCTTAGTAATAAAGTACCAGAGAAAAAATACTATTAAATAGTCTACTATTAGTAAGACTCCATTAATTCAGTATTCCCCTCCTACAACACATGATGGACTGTTTGAAAAAAAAAAAAGAAATGCATGAAAATCGAAGCAGCAGAACCAGAGATATCATCTGGTTTTATTCCACATATTCTTCTTCCTTGTTGAAACTTGCTGTCTACATTACCCACAATGCACTTGAACCACTGACAGTTGGGTGGGTAGATCAGGGCGTGTTATGCTAGTAGCAGCTTATATATCCTGGAGCCTGGAGTAGAGATAAGGAGGGAGCTAGTGAGTTCACTCTCCAACTTCACACCCCCGAAAAGTTCAAGTTTTTAAAAAAATGTCATCAGAAAAATTAAATAGCAAAAGTCTTGCAACATGAGGAGCATCCTGTTGGAGCAGGGGTGTAAAGCACCGGCCATCAATGGCAGCTTCTCTGGTTCCATTCAAGGAGCTTTGTTGAAGGTCATTCCCCATCTACAAATCCCCTCACGTCCCGTCATCCCTCTGCTGTTGACTCTCGACTGACGCATACAAACAGCCACACACACCTACAAACTTACAGTCACAAGGCAAAACAGTCAGCGCCCTCCAAAATGAACTGTGAGTGTTTTGAAACCTGTTGTCTCTTTGGTTAAGATACTGACTGTTAGAAGACGGGATGCAAACCGACATCTCCGGTGATGAAGCAAAACAATTTGTTCACCAAAACATAGTGAGTGAAATAATATAAAGTTCAGGAGGATCATTACACCACGTCCACCTTTGTCTCTGAACATAAACTCTGCCACATTATTAGATTGTCTGTCCATGTCTGTTCAGAGGCAAACAGGGCAAATGCCTGGTGCCCACAATGGGAAAAAGGGTCCCTATAAACAACTATAAACCCCCTTAAACCTCGCATTAAGACACAGATACAGTGCACTGCTGCTGCCCCAGAACAGCCTTAATTGGGGCCCCTGATGATGTGTGCTGTGGCTAATATCTACCTACTGCCTGCATTGTAATGTCCACTGATAATCTGCATGTAAGGTGTTTAGGGGACATCTGTAAATTGCAGCATCTGCCAATAGTCAGCATGTGTTGGAGGCGGGTGGGTTTGGAGGGGGGGGGGATTTCTCGATGAGCTTCAACGGGCTTATTTGCCTGGGGACTCCCAGAGTCTCGGATCACCATCGTGTCTGTTATCATCTCATTCATGCTCATGTCAAACAAGTGACATCAAAACGACTCAGGCTTTTTAATCCTTAGCCTTGATTAGACTCCTTTTTAACCCAAAATTTAACTTGACTCTATTTTAACTGTTTTAAATAATATAATGATTTCTGATGAAGAACTAGTAAAAAATTTTGAAATTCTCTCTTTGGCACCAATATGTCAATTACATGTGCATAACGACGTCTGCGCCACATTAGGCAACTTTCATGTCACCAGATGAGCAAATGATGCACACCTCATGACGACCGCTGCGACAAAGATGTTATAACAGAGGAGCTTTGAACATCGCTGCCTCATGTGCAGGAGGACCAATTCAAGAACAGACTGATTTTTAACAAGACGTTTCTGCTCTGTGTAGTGAATTAATTAAAGAAGCCGCTGGACCGTATAGAAACTGTGTTCGCTTCTAAGCAGCTCAGCTGGAATAGTTCCACATGCTGGCTGAGCGAGGATGAAGTCAGGGAAGCAAACAGGAAGGTTTTCATCCCACGTTCTTAAATGACATCAGAGAACACAGCACTCAAAACAGGCACACTTTGGCGCCTGCGGTTGATTAGTCTTGTGAGACTGACTGGACCGACTGCAGTTGGTGTTGAAGGAGGCTATTTACTTGTGTTATGTATTATTTTTTTGAGGCTTTAATTTTGCTGCAGAGACAATTTGCATAGATGGTTCTCCTGTCCGAGCAGCTGAAGTGTAAATAAAAGCATGGATTGCTTTTACAGATTTATCTTATTAGAAGATATATTTGTGGTTTTAAGTTCCAAAAGTCATCTCAATGTAGTTTTACATCTCCAGGCTTCTCTCTGGAGCTCTACTAACAACAGGTCGGTGAGCCAATGAGAAGAGAGGAGGCTCTGAACCTCTCATATATTACACTGGTAGGTGCTGAGTCGTTCTGGCTCATCAGCAGAAGCACAAATAACAGTGAATGTTTACGATGAAGTGGATCTATATGAAGTGAGATTAAATTATACGTATAATGATGCCCCTCACATTTAATTTCTACAGTCTGGGTTCAGTTCACCACCTCGCCGTTTGCGTCTCCATCTGTTCGTACATACGGGTCAGAGTGTCCGTACAAGTTTGTTTTTTTACAGATACCAACTTTTGCGTGGGAAGCACTGTGTGTGCAACGGTTATAAATAAGGCCCCCTTGCCTGATGAAACCAGGTTTTCTTCATGTGCGGAGGAAACCAGGCACCGCTCATCACCATCCCAACAGTGAAGCATGGTGGTGGTGGCAGCATCATGCTGTGGGGGTGTTTTTCAGTGGCAGGGACAGGGAGACTGGTCAGGGTCGAGGGAAAGCTGAACAGAGCAAAGCACAGAGATATCCTTAATGGAAACCTGGTCCAGAGCGCTCAAGACCCCCACACTGGGCCGGAGCTTCACCTTCCAACAGGACAATCACCCCAATCACAGCCAACACGACGCAGGAGTGGTTTAGTTACAAGCAGCTGGAGGTAAAGATTCACCTGATGTCACTAAAACTTTTATTTCTCAGCGTCTGAAGCAGATAGAAGCATGGAATAAAAAACATTTGGCTTTTATTGTAAATTATTGCCTTTACACTGATGTTCATCAACATTCTTTTTTTTAAAAACTCGATAAACGTTATAAAGAGTTGAACTGAAAATGTTGACAAATGTGCTTGTTTTTCCAGCCATATCCAGATTCAAAGGCAGAGGCAGTGATTTACAGTAAGAGTCAGAATTTTTACTGAACGTCAAGTTTTTCAGAAAACCCTCAGGTTTCAGGAGGTTGTTTTCAGACAAAGCTGAGGTTTTTAGAGGGAGCCTTAGGTCTTAATGGATAAAGACAGCAGGTAAACACGGGGGAGGGTTGCATTTGCGTTAAAGGTTAAATGCATCCTGAGCAGAAAAAGACCTGTAGCCAACTTGGTCCCATGTTGTACCGTACAGAGAGAGACTTATGGGGTTGTGATAAGCTCCTCTGGATCCCGACACTGTGCTCGCTTCCAGCAGTCGTTCTGACCGCTCAGCCTTGACAACTCCCTGGCAGCGCCTCACACTTCGACCTTGCAAGTTTTGACACTCGCAGCCATAACTCCCAACACTCGGTGGTTGGAGCGGGAATGAGGCCATAACTCAGTCTGCGGCGTGGCCTTACTACACACACACACACACCTACCCGTGCTCACACAACGATATGGACATACTTTAAGCAAAGAATGATTACCTGGATCAATATTTAGTCATGAGTAATACAGAAAAATCCAAAGGTTGGCTCTGAGCGGAGGTGTC
>NW_019525502.1:175382-176333 GCF_002814215.2 Seriola lalandi dorsalis
GGCTGCAGAGTAATTTGTTGGTCCATGTGAACGCTGGATTGCAGAGCACAGTAGGAGCAATCAGCTGCTATTTAATGACAGACATGAGAGACTGAGAAGGTCGATTAAGATTCATGACGCTTGCTCGAAACCTTACACGACTTTGAGAGACTTTAATGCACTTGTGCCATGCTCTTGTCATGTGGGAGGGGAAGTAATGACGGAAGAGATTTATGTCTTTGACTTCCATATTTTCTGGGGCCGAGATATAGTTTCCCAGTCATGATTACGACTTAGATTTTTTTAGATCTACAAGGGGGAAAAACATAATTACGTTAACGCCAGTATGATGTGAACGCAGCATTAAGTGCCTGGTTGCAGTTGACTTTCTCTAGTGATCTTAAATAAAAACGAAAACCTGGTTTCCATTATTGTGGACAGAGATTAGATATTTCCCAGCTACATTTCTGCTGGAAACATCTATTTCTTGAACATGTATTCGTGTAAACACGTTTATAACCTGCACTCACGGGTGCACCTGTGCAGGACCAAGACTGCACAGAGACCCGGAAATTAACAGCTGGGCGGATGGGTGAATTTGTTGAGCTTGCAGGGGTCATGAGACCGACTGAAAGGTGAGAGGGCGGTTAGAGCGCCACAATGATGAACAGTTACATTATTAAAAAACTGACATGAAATAAAAGTGTCATTGGGAAAATGGCTTTAATGAAATAATGTTTTATTAATAACATATTTTCATTATATTTTATTTTTTTATTATATTATATTACGATAAAACTCTCATTATGAAAATAAAAATGATGAAATAAGTTATTCATGCGCCAATTTATTTTACAATTACTTTTTTATTTATTTAATACCAACTCTTCAGGACTGACACACCCAGGGGATTTTTGGTGGGGGGGTGGTGTGTGTGTGTGTGTGTGTGTGTGTGTGTGTGTGTGTGTGTGT
>NW_019525502.1:176353-176835 GCF_002814215.2 Seriola lalandi dorsalis
AAAATCCTTTCAAGAAAAAAAAAAAAAAAGCACATAAAAAGGGATTTTGAGGCAGTAAGTTAGAAGACAGAGTTCACAGACTTCAAAACCAAAGGTGGGACAGAGAGCAGCCATTTAAGTCTTTATAGTGTAAGTCGAGGAGGGAACTCTAAATGCCAACGTGGACTTGGGTACGCTGGAGTCAGAGACAACTGGATCTCACAGTTATGGCTGCTCTGGTGCCAAAGGATCCTCTGACCGCAAGTCCTACTTTTTTTTTTTTTTTTTTTAATCTTCTTTTCTGATACAAAAGGAAGTTTGACTGTGCGGTGAAAAAAAAAAACAAGAGAAGACTTCAATCAAATCCTGAGCAGAAAAAGTGAATCTGTCACTCTGTGTTTCAGTCATTCTCTCTCTGTCTCTGAGTCTGTTTTACCAAGCACACACACACACACACACACACACACACACACACACACACACACACGCTCACTGTAGACAGA
>NW_019525502.1:176855-226338 GCF_002814215.2 Seriola lalandi dorsalis
TAAATATTAACTTTTTTCTTTTTCAGTATTTGCAGCTAGGCTAGCAGCACGGTCGGACTTTAACAGCACCGGCTCGAAGCTGTTATCAGAAAGCTCAGACCTGCCAGCAACCTGTGCCGCATATCTTAGGACCTGATGTTACAACTCTCTTCATGAGCCCTTAAACCTAGTTGATGTCGCCTCCTGTGGGCTGGATCAGCGGCTGCCAGATGTTATACTCCTCACCCGCGATAAGGCCGCTGAAGAGCAGCGGCTCCTCAAAACGGCCGTATTGGTGGTGACACAGCGGGAGCGCCCGAGCGCCCTTCAGACCTGGCCCTGCTTTCAAAAGCAATGCGGAGAATGGCGCGAGGCCAGCCACGTCCACCTCCTCAGGCTCCGGCGGACACAGCTGCTCGTCATGAGCCGAGGTCGCCAGATCTGCTCAGCGGCAAAGCAGCTCTCCCTCTTTTCAGTGACAAGCACACACACGCACACACACACACATACTGTTCCAGTTACACAGATGACCCGTGTCCCTCCCTGGATTTGTATTATTCTGGACACACACACACACACACACACACACACACACACACACACACACACACACGCTCACTGTAGACAGATACTTATCTATGACGCAGCCTTTCAGTGTGGACTGGGAAAGCTCTTAAAACTTTCCCTCTGATGTACTTTCTGTGTTTCAGGGAGCGTAACTGGTAAAGTTTTCTGCTGGAAAACATTAAGAAGTCTTTCACAGAGAAGGGATATCAGTCTGACAGTAGAAGGAGCTCTTACTTTGAAAGGAAAAACCGGGTGGGATACAGTCTGAGAAAGTCTTATGCAAAGGAAAGCAAACTGTACAAATGCACAGGAACAGATGAGGATTGGCGAAGAGACTTTGATGTGGTGAATCTGTGACTCGCAGAGACAGAAAGGAAGAGGTATAACAAAGGAGTGGTAGAAAGTGAAGGACGCACTTTAACTTTTATGATTTGAATAACTCACTTTTTGCTGTTTTTACAGCACATGTGTGCACCTGTCCCTTTAACCTAACCACACCGCCCAGCCTCCATTTTGAAAACCCCCTGTTATAGTGAAAGACTTTAGCTTCTGAGAGCGAGTTTTCAGAAGCTTTCAGTCCCGACAAAACTCCCCTTTGACTAGATCACTCAGATCAGGATCCGCACTGATTGAATTCAGCTGAGAAAAAATGATTTCAGATGAGATTACTATTACAACACTATAACCCAACAAAACACACCAAGATTTGCTTCGGGGTCGTGTTTAAATTGTATTTGATAGAGATGATTGGATTAAACCGAGACAGAATTCAGTCCAGCATGCGGACATTATCCCCGAAACCATGTAATTTAAGAAGTCTGTAGCGTTTCGCTCTTTAAAAATGTAGAAATATGTAGAAACATCATGCATATTTTACAGGGTTTGATCAAATAAGTTATAAATGGTTTGCTTTGAGAGTGGATGAATCAGAAAGAGAGGGAGAGCTTTCATCATCAGAGCCATTTTACACTCAGGCCATCAGCAGAATATCAAAGCGCTGCATTTGTATTCACACGGAGGGAGAGAATACATAACAGGCTGACTGTGCTTGTTAGTGATACGCCAGCAATGGCAGTGGTCAACTCCAGGTCACACACATTTGCATACTGCACTTCACAGCATTTGGTGACAATTTACCAAATGTCAAAACACTGGGTTTTTTTTCGAGGCCCTAAAAGAAAGTGTTGGCTGTGATAGTTCCCATCATTTCTGTACAATGCGCTGAGCAGAAAAGGGCACTGACTGATCTCAGCTGTAAACACAGATGTTGAAGCTGTTTATGCGAAGACCTCGTGCAACATGAAGGTTTCACACAAATATCAGAAACATCAGTTGCACATGAAAGCGGCGGGAAAAATCCATTCTGCCTTGTTGATTTCTTTTAATCAAATGAATCCCTGTGCAGGAGCTTCACCGATAAACAGATGCAGAAAACTTTGAGAAAGAGTTTTGAGGCTTTAAAACATAAACAGAGAGATGCCTTCAATATTCTACACGTTAGTGTTTCCAATGCAGAAGATATGTGCTTGGCCAAACGTACATGCCCAAAAGTTTTTTAGTTTAATATATTAGCGTTGAACAGCGCTTTTTTTTATTTATTTATGAGGTAATACATCTCAGTACTTTAATTTGAAAGTTCAATTGGGGCCCTAGCACCTCCCACCTCATGTTTCCCATGGATTGACTGTAACTCCATGGTGTTGAACTGCAGCTTGTGGCAGTGTTTCTTGTTCTGCTCTGGTGGAAAACTTGCACATGTGCTACAAGGCAAAGCTCGCAGAGGCTGCAGAGCAGAACAAGCTGCTGTCGCCAGCTGCAGTGAGTGCGCTAGCTGTTTAACCGTTGGGCTCATTAGATTTCAAAAGTTACTGCTAAATATAGCACCTTTTAATGACGCAATCTGTACAATTAATCTGAAAAGTAGATCACACGACAAAGTAAGATTGTCCATCGAACAGATGTTGAGAAGTGGAGGACTGACATGAGCCACCCTGTTAGCATGCCCAATAGCAAAGCTGTCGTAGAAGCATTCTCCCTCTACAACTCTAGAAAAGTTGTCTGCATCGCCACATTTGTTGGCTTGAAAAAGTTACATCAGCTCCCATCAAAAGTCCCAAAGTCCATTAGCATTTTTCGTGGCTGCCACTGAAATATCACCGGTGCTTCATTGAGCAATCAGCAAGCTTAAATTACTCACCAGAAATCACAGCACTGTGGGTGAGGGTGGTCTGAACGTGCAATTATGCCCATTTACTTGTCAGTAAAAAGTGCCTGTGATTCTCGTTTTCTTCTCCAACTGAACCCTCCTTTTCCAAACTGGAATGAATTCATTCTGCCATCTTCAAATCAGTATAAAATGGTAGTCAATGTCAGAGTGCGAGACAAGAGGGACCTGCACAAAGAGAAAGTTTTACTGAAAGTAATTTACCTCGACACATTAGACTGAGCTGCTGTGGTGACAGGATAGAAGGAGGAGATGTGAAGACGAAACAACAAGCAATAAAGTCAAGGAGAGAATCTGGATGATTGGAAAATAAATTACAAGCTGGGGCGCCAGTAAATCAAAGATATTGGCTTAAGTGGGTCAGAGTGTCTAAATACAACTGAGGGTGTAACAAAACCTCATGAGACTGACAGAGAGACATAAGACAGAGGCTGGGATGAGCTCAGCAATGCAGAGGAAATGGATGGATCATAAATGAAGATGGAGGATAGAAAAGAGGCTAGAAGTCAGAGAAGAAAGTGAGACAATCTAAATTACAGGGGGTGGGTCCGAAAACATTGCCAGCAAAGTAAAATATGGAGAACAGCAAAAGCTTCACGTTAAAATATTTATTTAAAGGTGTGTTTCTATCACCAGCTGGAGTTTGGAGCTTTATTCAACTCTACAGGTGTGTAACATCTGCATCTGATACAGTCAGTTATCACCTCCTAGAAAGGTTACAAATGTGGCAAGATCCTGAAAGAGGAGACCGACTATTTATCAGTTTAACGGAGCTAAAGTCAATGTAAGTTTTGCTATTGCTACATAGCCAACGTTAGCATTGACAGCTGTTTACTCACAAGTCTTGCCATGAGCATCAGCCATTGTTGCATTTACAAGACAAGAGGATAATACACCCTCTGAGCAGCTACTTCTTCAGGGCACACCGGGCGCTACAGTGACTCGGTATCGGAAAGTGACGAGACTGGTAAGCATGATACCTTCAGTAGAGTAAAAGGAATAGAAGCAAAACAAAAGGGTTCTTTTACGCTGCTGGAGACAGTTCTTGAAGGAATCAAGTTTGATGCTGAACTTGCTGAACAACATTTCTTCTAGACTGGTAATTAAACAGCTGTTAATTCTAACGCTGGCTATGTAGCAATAAATTCACTAAACTAAAGCAGGTTGGACCACAAAACCTCTTCTAAAATCGAGAATAATTTACACCCAGTAACTCAATGTTTTATCCAAACAACTAACTGCTGCAAGGATTTAAACACTACATGTGGCCACCTTCTTTGTTTACATGCTTTCTGATTGGATGGTGCCACAGATACTAACTGATTTACGCTTTACTTAAGATTTTACTACTACCAAGAACTTAAAGAAGGACTTTACACACAAACTTAGGGATAGATTTTCAAACAGCTGGTGCAACCCAATCCAAAAGCTCATGGTTGGAGTAAGCGCTTTTAAAAAGGTGCAGTAATTAATGCTTCAACAGTCTGATGAAGACTTATTGAATACATTCACTTCCTCATAAAACAATTGCAAAGCCAATTCTTTTAAAAATTGCTCCATGGTGAATCTCATGGTCAAACACTCCATGGGGTACCTTTAAGCTCTGTGTATCTTTTGTTCATTTGATTTTCATTTCAAAATACAAAGATTAAAATAGTAATACAAGTCTTTTTTTTTCTTTTTCAACTTTTTAAGTGTGACTGGAAGGTTGAAGTGCATCCAGTGGAGGTGGAATGCAGAAGCTTTGTCGCCGGTGGCACCACGAGGCTCCGGAGGGAGGAAGGAGTCAGAGGGCAGGCTCACAGGAGAGCAGTTAAAGCCTTTCCCAACGCCGCACAAAGGAGCAGTCACTGGCTGTGGCTGAAACGAAGAGTTCCCATCTGGGCTCCCAAGTGACCAGAGGCTAACCACGAGATACACACCCAGGTCTGATCAGCCTGCAGTGGGTCTTGTTATAAAAGGCCGAAACACCCAGTCCTATTAATAAATCCAGGGATGAGCAAAATTTAAAAATTTAAGGTTTAATCATGAGTTACTATATTGTGAAACAAATAGATAATAATAATAAAATCATCAGAAAACAGAAACAAAATAGATGTGTTCCTATTCTTAGACGGGTGATTTAAAGTTCTGTGTGCTGAGAACTGCATCCCCATCGCCTGAATGTGCACAGCTAAACCAGAAATTACTGGATACTGTAATTATTTTAAGGCAAAGAAACATCTTGAAAAATGGTGCAATATTCTTTGATGGGTTTATCAATGATGATAAGTTTTAATGTTTAGAGTTATTAGACTGCCAAGCTGTCAGACTCAAATACTCTGAGTGTGAGGCCCTACTGCTGCGACACAACAAGCATCTGTGAGATTGAAATGTTAAATATTAATGGTAAGGCACCAAAAAAAAAAAAAAAAAAAAAAAAAAAGAAATAAAGAATATAAGGAAGGAATAATAACATTTCCCATGGGAGAGAAATTTTCCAGGGCTAAGTTGTTGAAATGATTAAAACATGCGTGCTGTATCTCTTTATGCTTTTGTTCCCCTGTCTCTGCACACAGTATTTCTCTGCCGCTTCCATCCATGCTCCACCCTCATTTTTCTTCTCCTCTTTCATCTTTTCTTTCCTTTCCTTTTCATTTCTTCAAATTTATGCTGCAGTGGCATGAGTATACATCCCAACACAGTGAGTCACTGCTAAGAAAAAAGACATTAATCAACTTTGCCATCATCCAGTGTGTCTCACACTGAGACAGTTTCAATCATGAAGTCAGTAATAAACAGGGAAAAGAAGGTGTAATGGTAGAGAAACAGCCTGATATAGAATCTTCATTAGGACACTGTACATGAACATATCCAGTATATCCAGACATGCTAGCAGCTCACTGTGACAAAGCTAATGCTGATGACTGGGAACTGTCTCAATGTGCAACCTCTTCCTCTGTACATCTTATTTTTGCTGTATCTCACTGTCTTGTCCTTTCTTTACTTTTACCCTGCAGTGCACTCAGCTTGTAGTCGTCTAATGACCGGCTACAGGAACTGTCAATCAAAGTGACTTTCCTCTAATTTGAAACAGTAGCTTATGGCAGTCATGATGCATCACAGTGTTCATACACACCTCCGTGAGCATTAATGAAAAGTGACGGGGTGTGGGTGGGTGAAACAGGGGTCAGAGTGGCGCATGTGTCTGTTATGTGTGCAGCTTTTCTTCACCCAGTACAAACGCCTCCCATCTCTGTCTTTCAGTGTCCGGCCCAACAGGCAAAAAAACACCACCAATTAATTAAGCTACAAATTGATTTTTGACCATTAGGGGATGGCTGTTACCTGACAAATATATGAGCAATATTTCCGAGCCTTTTAAAACAATATATCTGCCCTTAAAGATCCCATATTATATAAAGTGAGATTTCCATGTCTAATTTGATCATAAAGCAGGTCTAGGTTCTATATTAATACTGAGAGTGTCAAAGCGCTCAGTCCACAGAGAAACGCACACAGCCTGTATTCAGAAACTGAGCCTTAAATTAAGTCAAGACTTCTGTAACTTTGTGATGTCACAACAAAGCAGTCACTGCTCTCAGCTATGTCCCAACCCCCGCCGACCTGGACCCACCATCCAACCTTGCAGGATTTAGTTTCTCCGAGTGTTTTACCTGAAATCTGCTATATTTTTTATTCGATCACTCAGAAAACAGTCAGCCAATCAGAAGAGAGGAGGCTCTGAGCCTTTCTTCTGATTGGCTGACTGTTTTCTGACCTGTTGCTACTAGAGCTCCAGAGAGAAGCCGGAGGGAGGAGATGTAAAACTGCCTTTTGGAGAGACAGGCAGCCTGAACTCTGGCATTTTGTAGAGCTTTATCGCTATATATACTTTATCATGGGAATTGAACAACAAAATGTAGCTATGGGTGATGATGAACCTGTTGCACAGACGACCTACGTGCACGTTTTTAAAGGGAGCTCAGTCTCTATGACTCTATTCCATTTTATATTTTATCAGGTCTGTTTTAGTTACTGATATAATTTTGCTTTTAAATGGTATTTTTCTTACCCATCATATCTCCTCTTGTTACAGTTTCTTTCCTTCTGTTCAGTGACATGCCTCACAGTTAAACACTCACATCTCACTTAATAACATGCTTATGGGTTAACATACATGTACACCCAGCAGGGTTCATGCGTACCACGGTTTGAATTAAGTGGAAAATGTCTCTGTGTTAGTCGACATGTGACTATGTCTATGTGACTGTGTCCGAGGACTACATTTGTGTGTGTGTGTGTGTGTGTGTGTGTGTGTGTGTGTGTGTGTGTGTGTGTGTGTGTGTGTGTGTGTATGTGTGTGTCCAATCATCCCTGGTTTGCTGGAAACCTATCAGACAGCTGACGGTCAAGATCAAGACCTCCCCTCATCTCCCGCTGAGAGAGAGCTGGGAGGGAGCGGCTCAATGTGACTTTCATTATCTCCCCTCTCTGTGCCCATCATGCCATTAGTCTCCTCATCCTCTCCTCCCTCCAGCTGTCCGGTGCAATCTCTTTTCTCCCTCTGCCTCTGTCCCCGCTCACCTTTGCAGATTGGAGTTTTGGTTTTTACTGACATTTCCTCGAAGCAGAACTGGAGTTAAAACATCACTGAAAGACGAGGACACGAGAGAGGAGGTAACCAAAACCAGGAAACCTCGCTCTCTCACTGCAGACTAAAAAAGAATTTACCGTCTTGTGTAGCTTAAAGAGTAACTGCACTCAGGTGACTCAAAGTTGGAACACCCTCTGGCTTGGATGGACATCGAGCTCTCCTAATGAACTTATTGTCCACTTATATATTCGACTTAAATGAATGATGACGAACATTTAATGAAATTGTAATCACTCTAATTTAAAAATATGAGATGACCAGTTGGCAAAAAGTTTATTTTACTGCAGCATTTACATGAAAATAATTTGACTTTTAGTGTACTGAGCCTAAATTGTTACTTTTAGTCTATTAGCATTCAACTTAATTTATCTCAAACACATTTGTTTTTCCATTATTATTCAAATTTGTCAGGTTAACAGTGCGGTTAAGTGATAGATGAACTGTGTTAGAAAATATCGGGCTCTTTGATAAAAAGTAAAAGCTACAAAAAGCCAGTGGACATAAAAACTGAAGGAGAGGAGTCAACTGTGACTCCCACGGTGCATTTTTACCAACAAACAGCTGATCAAAGAGTTAGATTTGATTTAATGACGAGTGGAAGCTAAAAAATTACAGTGTTGATGAATGATTTTACATTTTATTGTCTGCAATTTGTTCAATTAAATGACTTCTAAATTCTGGGTCAGTTTCTGGGGATTTCATTCATCATGGGGTCACGTTTTGTTTACTGAAAAAAAGCAACATAATGTAGTAAAGAATAACTGCACCAAGTCTAGTAACAGCCCTCATTCATGCTTTTGACTGACGTCTTCTCCAGTGTAACAGCAGCCGGAGCTCATGGGTATTGTAGTATTGAGAACTCAGTCTCCTAAACTGAAAGAAACAAAGAGCTTAGCGCATAAACACATATGATTGTTCCATGATCTAAGGGGAGTTTTCATGTTCAGTAACAAGAAAGAAAAATTTGAAATGAGAATAGCGAATGAGGAACAACACATCTGGAGCCAAAGGTTTCTCACACGCTACATTAGAGAACATATCACACCTGACCTGACCGAGCCCAGCTGTGTTGGGTGTGGTCACAGGTCAACAGACTGTCTCCTTTTCCTCCCTCTAAAGTCCAGCATAGAGTTACTCTTTAAACCTGCTGTATCTATCTTTTTGTCCACTTGCAGCAAACACTGACATATCATCACCTTTTAAGTTAGCAAACAAACCACATCCAGCAGTTACAGTGGAACACGATGATTCATGTGGAGAGGTGTTTGTGTCCACCTGATGAATCTAATTCCAGTATTCCCTCTCTGTTAGCTCTGTTTTTGGCCTCCACCAGCTCCTGAGGGAGATTCTGACTCTTAAGCTGCTAAATGCTCCTCTACGTTCACCAGCTGCTGTCTGACTGAGTCCGTCTGCTGTTCGCCGCTGAGCAGGGAGAGGACACTGGGCTTACTACAGCTGTTTCTCTGATATCTGCTTTGTTTGTCCTCACGCACTCACATGAGAATTTACATTTAATGGTCGCACACTGCTTCAATGATCCACAGGGGGTGGAAAAGTGTCCCAGCAGCAAAGTGAAGAAGATGACATGGAAGTAAACAATGCGACTTTGCAAAAATGTTTCATGCGAGAGGAGCTGCATTCAGCGCGTTGGTCAGTCCTCACGGAGAAACACACTGAGCCAGAAACACAGTGTTTGTTTACAAGAAAGCTGCAGAGAGCAGATGAAATTAAAAAAGTGTCCCTCTGACCCTCCCAGATCACAAGAAACACTGCGAACCAAAATGAAATCAAGGCACAAGTGACATGTTTCATTCATATTGACTTGACTGGCTGAATGCAGCACTGGCTGTTCACTGATTTGTGCCCTTCAATACTTTGTTTCTTCTTTGGGTCTGTGTTTTTGCAGCACAGTAATGAATTCTGGGGCAGAGTCATATATTTACTCTATGACTATGTTACTGCTCTTTGCCGTCTCCCTCCAATAAATTCAGCTTTCTACGAGCTCTACCCTATGAAAATATCACTCTCTCAGTTCTGCTGAATTCCTTTGCTCCCTCTTTCCTCTTCTCCTTCCACAGTATTACCACACTTCTCTTCATCTGTTGATTTCCCTCTCATCACCTTCACCTCTACGAACCGTCGTCTTTAACTGTTTTAATCTTCTACTCCTCCATCGGATCTCATCACATTGTCCTCCTCCTCCCTATTTGCATCCTTCTCTTACAATCTTGTTTCTCCTCTCTGGTTCTTGTTCACCTCACTCCATCTTCCTCTCCCTTCACCCTTCACACTTTCTTTTCTTTTAAATCTCTACATCTCACATGATCACATTTTCTCTGCAGTGTGGTGTTGTAGACAAATGTGTTAATGACATGCTGTACCATGTTATTAACAAATACAGAATAAGAGGTTAAGTTTCACCATGGACGTCTCCTCTGAAATCATGTTACTGTCTGTAACTTAATTAACTATATGTGCAAACTGTACACATGATATGTTTGTTATTTTATGCAATATGCCTTCAAAGATCACAATACTGCGAGCTGCTGGGAAGACAGTAGTTTTCGCTTAGCTCCGGAGACTGTGCTGCTATTTTCAGTATTATAGTGCGATCAAAGAGATTCAAACCTGGGTCTCTCACATGGGATCTCAAACAACCAGAGATGTTAGCCACGCTGGAAATCCCACGTCTCTCCAAACACAGCCATGAACTGCTGCTGCACTGCTGCTGCCTCCCCATGAGGAATATTTTCAACATGAAAATTCACATTTTGCTTGTTTCTCGGCCGTCAGCAGAAACAAGAAATAACATCAACACATAAGATATATTTCCTAACAATGCTGTTCATACAGCCAACAACAGCAGTAAGTTCATTTACTCACAGAACTTGACCACAGTTCTGAGGTACTAGTACTTTATTTCAAATCCACCACATTTATGAGGGACTCTATGCACTATATTTATTTCATAACTACAGTTAGGTACATTCGAAACATGTGATAAACATGTGGAATATGATGCGTTACAGATGAAACTGCCAACAGTGCGTAAAGTATTTAAAAAATCAGTTCCACCTGGAGCAGCTGCAGCAATAAAATGCTGGTTACACATTAAAGCATCAGTAATAAAAACCCTACAACATAATCAATAATATTATTACACCCGCAGGGGCCATTTCACTGCATAATGAGCACTCTCACTTTATATACATTAAGTATATATTTGGGGTAAATACTTCTACTACTTTTACTTTAGAAGGATTCTGAATGCAGATATTTTGCTTGTAGTGGAGTATTTTTACATTGAGGTACTGGTACTTTAAAAGATCTGATTACTTCTTCCATCGTGACTATAGTGACTGGCTGTTGCGTATTTACACATCCAGCAAACACAAAGCCGCATTAGCTTCCAATTGGAGTTATGTTTCTGGCTACATGATGAATAGAAGTTAAATAATTTGTCCTTTTAGCTTTCCGCTAGACTGTAAATAAAGATGGACGTAGCCTCTGTGATGTCACACACAGGTTTCTGAAGAGCGGTTTTGAAGCTCAGAGCGGGCTGCGCCGCTGTCGCCATCTTGGCAGTGCCTGACTCCGCCTAACTCCTTGTGTGTGACTTCCTGCTATCCATGACTTTACATGATTAAACAAAGGCATAATAATAATCTAAATCTGAAGGAGAAGCTTTTGCCCATGAGGTTGTTACTTGGTATTAAGTAAAACTACGGTGGTGGAGTCCATATCCAATGAATAACAAACACATTTCTGCTCAAATACTGTCAGCACAGATTTCCCATGAGGCCATGCTCGGTAGAGATCCATGAAGGGTGGAGGACTCCATGAGGGCAAAACCTGTCTGAGCTGAGGGAGGTGTTTTTGTCTGCCAGGTCCCCCCCCCACCCCCCTTCCACTGCCACACACATACACATTCAGGAAATGTCTGCATTACCGCAGATCTTAGAATAAAAATGATATATATGTATGGATTTTCACATTTGCACGCTACTTTTTAAATGTCCACACTTAAACATCAAAATGAAAAAAAATGGCTGCATCTCTTCTTCCGCCTCCTCTTTTCATTTCACGGTAGTTCTTCATGATTGAGCGTTTGCTGCTTCCCTGAGTTTAATCCACCTGTCAGGCTCTCGTATGAATTGATATTAATGTTTCAGACAACGAGTCCTTGATTTCAGGCAGAGGGAGACAAAAGCTGCTTCTCATATAAACAGAGACTGCAGATGTTGGCGGCTGAAATGACGACTGTCGCTAACAGATCTGAGCAGCTGGATCGAAACTTTACGACACAGCAGGTCTGTGGCTCGGACATGGCACATGATCGTCAAATCACAGGTCGGTACATCTATTCCAGGATCTAAACCCACATCATTATGAAAAACAGCAGCGAGTGAATCTCAACTGAACTAATTAAAAATCTACCCCCCCCCCCCAGCTCCCACCTTTCTTATTCACTTCCTGCACATAATTTCTATTTCCTTTTCTTTTTCTTCTGCATCCTCCTCTTCCTCCTCCTTTCTCTTTATTACTTTGTCTCGGTGCTTCTGGTGATGAGTAGGGAGAAATAAACAGCTCAGGGGTCCACGAGCATAGCCACCCCCCCCACACACACACACACCCACACCCTCCCTGCGGATCCATTCACCCTGGGGAGCTCATCAATTGACACTAAATTTGCTACAATAACTGCCACAGGGACGAATGAGCCTCGTGCTTTGCAGTCACACACACACACACACACACACACACACACACACACACACACACACACACACACACACACCATGTTGAAACACATTACCACCACACAGATCCATCTTTACAGGAACTGCATGACAGACTAATCAATCCTGAAACTACTTGTCTTTTTACAGCCTCTGTGTCAGAGAGAGAGAGAGAGAGAGAGAGAGAGAGAGAGAGAGAGAGAGAGAGAGAGAGAGAGAGAGAGAGACAGCAGTAATGACCCAGAGAGGTTTGATGAAGTGAAAGTTTACAGACTCTGGGAGACTAGGGGTTTGTGTGCGTTTGTGTGTGTGTGATAAACACACTGTAATGTCCTCAGCCTCTGCGTCATCACTGGTGTGTGCTGATGCACTTCGACCGTGTGTGTGTGTGTGTGTGTGTGTGTGTGTGTGTGTGTGTGTGTGTGTGTGTGTGGGTGTGTGTGTGTGTGCGTGTGTCAGTGGACGTGTGTCAAGTCTCCAGTCATTTGTAACTCTGTTATGGGAGAAGAACTGTGAAAAAAAAAGGTCAACAGGGTCTAGAGACCTCATGCTCCAGGGACCCCAGGTCTCAGAGCCAATGGGGAGAGAGGGTCCTGAGGCATGAGGTGCGTCAGTCCCCTGAGGTGAGGTGTGATGGTGAAACTAGCTTGATATTCTTTCTTGTAGAGTGTTAGCTATTACCTGGTTGATGTTCCATGAAGCTCAGGTAACGTTTGCCTGATGGAGAAGCTAACATGTCTGTTAGCCCTGTAAATCATAAATAATCTGCTCTGGAGTCAAACTGAAAACATAAACCTGTCCTGTGTTGTTAGTGTCAGTGGATTATGTGTCTGAACGTGCACATCAAATACAGACATTAAAAACATCAGTATTTTTACCTCGTCCTGCTCAGGATAAAAAAAAAAGGAATCATCATCTTTAGCAGCACACTGGCTGACTGACCTTTAATGTTAATGCGTTGAGTCTGTTTTTTCACCATCCGTTAAAATGCTAAAGTTAGTTACAAATCTCTTTTTAAAAGACTGAACATAAAGTTTTATCTGCTTGGTAATACTTGAACATTTCATGTGGCTTTCTCAGATTCTATTTCATTTCTAACACATTTCTTATGCAAATGTTACAGTACTGTTACCCCTTTCATTTTGAGGTTAAATCAACTATAAAAGTGGGACTATTGTTTCTATACTTTTGCTGGCAGAAAAGGAAGTGATGCGCCTCTGGGAATGCTAAACTGCAGAAAATGACAGATCAGACTTAAGTCCAGCTGATCGGTGCCTGTCCTCTCGAGTCGTTCTGAATCAGTGGCTCACTTGAGAATCCACTCTGAAACCCCTCTAATCTAAACCACTGGAAAAAAAAAAAAAAGAATTATAGTCGTAACGATCAGCTGGGAAGAGAAGAGGAAAACCATATGTACTGTGAGTTCAAACATTTTGATGAGTTTTATAATTCCGATAGCAGCCCCCTCTGCACCCCTGCGTCCATTCAGAAAAACGAAGGCTTGCGAACTCGAATATGGATTCATGATGAATTATTGATAACGCACTCTGAGCCCTTTCTCCTCTTCTGCTGTGACGGATACATTTTAGCAGAAATCGTTAGCTGAATGTTTCTGTTGGATAAAAAAACTGCCTCTGTGGATGTGACCTCTGACACAGCGATATACTGTAACGTCCAATAAAATATAAATTATATTTAATAAAAAAAAAAAAAGAAAATCAATTAAACCGAAAGAAGAGCATGATTAAATGTAAAGCAGGAGTAATATAAAATCATCTCTCCTTTGAGGTTTAATTGAACCACTGAATTAACCTTTGACCTCTGTTAAAAAAAAAAAAAAAAAATTCCCCTATCAGCCTTGAGTCAATGAAACGATGGTAAGATTTAAAATAAAAATGAAGACATCACTTCAGTGTCAAGTTCAACAACCTGCAGAGAAAGGACGTGACTGACTGTGTTTCTAACCATCACAAATGCATGAAGACAATGGACTGTATATAAAGACAGATGTGCCTGACTCCACCTAACGCCCAGCCGAGTCTTTATTAACTGTGGCAAACGTACGCTCCTGTTAGCATCGTTACCGCTGCTGGGTATCATTGCTCGAAGGTTAACTAGTTAACGAGCTAAGCTAACAAGCCAGGTACGGTTTGGATGGTTGCAGAAATATGTGTGGGAGTGTGTGAGTGATTTTCTTCATGCATATATCATCATTTATTATTTGCTCAAATCAATAAAAGCAAATAATAAATGATGTTTAAATTATTTTCATGCTTTCCATAATAAAGTTAGCACAAGCTGCTGCATTATAATGAATGAACCAAATAATCAACTATCATTTCACCGATAGAGACCTGATACTTTTTGCTACATATTATTATTATTACAGTATGTTATATAAAAATGTTGGACAAAAAGTTCAAACTATAATTATTAATATGAACAATGAACCTTTGAACGTAATAAAAAAATGTTTTATTTCTACCAATACGACAAAGAACTCTGTCTGTCTGTTACTGCGTCATTACTGATAGATGATCAGGAGAATTATTAGTAAATAAAAAACAGTGTCTTTTACCCAAAAATGCAGAGAAATTGGAAGAAAATTTATAGCCCTGAGATGCGTCTGCAGGTTTTCCTCACAAGCTGCATACAACCCCAATAACCTCCACCGGGAGTGAAGGGGCAGCTTGTGCGCAGCCTGACAGGAAAAATGTGGGACAGTGAGTCAGTCCCTCGCTACAGCTTGTAAAGTATAAATGCTGAGAGTGCGTATTAATGACTGAAGGAGACTCAGAGGAACATTTCAGTTCATTAATTCTGATCCCATCCTGTCTGCATGTTGGCGGTTGGACAGTCAGAGGGCACGGCTCACACGTCTTTTAGGTCTTTTAGTGAACGAATCCAACTGAAACTGCAAGTGAGGGCAATATACACTCTACAATATACCTACATAGCTCAGCTAATAATGTGGCTGAATGACTGATAAAATATTGAAAATAGAATGAAAAGAGACGCCAAACAAAGCGAGAGCATATCTGTGCCGCAGAGCATGATCCTCTCAGGTTTCATTTGTTGTGCATTAAGTTATAGATCTGGGCCACGCTCAGACATCCAGTTACTCTCAGGTGAGTATCTGTGACAGGTGCTGAAAGTGGATTTGTGGATCTGCCTGTTCCTCAGAGATCTACTGCCGCCCTCTGAGTCTTCATCCTCTCAAAGTTTTACCTGTTCAGTCTCAGGTCTGTGCGGTGGTGGACCGGTCCCTTCAGGATGTGAAGGAGGAGAGGAGCTGCAGATCTGCATCATCTCAGGTCTTATGGGAAACACACTGGGGTGCCGAATAAAGAAAATGGGTCAGTGATAAACCAATCGCTGACATCAGAGAAAACAGCTCTGTAGGTGTTTTAGATTAGTCTGTGTTATATTTGATTTCCAGTCACAGATGGGATTCAGATTTCACTTTTAAAATGTGTGATAAACAGTAAGAGTTTCCTTCACTAAACTCAATAAACCAAACCAAAACAGTGAATATGACTCAATTTTAAGCCACTAAAACCAACACAATATGTTAATTTAAGACAAAATAGCCCATTTCTTGCCCATGGCAGCAGAATGGCTCCAGGGATGGAGACGTCGATGACTCATAACTTTTCCATCTCTTCAGTCCGGACTGAAACACGATGAATCCTAATGACTTTTCCTCTAGCACCATCATAGCGTCAACATGTTAATAAGTCCAATGCTTTGGTGTATGATCAAATACCTGCTGAACTAATGACATTCCCTTCAGCATCTTTAGTGCTACTCAGTTAATGCTAACACGCTAAACTAAGATGGTAACCATGGTAGAAACATAACACCTGCTAAACATCAGCATGTTAGAAAGCTGATGTTAGCATTTAGCTCATGGGGTGCGTACACACCTGCAGACTGACAGCTGATCCAGCTGTGCTGTCATCATCAGAGACTGAGAACACTTCAGATGACGGGTTGGGGGGACAGGGCGTCTCTCTCATTTCTCTAAAAACATATTTCCTTGATCCCTCTCTCCTCGTATCTTGTCTCAGTCACTCCATTGTGAGACGCATGAGGGAAACGAGGAGACCCACCACCCACTTCACAGTCAAGAAGGGAGAGAGATCTTTCCTGAGAAACTCAAGAATATTTTTCTCTTTTTGATTGTGAGGGTGAAACCAACTTTAATACACAGAAGAGGCTGCGTCTAGTTCTGCTGCAGCACTGTCAGCTGAGAAATGTGCCTGTGTTGCCTTTGTAATGGATTTCTCTGTGAATGAGTGTTGAACAAAAATATTAATTAAGTCTTAAAATAAACAAGACCCAAAAAAAGAACTTGCACGCTGCAGAATGGAAAGCTGTGCTTTCATTCATTTCTTTTCATGCATATTTTAGTAATCCAAACACTGCAGTCTCCAGATGATCTTCATTTATGATGCTAATTTTAGTCCTCCGTCTGCAGGTTGGGCTCACAGCTCGGAGCTGTGTGCATGTTTGCAGCATGAATGAGCGCAGAGGCAGGTCGTGTTAAATGGGCCGCGGTGGAATGATGTGAGGTTGTGATTGGTGAGCTAAATCAGCTTGTGTCACCGTCAACTCCTCGTGGCCGACATGCCCTGCATTAAAAGTGCTCTGCTTTAGCAGCTAACAGCTTGGTGCATGCTCCTCTGCTGCATGGGTTGACCGCAGGGAGGTTAGCATAAAAAGGCTACGCGGTGATTTGAACGTCTGCAGAGCTGAGGGCTCCAGTGTCATGGGATGTTTGTGTGGATCTAGCATGATAAGCCAGAGGTTATCTGGTGATTCAGGGATGAGTTGGCTGTGGGCAGCTAGTTTGTGGCTATACAACTGCAGGCCCGTCTGTTTTTGGCCCTTAGTCGACATCATCACCCAGTCAGATTCTGGCACAGATAATGGCGTTCTTGTGTGTATATAAATAGCTATAGGGGGTTAGCTGCTGGCTACACAGGAGCCAAAGAGTTCACAGGTGCAGCATTCGGAAACCAGATGTCACATTTGGGAGCCACAATAACACGCCTACAACCTAACGATGTAGCGTCTCCCCAAAATCCCCTCTCATTTCATCCCTTTCTTTCTTTGCGGCTCTCAAAGTGATGCTGGTGATTTCAGACGACCTGTCCTTCTACCGGAGGACAAAAGAGAAGCCAACAGTGTTGGAGGAGGCAGAGCTTGTCATTGATGCAGTTTTATTAATGATCACAACGCCTCAGGTAATTATGACTACAGTGAACGGTGAACAGTGAACACAAGTATAATGACGGTGTTGTTGTCTCAGTGGCTTTGATAGCCTAATAATGAATAATAAAGCGTTTGTCAACACATTTCTGCGAGCCTGCACCATCATACAAACACAAAGAGGAAAAGATTGCTCCAAATATTTTTCTATTCAGGGATTACCAAGGAGATTATTTCTAATGTGACAATTAAAAGGAGGACTCAAAAGATACGTGGATCCTCTACATTGCTCATAATATTTCAAATTAATCTGATCAAAACACTAATACCCGCAAATCTTTGCAATGATTTCTGTGTTTTTCTATGTTTTGTTTTGGGCCAAAAGGAGGGTGAAGCACACTAAAAGACCGAGTCACACCTGAAACACAGTAAAATCAATCCGCGTGTCTTAGGGCAAATTTGGGTCCATCCGCTTAGTGATGTAGTGTCTTTA
The DNA here is from genome assembly GCF_002814215.2 of Seriola lalandi dorsalis. Taxonomy (NCBI): domain Eukaryota; kingdom Metazoa; phylum Chordata; class Actinopteri; order Carangiformes; family Carangidae; genus Seriola; species Seriola lalandi. The sequence goes on from NW_019525502.1 coordinate 194,708, forward strand.
CTCGCAGGGCTACTACTACTAGTCATCCACTAACACACTAGCTGGTGTACTGCTAATCTGCCACGATATCTTCTCTTCATCCAGAGCAGCTGCAATAAAACTGAATGGTGTCACACAGCTAATAAGCCTCAACAGCTGAATTCAATTTTTGCTGCATTTTTAAACGTGAAGACCTTCAGAGGTTTACAAAATTTCATTTCCTGGCAGAGCGTGTTCTGCAGCATCTGCAACATGGAGGCTCTGAACAGCAATTAGCATACAGAGTGTTATCGGGTACAAATGCGCGATTTGACTAAATCTAAATGCTGCTGCATTTAAAGCTGTTTTTTTTTTCACTGGGGGGAGGAGGAGGTCCCTCTAGTAGGAATTATGATCCTTTTATTTATTCTTTTACTCAATAAAGCCGGTGGCTGTTATGAAGGATACTGTTGGTTGCGCTGCAACATTTATGAGGGTCATCTGATCAATAACTGCTTCACTGATGACAGCAAACAAAGTGCCTTGAATGGTTGTCATGTTCCCTTCTCTTTGTCTCTCCTTTACTAACTTTGTTCAACTTTTTTTATTGTGTTCAGCACTGAAGGCAGTTGACGATAAACGACACTGTGAACCTCCAACCTTTCCTCCAGGTTAGCGCGTAGAGGAGTGGCACAGCGTGGGTAAGACACGCGATGACGTGAATGAAGTCAAAAGTTTTGGGATGTTACCCAAACATTTTGCGGCTCAATAACTAACGGCTACAAGGACGCAGCTTTACAAACATTCTCGTCAGAAAATAAAGGGAGAGGCTGACATTTACTTTAAGTCTACCGTTTGAGAGACGGGATCAATTCAATATTGTGTATTCACTGTGAAAATCACATCCCTCTTTCATTCCTGCGAAAATTGGCCCCTGGCTGCACTTGTATAGCTGAAGGCTTCATATTGTGCTGTGTAGCTGGGATCTTGCCTTTGGCAGACACAGCTTAGGGAAATTATAGCTGTGAAATTATGGGTGTATGTCATACATAAGACTGGGTAGGTTTACAGAAATTGCTCCGGTGTCATTTGGGCTTTGCCATCTCACGGTAACGACCTCGGCGTATTGACACACAGGGACCGGGGATGACTGAGATGAATGGGAAGACTACGTATACTACACAGAAAAGGCACAGTGTATACATTATAGTGTATACTGCAGTTTTTAGACTGGTAGCAATAATGCAAGAGTGTGGTGAAAATCCCTGGAGGGGTGTTATGAAAGCAGCATTAGAAGATAAAAGAGGAAATCTCTGGGTCTTGGATTACATTACAGTGGCTAATTTATTTAAAAGTTGTGGTTTAAAACTCTTTGAAGCTTTGGCTTTAATGCTCTTTTTTATTTTCTCTTTTTTTATTTACAGGCTTTTAGCAGAAGAACTACAAGTCTTAATAGATTTGGAATAATCACACTCAAATGCTACCATGTTTGCATTTGAGTTGTGCTCCACATGTTGTGATATACATTGTCAGTTTGTGTGGACAGGAGTCAGCCTTTCCAAGTCATGTCCAGTCAATTGATTTTATCACAGGTGGACTCCAATGGAGGTGTGGAGACATCTCAAGAGAACTTGGAGGCACCTGAGCTAAGTTTCAAACGTCATAACAAAGCGTCTGAATACTTATGTCGATGTGATATTTTGGGGTTTTCCTTTTTAATTTGTTTGGGGCACGTAAACAGGATCCAGTAAGTGAAAGCATGAGCTGCAACTTGTTTTAGCCTATATTTGTTTCTATTTAATCAAAATGTCCCATTAAAAGTAGCTGAATCAGCGGTGATCAACTCCTGCTTGCAGTGTATCCATGAATGTGCAGACAACTGTCACTGGATGATACTGAAGAAAACTTTAAAAATGTTCAGATTCTAAAAGAAGTTCTGCAGTTCGAAGGGGTGGGTTTGTTTTTTGCTCAGATTTTCCAGCAAACTTTTATTCTTGACAGATGTCAGATATGATAATATCCATGGGAAGTGTAAACTGCACTGAATCTAAAAGTGTGTGTGTATCACGTCTGTGTTCAGATGTTTACTGAGTTACGACTCAGAGAAGCAGGAGTGTGATTGACATGGCTTCGTTGGTTGGAAGATTTTTACTCGCAGAAATTAATATCGCAAAAAAAGGTCCAACCAAACAGACGTGCCCTACCTTTAATCCCACCTTCAAACGCTCCACTACAATACCCATAATGCAGAGAGTCCTTTCCTCAGGCCCTCACACACTTGCTAGGTTTACTGTTGTTTACTATGTTCTTGCTGGAACTGCTCAATATATTGAATCAATTTAATTAATTAATTAGAATTTTAATTTTGCAAGATGTGTAAAATGTCGAGATCGTAAAAATCAAGTCATTACAATGTGAATAAAAAGGGCCATTTCAGCCAAAACATACATGATATCAGCTGCACTGAGTCTAAGAGTCTGTGAACCGTGATGGGAATAGCTACACTATGTGTGCAGCAACTTTCACCGCTCTTCAACACAGGAATATGAACATGACTCACTTCATCATTTGGCCCAACTCACAATATAAGAGCTGTTATGAAAGAAATTGACTGACAGAAGAAAAAGTGCTGAAACCTGTCCAGTGTGACGGCCTCGTTCTTCGTCATCTTCATTATAATTGAATTGAGAAACTGTCAGAGAGACATGTCTCTACACCATCAGCAGTGTGTTTTATACACGCTCATAGAAAACGTAGAGGATGGTGATTAAATGAAAATTCTTTCATCATGGCTCCGAACATTCCCACTATTATTCATCTGCATCATTTAAAGCCTCGACTGAATGTGAAGGGACACAACGACACCCCCCATCTACAGCACAGATACACTGATAAGCATGGACAGATGCAGTCACACACACACACACACACACACACACACACGAACACACACCTCTCTGGATTTGTAATCAATCCAGTGCTGTTCCTCATCTCTCTTAATGAAAGAGGAGATGCTCAACAGCAGATTCCCTCTCTAATCTTTCTGCTAACAGAAGGCTAATAAAGGGGCCAGAGTCAATTATTGACCAGAGAAATGAACATTTGATGAGCTGCTGATAGTCAAGCAACCAGCATTTCTATTTTCTCCAGGGCACAGCAAGCGAGAGAGGCAGGGAGGGAGAGAAATTGCCATTTTGTGAGCACACAACACACAACAACAGCAGCAGCAGCAGCAGCCCCCCCCCACGAGTCCCTCAGCTGCACTATGCTGAAGCAGCACTGAGGCCTTCTCTTTATGTTGGAATGGAGACAGAGCTGTAGTGGTATTCATCAAGGTTTCCTCACGTTACATTCAGCTGGTTGAACGTGAACATGCGTGTTTTCCCACTCACGGTGGTGCAGCATTAATCTGGGTGTGTGTCCACCTCCACTGAAGCAACCAGGATGCTCAGAGAAGCCAGGTCATTCAGGTGCATCACAAAACATTCACTGTGGTGATGTGATCACTGTAAATCTGCACGCACACACCTTTTTTTAACAGTGTTAGTGTGACAGTGACAGTGACAGGTTGTCATTTGTATTTAGAGTCATGCTTTGATGATATTAAATGTTGGGAGTCTTGTAACTTTTTCACACTTAACATGGAAAAGCCCCCCACCCCTCCCCTCTTCTGATTGGCTGAGTGTTGTAGCAGATTTCAGGTAAAACACTCAGAGAAACTAAATCCTGCAAGGTTGGACGGTGGGTCCAGGTGGGCCATGTTGGGGGCATGGCTGAGGGCAGTGACTGTACAGGTGTGACATCACAAAGTTACTGAAGTCCTGACAGGTCGTGGACTGAGCTCTTTGATCCTTTCACAGTATTAATATAGAACTTAGACCTGCTTTATAATCAAAACAGAAATGGAAATCTCCCTTTATACAACATGAGACCTTTAAAAATCAAACAGTGTATGGATGCCATTGACCTGGAGAAAGTTATTCATGTCTTTATTTCATACTGTTTGTGTCCTGCATTCTGTATTAAAAAAAAAAACAAGCACTGAATTCACTGCTTCCAGTCTTTATCCTGGACATGCCAATTAGAAACCCGGTTACATGTACACATAACAAAGACACTGCTGGAGAAATCAGGTGTCTCTAATCCCCCACCCAGATTACACAGACACCCAGCTGCTCATTTACATGACATTTATGAAATCATCTTATTGGAGAAAGCCAGCTGTAACCCGGTTATTGAGGTGGATTTAAAACGTATGGAATAAGTGGCCATTAAGTAAAAAAAAAAAAAGGCTGTTTTCCATATTGCCACACAGCAAGTAATGAAAGGGATAAGGAAGAAAGAAGCGGACAGGGAGATTTCGAGTCAGCATAGATAAACACACTGACAAGAGATGGAGGTAAGAGAGAGAGGCAGAAAAAGAGATAAACATTTGAGACTAACAGAAAGAGAAAAGAGAAAGTAAAAGAAACAATCAGTGGTTGAGTTGGAGTAAAATAAACAGAGAGAGGACGGTGAGGACGCAGAGGATCGAAGGAAAGTCAGAAGAAAGAGGGAGTGTTTACCATTGACAAAGAGAGAGAGAGAGAGAGAGAGAGAGAGAGGGGGATAGAAAGAGAGGTGGAGAACAGTGTTTCTCGTTTGATTGAGTGCAAAGCATATGGCAAAGCAGAGGCCATTACAAGGTCCTCTGCCTCAGGGGGAAGGGGATAATGGGAATCTCACACTCATCACCGAGAGGCTGAAACCCTCCAACTAAAGGCAGCAGATACAAGTGAGAAAGTCACACACATTCATAATGATACACCAGGGCTGCAGCTAATTACATTTAACTGAATGGTCCATAAAACATCAGAAAATACAGACAATACTGAGTCAACCAGAACGGAAAGATATTAAATTTAATATAACTTAAGCATAATTTTTTTGTTGGCATTTTGATGCTTGATAAACAATTTTAATGATTAATTGATCAACAAAAATAGTTGGCAGTTATTTTTCTGTGGCAGCTCTGTAATATCCACATTACTACATAATCATTTTGGTTTGATCAATATGCGTTTTTAAAGACCAGTTCATTTATTATTAATATTATCATTAATATTTCTAGGTTTAATTTAGAGGTAATAATTAGTTTCAATTTAAATCTACTATATAATTCAGTATCTTTAATATGAGTCTTTTCAGGACAAAGCATTAAGTGTTCATTAAAATGACATTTTAAATACACGATGCATAAATAATGTTTTAAAATGAATACTTTGGGTCCGTCTGACATCTTAACATCTGTCTAACCTTGATATGACATCATCCATCATTCAGTATAAAGGCTTTTCATTTACAACTCAAATGTGGCTCTGACGCAAACAAGATCCATACTACCTTCATTGCAGCATCTTTCTTTAAAGGTGCAATTAAACAGCTAATGTTGGGTTTTAACGAATATCCAAATTTGATTTCCAACCAAAATTCAACGCCAGTCCAATACTGGAGGTTGATGTCAAGCCAACGTTGGGTTTTTGACGTCAACTGATTTTCATTTCCAAGTGAAAATTACCATCTGTGCAACATTAAAGTTCAACGTCGTTCTGACATTACACCGACGTCCAGTTTCAGCTGGGACGCTGCCAGTTATTTTTCTGCTTCACCTCTGTAATATCCACCTTACTGCATGATCACTTCGGTTGGATCAACATTCATTCATTCATTTTCTACCGCTTATCCTCTAGTAGGGTCGCGGGGGGGCTGGAGCCTATCCCAGCATCTTTTCGGGCGAGAGGCGGGGTACACCCTGGACAGGTCGCCAGTCCATCGCAGGGCAAACACATAGAGACAGTCAACCATTCACACTCGCAGCCACACCTATGGTCAATTTAGAGTATCCCATCAGCCTAGTCCCCATTTTGCATGTCTTTGGACTGTGGGAGGAAGCCGGAGTACCCGGAGAGAACCCACACTTGCACGGGGAGAACATGCAAACTCCACACAGAAAGATCCCACGGCCGAGCCGGGACTCGAACCCGGAAACTCCTTGCTGTGAGGCGACAGCGCTAACCACTGCACCACCATGCAGCCCTGGATCAACATATGTGTTAAAAACCAATTGGGATATTTTTGGGTTAAAGTTACAGGCATCTAATAATTTGTGTCAACTTTAATCTACTATATAACTCAGTTCATATGAGTCTTTTCACGACAAAGCATTAAGTGTTTATCAGAATGATATTATAAATACATAATACATAATAATGGGAAAGTGGTCTCAGACTTTTGGACCTCACTGTTCATTTCATATGCATATAATATATATATTTCTTATTTGAGTATTGATGTGTGATCTGAAGAGCGTGTAATCCATCACTGCTCAGGAATAATGAAAAAAAATGCTAAAGTTCAATTTAACCATGAAACACTGTTGATTTATTTACTCTCTCCGATCTACATTATTACATGCTCGCAGCATGCACTAGTTTATCACGCTGTAAGGTAATCATCTGTTTACATATCCCATAATGACCGGAGGCGCCCGCTGCAATGCAGGTAGTGCGCGATATGCAAACCGTAGGAATCATTATTTAGAGGAATTTTATGATCTAAAAGTGGAACGATACGACTCTGAACATGTTCAGGGCAAATCATTAGCAGGCTGATGTTTATCTAACATGCGAGTTAAAATTTGATTTTCCTGTGATATTGACAGACGGTGCTGTCAGCTGAGTCAGAGGAGATTTAAACTGCAGCAAATCGGGTCAATATACAGCTCGGGAACATAATCCATTAATAGACTGCACGTATCAGTCTCTCCGCAGTTTGAATCATTATTAACATGCAACTGCGGCCGAATGTGATTGAACAGCTGCTGTAAAAGAACCAGTGAACTCCTGCATGTCACAAAAAAAATCACCTATGCAGCTGCTGAAAAGTGAAGTGTTCATTATCACTTGACATCACCGCACCAGTCATGTATTGGTAGCTGCATAAACTCAGGGTCTGTATTTATTTATTTTATTTTTTATTTTTTTTGCAATTAATACGGACTCATACCATTATCTGGATTCCCTGGTAATTGCGTTTTATAAAACACACTGTTCATATTGACACAGATCCATTATTATTTACCATGATAAAGTCAGGATTCTAGAAAAGAAAGTAAATAGGTCTGAGGAGGGAGCAACACTTTAACAACTTCTTAAAATATGTTTTATTTGTGCCAGTTTTTGGCTTCCGTACTTGTTTCTGTATTTGATGTTGTACACAAAGTAACTGGCTGCCACAGTCAGATATAATTTGGCTCACAGCATTTTGTCCTGAAGTTCATTTTGAATAAATTGCTAAATGTTTGTCGACATGCCCACTGGAAAAAAAAAAAAAAGAATCACTTTGTCACTGTGTTACTTTCCTCCTCCTGCATTGTATATACTTCACTGTGTAAGCTGGCAAACACAAAGTACTTCTGCACAACCTGCACACGTAAATTATATTGTGCTGGTACAGCAGGATTACTCCACAGGTGAACAAACCTTACCTGTAGTCAGAAACACTGACTGTAACTGAGGCTGTGAAACATTTTCCTGAAGAAACAACAATAATCGTTCAATGAGTTCAGTCTGATTAGATGAGCTCAAAAGTCTCCAGAGCAGAAACACATTCTGGATGAAGGAGGCAGCGTACACAAGCACAACAGTGTGCTGTGTGTTTGTCAGGGTGATGGATAGACTAATATGTGATGTTATGACTGCATTGTCAATGCGGAATATGAGCTGATAAATGAGGTTACACTCAGCGTCTTCATATCTCTGGGTCTTTTTGGATTCTGTACATTTTAATGTGCACAGAAGAAGAAAACACTGAAGTTTGCCTAATTCACCAAAAAAGTCTAAACCTTTTCAGATTTCATTTTGTTAATTTATCAATTTATGTGCGTTTTCCAAGCATGAAACATCTAAATGTTGCTTTAAATTCTCTACAAAGAATAAAAATGTTGCTGAGGAAAAACTGAATCTTTTATTTCCTCTTATCCTGAAGTACCAAGGACGTGACCTCGGCGTCTTCAGTTGTAGCAACAGCAACAGCCCTGAAACGAACCACCACTAAGATCTGATGCCCCGGCGCTGAATTTTAAATTGTTCACCACAGGTTCTGAATCTGTTTTACAGGGAGATTGGAACTATATTTTGCTAAATAGTAAAGGCTTTTACTGTGAAAAGTTCTGTATTAGATTACTTTATCCCAGTTCCAGTCTTTTGACTTCCATTTTAAGCTTCTTGGCTTAACTGAAGGACACGTAGTCTGCTCTTATCTTTCCTCTTTTGGCCTTGAGACAAAATGGATGCAGAGAGATTTGTGGAAGAGCTTTGCCTTCAATTTGACTCCCAGACCGCCGAGAGGAAATTCTCGAGTGTGTGGCACATATGCAAAACATATACACTCACATTCTCTACAAAACAAACGCACGTTCATTTACCAAAGCTCTGTTGAAACGCACTGCAACTTTTTCAAGGACTTCATCTGGATTTGTGATTGGAATTAAAATGTGAAAGTAATGAGATCCCTCACTTCGTCGCTCAGCGTCTTTGTTTGCTGATGTTCACCAGGAGCTAAAATCAGAACAGTCACGAATCTCGGTGGCTGTGCTGATGAGTCACCGGGTGAGTCATGACTGACTGAGACTGCACCTTCCTCTTAATGACCTGTAACTGGGCTGACGGCTCCGTAGGCAGCCTCTATGTGCTAGTCATTAACTGAGCCAGTGGCACTTTGGTGGAGCGACTGACATGACAGTTTCATGACCAGGCAGCTGCTACGACGGGTTTCTATGGGTTTAAGTGTTTGATGTCTTCAGTGAAAGAGTTATAGCTCTGTATTTCATGCGTCCTTCAGACGCTGACGATGACGGTGTGTGTTTCAAATTATATATCGTGTTTTGTAGAAGCACGTCCCTCATGTTATGACGTGAATCCTCACGGAGTCAAGGCCACTATAATCCAATAATGTAATACTGACCAGCAACATCAGTTTGAAAAGGAAGTTCTCTATAACAAAATCCTCAATGTAACCAGATACGATAAAAAAAAAACACCCAAAGTCTAAACTGAAACCAAAGCCTGAAGTCTAAATAAGTCAAAGTCCACCATTGAATATATTGACACGCTGTAAAAACTGCACTAAATACACCTCAAGATGACAGATCTATGATGAAACTGTGAATCTGTATTAAAAAACAATTTAAACACTTCCATTCATTCTTTAGCCATGCCACTGAAATTAAATACTGTGTCTTTCATTGTAAATTCTCCAACTTTAGTCATATGAAAGTACAATAGGTACATGCTTTACATTTTGTATTAGATGTTTTACATTTCTTCTACCAAACACAGGATTACACCTGACATGTGATTCCTTAGACAGTCCAGATGCATTTTTAACAACAGGTGTCAAGAGAAAATAGAGACCATTTGAGAATAGCTCTTACAGGTTTGATTGTGCTAAGCTAACCACACACTAACACTAGTATAACTCCAGTATAAACAACACAACCCGAAGCAAGATTTTTCCTTTTTTCCTTTCATTCCCCTCTCCTCCTTTCAAAGTCCTTGATCTCGGCGTGGTATTGAGCTGATGTGTATCAAAAAGCAGCGGACCGCAGACTCTTCAAATTTTAAACAATGACTAGGCTATAGTTCACACGAAGACTCCACCTTGAAATATTAATGTCGCTTTGGCTCGATCCTGCGGGACGCCATTAAGCTTCCCTTTAAAAAGTTGTTTTGAAATTACTCGACATCAGATGTGGAATTTGCTTATGCAGTGCAAAAAAAGAGAGAAGTATGAAAACAGATCAGTCGGTGCCAGTGTGATGGAGAGATATTACTGTTCGCTGAACTGCGTGAAAGAAGGAAAAAAAACCCTGAAGCGATGGGTTTGTTTTACAAAATGGGATAGTTAGGGGAGTTATTTTGATGAACGTCAACCTCGCCGTGCTGCGATAGGCCGAGCAAACATTACTCCAGCCGCCGCAACGATGAACTATATCACTGAACATGTATGCCATATGACTGATCTCTCCCTGAATTGGATCAGACTAGCTATCATTTGCAGAGTAACACGGCGTGGTCTGATGAAGTAAAGTGAAACCACCTCTCTTTTCATTCATACTATCCTCCTTCCCACCCCCACTCTGCAGTTCCCACTAATGGTGATAAGTATGTGTCACTCCTGTAAGTATGGAAGCAAAGGAGACTAATAAATGGCTGATGGATGCCATCCGGGACTCCCAGGTAATCAAATAGGCAAATTAGGTGCTGCATTAGCTGATGTGCTCCTTCTAATAGCTCTCCAGCCTAATGAATTTATAAATAAACACACTGAGGGGATGTCTGTTTAAGAAGAAGATGGAGGAGGATGAAGAGACAAACAGCTGCAGAGCCAAGGTAAGGAGCCACCATGGAAACAAGACCTAAGGACGGCTGTTGCTGGGGAACACCACACAACAACTGTCAGCAGATATAGCCTTAACAGCACAGCACTAATCTCCACACAGCAAACACTTGAACCAGAGGGTTTGCATTAAATTTCAGCCAAGCTTTCGCAACTTTTGAACTCAACGAACTAAAGAGCTCAACTCTGTTGTTCCTCCACTGTTTCACATACACTGACAGTTTTGCCAAAATATGGCCAATTACACATTTTTGTGTATGTGTGGAGGCTGTGCAACAGTAACCTCGTCTGTATGTAGACGACACAATTATTTATATTTATATATATCGAAATCTCATGTTAATGCTCTTCAGTACTCACCTTCAGTATGATTCTGACAATGTGCACAATTTATTTCATGCCAACAAAATGATTGTTAAAAAGAATAAATCTTATTGTATGTTTCTTTCACTCCTTCGTCATCATGCTCATTCTTTAAAATGATCTGGTGTTATTACTGATGCTGAGCTTTCTTTCAACGTCCACACAGATAAATAAAAAAGCAAACTGAAGTCTGGGCATTGTGTGTAGGTTCAAACACTGGATTATGCTGATAATGAGCACCATAGTACCGCTAGGTCACATCTTTTATCTTTAAGCGTCCCATATTTTACACTTTTCCGGTGTTTTGTTTGAAGTGTTGATCCATAAGAAGATGTTTTTATGGTTTTAAGACCCAAAACCCATCTCAATGTTGTCTTACATCTCCTCTCTCAGGCTTCTCTCTGGATCTTTAGCAACAACAGGTTGGTGAGCCAATCAGAAGAGAGACTCTGAACCTCTCCTCTGATTGGCTGACTGTTTTCTGAGGGATCAAATAAAAATATCGTTGATTTCAGGTAAACACTCAGAAAAACCAAATTCTGCAAGGCTGGACAGTGGGTCCAGGTGGGCGTGGCTTGGGGCATGGCTGAGAGCAGTGAATGTTTTGTTGTGACATCACAAAGTTACAGAAGTCCTGATGGGTTTTAAGGCGTTTTAAGGCTCAGTTTCTGAATACAGGCTGTGAGTATTTATCTGTGGACTGAGCGCTTTGATACTTTAACAGTATTAATATAGAACCTAGACCTGCTTTCTAATCAAAGAACACATGGAAATCTCACTTTATACAATATGGGACCTTTAAATGGTATTGAAAATGGTTACAGCAGTTTTATTTGGAGAAGTCAGTTTCATATACACCATTGTGATATACATGATAAGATATCTTGCTGTCTTTAAAATGATTTAATATTTTTCTGTGGTTCCTTTGTTTTAATTAATTGTAATACCTTTGATAATTCTATTAATAAGTAATAAATTCTATTGAATTATTCAGAATTCTGTCTTTTTTCTGATTTAAAATCAATTGTTCTAGCATGTAATGTTAATAATTATTAAGAATGTCATGACAATGAAAGTTATTTCTCTTGTTTACTATTTCTGATATTGTATTTTGTTTTGTTCTTTCTTTGTGTTTCTGTATATGTGTTTTTTTAAATAGGCACCACCTAATAGTCAAAGACTTGTTTTTCTTGTGTAAGATGGAGGTACCAACACAGCTAACTTTAAAGCCAACAAGAGGCTGGTGTTTAGTACTTAGTACTGGGTGGGGTATCACTTTATCACTTGACAGGCTCTAAAGAGACTTTTAAAGCAGCCCCTCTGCTCACTGTAAACATTCAAATACTGTCTGAGTTGTTTGTGTTCTGCTTCAGAGGCTCTAATACAGAGGGCGTTAACATCAGTGACAGGGGTGTAATCAAACCCAAGACGTATGATTACTGAGAGACATTCACAGACAGCTGTTTTCTTTTAGGTTACCCGCTAGAATAAGCCGTACAAGTACCAGTACAACATGTCATCCAGCAAACAAATGAGGACTAGCGACCTTTGGAGCTACAACAGTGGCTGTGACACAGACGCTTCAATTTGTGTCCTAAAATGACACTCCTGAGTTATAACCCAGCCGAATCTCAACAAAGAGATACGAAATGCATGCGACTTACACTTACACTCTCAGGATATCATCATCTCTGTTGTTCAGTGTGAATAAACCTCTGACCCGAAATATGAGAAAAGTGGAGACTGCATGATTTCATTCAGGAACTTCATGTTTTTAAGTTTTCTTCAGTATCACAGTAATCCAGTGCTGTTGTTTGTACACCCCTGGCTACACTGTGAACAGGAGCTGATCACAGCTGATTCAGCTACTTTTAATGGGACAGTTTCACTACGTGGAAACTAATGGGGGCTAATAAATAACAAAATTATTCACTAAAAATAAATAAACTATGAAATTGTGAGAAGTTAAATGTATTTTAAACAAAGTACAGAGATTGCATAGCATCTTAGTTATTTTCTGCTTGTTTGAAGTCGACTTTGTAATTACTAACGTTACATGAGGTGCAGTCAACTAATATTCAGATTTGTGATATCGCAGCCTCCAGTGAGACGTGTGATTTCATGAACCAGTTTGACATTTATCCGAGTGTCAGCATTGATCATGTAAGAAACCCAGCTATGAAAATACCTTAATTTTTTCAAAGCAAACAGTTGCTGCAGGTAGTTTTTCGTGACTAGTGTGATTTTTACTAACACTCTTCACTCAAATGCTCCACATGGCAAATAGCTCGGAGACATTATTCCCTCCTGCTATACGCTGCCAATACTGAGTTCAGATGGTATTAAGGAGCCCAGTTACACAGTCAGCATTCTCAACCTCTGAAGAAATGGAAGGCAAATATCTCACAGCATTTTTCTTTACAATCCTGCTGATTCAGAGATAATAAGGGCAGGTTCCTGAGGGTCTTCTGGAGTGTGTCTGCATTCAGGAAGCAGCAAAATAATAACTCCTGATTAGAAAGTACCTCTGAGACTTCAGATTTTCTCCCTCAGATGTGCAGATAAGGTTTAATTTCATGTCCAAACCCCGGAACTGACCCGGCCCTGAAAGTTCGTTTTTGTAATTATTTTGCGCATTAAGGTAAAAGTCTGACTGACAATTTGTTTCCCTCATCTTGGCCTGACTGATGTGGATGTTTGGGTGTGAGATCCAGTTAAAATTTGTTCCTCTGCTAAAGTAGGCTTCTTTATGTACTCATTCACTTTTAAACAAAGCCGTGGACGAGAATATGGAATACTTACTTACAACCACAGGAAAACTCAACATACACTTTTATCCTGGCGTGGCCAAGTATCGACTATGTCTTCAGTATTTTATCAACTGTCAAAGCAGAGCTGTGAAAACATCGAGATGTGTGGAATCTGCTGAGCTTCACACAACACAACTGACTGACACTGAGAAAATGATTCTGTAAAATGACATCTCCGTGTCAACCTGTCAGTACTTCCAGCACTTAGGCTTGACAGCGTAGAGAGGCAAGAATCCTTTTATATCGTTCTTTATTATTGTATAAATGTTTCTTAAATATGATCAAACCTTCATCTAAGTTACAGTAATGAAAAGGTTACAGAGTCATCTCAAAGAGTTTAGATCTTCATCAGTCCACTAGAAGTTCTAGACGTGGGCGTCCAGCTGAGATGACTCCAAAGACACAAAGCAGAATGATCAGCAATGTGACAGAAGCTCAGAGTAACAGCTAAAGGCTTAAAGCGATCATATGAGCTGGTTAACATCTCTGTTCATGAGTCACACACAGATCATGTTGCATGGAGCATGATGTTGGAAGCTGCTGCATAACTGCACCTGAAGTTTGCCAAAAAAAAGTTTTATGGACTGATGAAACTCAGGTTGATTTGCTCTGTCTATGGGGTAAAAAGGCCACTGCCTCCCAACATGAAAACATTAACCCAAAGGTGAAGCAGGGTGGAGGGAGGCTTTGCTGCCTCTGGGCCTGGTCAGCTCCACATCCTCTTACAGGATAACGTCAGGGTGTCTGTCCACCTGTCAGGAGAAGCTGGGTGAGGCAGCAGGACAATAACCCTAAACATCAAAGCAAATCTACTACAGAATGATATAAACTAAGGAAACCCCCCCACCTCTGGAGGGGCCCAGTCAGAGCCCACAGCTTCACCCAGTAGAGATGCTGTGGAATGACCCGAAGAGTCACTCACACGGGACATCCTGAGGATATGTCCGAGCTGAAGCAGCTCTATAACGGAAGAATTTTCCAAAATTATTGATGCTAACAGAGGTTCGAGCAATTATTAAATCCAAGGGTTCACTTACTTTTGCACCAACGCTGTGAATGTCTAATGACTGTGTTCAATAAAGACACAAAAGACTATAACTGTTTGCGTGATATCAGCTCAGGGACACTGTGTTTGTCTGTATTTGTGACTTGGATGAAGACAGGTCACATTTTCATGACCAGTTAAAGCAGATATTTAAAGACATTCCCAAAGGCTTCACTGACTTTTTTTTTTCTTGACAAATATAAACAGTATGAAATTTGCCACTAGAAGCAGAGCGAGCCTCCTCTGATGTCTCATATACTGTTACACATGTTATCTATTCCAACACATTGGACTTGGAATACATTCCCTCATAAATAAAAAAGCAATTTTTGAGAATATGGATCCTCTTTTCCCGACACTGAATTTATGTTGTCTCTGTTTATACACACGGAGATGCATTTTGATCAATGAATGGTCATATTTTGGTAAATATGTTTTCAGTCAGATGTGTCTGTTCCTCTGCATCTTATTAAGCAGAATCCAATTGAAGAACATGTATATTTTAATGATGGAGAGAAAACACATGCAGAGTTTCTTTCTATTTCATAATTAAATACAATAATCAGCACCAATGCAAATGAAAATGAAGTTCTTAACAGCTCAGTTTTCAAATAACCCAATGAGAGCAAGGTCTATTTAGAAATAAAAGTCCTGTTCACTTTTCCTTCAACTGTCTGGATGATTCATGTCCTCTCAGTCTGAGAAGAGCTCCAACTGCCAAAGGATGAACAACTGTGTTAGAAAATAGCTACAAGAAGCCTGTGGCCATTAACACCGAAGGAGAGGACTACGACTCCCAGGGTGCATTTCAGCGAGAAAAATCTCATCAAAGAGCTTGTCACACGTGCCGCTGCAACAGTTGGTGAAAGCTCAAAACATTCAAAATTTTACAATCTGCAGCTTCAGTCGCGTCACTTTTGGTCTCTGGGTCGGTTTTGGATTTGAATTAAGTAACCATGACTACGTGCTTTGTTCTCGACTACTACAATTTGAAAAAAAAAACATTTAAAAAAAATGTGCTGCTTCTCTGATCCACGTCTCTCACACACACACACACACCTTCTTCTCCACAGCACCAATGGCCGAGGATCATGGGTATATAAGTATTTACAGCTGTCTGCCAAACTGATGTCTTTAAGAGTTGAACTAAAAAGTTAGAACCACGCAAACTGGTGGGCAGAACATAAACATGGATTACGGTCATATGATACAGACTGAGCAGCTAACGGAGGTCAGCAGGGTGTCGGCTCACCCTTGACCCCTTGTAAGAAGACCACTGGTCCTTTTGCTGGCGAACAAACATGGGGATTTAACAGGGTTACATGAAAGTAAAACAGATTTCATGGAGCAGAGGATTGTGGATTTGTATATTTTTTTTAGATAATAACCTTTATTTTAAGGATATTTGATAACTGCAGTCTTTCTGACAGGCGACATGATCTGCTGGACAGAATTCTTAGCAAAAGAAATGCTTTAGAAATTTAATCTGTCTCATGTATCACAGTGTTGTACACAGATTTACAATTAAGGCCCCATCACGCTGCTGGAGGCTTGTTTACTTCATCTATATGTGGCAGCAGTAGACGTGGGTGTCAGTCTTTGACAATCTCTTCACGTCTTCTCGTTTGCTTTCCTGCCACAACACGCTGATGCTCTTGTAATGAAAGAGAAGAGTCGAGAGCCGCATCATCCCGGAGAGGAAAACCCCAGACTCCAAACGCAAATATTTGGCAGCTTACATGTGAAGTTCCTGTTTGTCGGCACAGCGAGCGCACCGTGAGACAGCGTGCGTTGTAACCGCAGTCGTGTTGTAGCCTCGGCTGTAGCGAGGAGCCGCTTGGCTTATCAGACGCTGGAGAACGACTGAGGGAGAAGTTGTGGAAGAAGCCTGAGAAAAACTTCCTGCTAATCAGTCTCCAACCACCTGATTAATCACTCTGGAGGTGTCCTCCCTGCATTACTGCCTGCGTGTGTGTGTGTGTGTGTGTGTGTGTGTGTGTAGGCCCTTATCTTCAACGCCCCGCTGGAAACGAACACTGTCTAATTATATTACCGGCTCTGTGTTCGTGCATGTGCGCGCAAGAGCTGTGGATGTGTGTCTGTCAACTGATACAAGGAACCTCCCGCAATCAATACATAGTGGATTACTCCCAAATCTGCAGATAACCTAGAAAGACCTGCACGCTTCTCAAACACACACACACACACACACAGAAACAGAGCTCCTTTATCAAATATTTATCAGCCGAACAGTGGGCTAAGAAGGCGTAGTCGTATTCTTGGGTTGATAGCATCAGATATGAGAGGATTTAGGAGCAATTACCGAATCTGCACAATGACCAGACTCTGTTAAAAGACACAGTCCTCCTGGATTTATCATTCGTTTCAGAATCTGAAATTCCTCACTGCCTCGTGGTGGCCTGCACCACTGGATGCCGCACAGCGCAGAGCTTGTAACCACACCACATGTCACACTGCCTGAAGGGATGCAGGACAAACGGCTGGATGTTCAATCTACTGTCCCTTCACACCGAGACTTGGTTAATTTACCGTGGTAAGGCTTTGTTTTTTTTATGCATTCAGCTGTAGCGCACCGTCCATCCCGGTCAAGGGGCCGTTTTCACGAAACACCCTGAGGCTAAAAAGTAAGGACTAACTGGATGACATAGGAGAGGAACTCCTTAAAGATGAGGGTCAGATCAGTCATGACTTTAAGACTCTGGGAGTGACTCACAAAGCAGGTCCTCGCTCTGAGAAAAGGGTTTTTGGTCCAGAGGACTCATGAATCACAGAGCTGCTCACAGCTGCTGCAGGGAATGAACCTTGTTATATCAGCACTTTGTGGAGAAAGAAAAAAATCCAATGACTTTAAAAGCACATTTTGATGACGGGTGTCTTAATTAGGTTCCAATCAGCTCGCTGACAAATTGAACCAATCCAGTAACAGCAGAGATAATGATTTGAACGGCTCTCCGTGACTATGACAGACACACAGGGTGATGGAGCCATCTGCCAGAATTATACATTAAATCAAGAATTAACTCTTCAGTTTTGTTTGGCAGTTCATTAAGTCCATATTAAATATTCTCTAAATGCAATAAATACATAAACAAAGCCGTTTTTCTGCAGCTTTGTGAAACGCCCGAGAAAGCCTGGAGCTGAAACTGCTGCTGGTCATTAGCCAACCATCCGTACTTATCTGCAAGTGCTGATGACTATACTCCATTAACTTCTCTTGTTTTTCTGATGAAATATTACGGACATTTTTTTAAATTCAATTTTACTTGGTGTGCACAAAAGTGGATCGACAATTAGGATTGAATGAATGAATTTTTGTTACCAAACTGACGCCACAAAGTGATTCAGGTCTGGGCCTGATCCTGCAAACATTTTTTTTTGGTTATATTCACATTAAACTCAAGCAGCTACAGTATTTTTGTGTCTTTGTGTGGCTTCACAATCACTTCTTACATGAGAGTCCGGCCACTGGTTTTATCTGCTCATTACCATTAAAAATGAGAACGCAGTTGGGGATTAAGGCTCCAAGATTTTTCCTGAATGTGCTTTCAAAGAGAACCTGTTGTAAAGATAAAGAGGCTGAACACTGCTTGGGGTAACACTGAGAAGGACCGCTGTGCAAGTCTTTTTTTTTTTTTTTTTAAATCAAATCACTGTTCAAAAAGCACCACAGATCAACGATGTGCTGTGCTTTTGTGGAAATATCGGGGCGACTGTTTGTTGTTAGACAGTTAAGAGATTTCTGGGCGTCCTCTGCGCTCCCTGGCAGCGCCGTGTCCTTTAATAATCCTCTAAAAAAAAAAAAACTCCAGCACATAAATGTCAGGACACATCCCGACTGGTGGGTTGTGAAGAGTCATCAGATTGTTCTAAATGTCACTGAGATTATTCGGAGAGCAATCAACATCACTGTATACTCTAATTAATTCCTTTTTAGCTTCTGTGAGTCACCAGTTTATATCAGATCTGTTTCATGTTTCGCAGGTAGGGAGACGGATTCTTTTACTTTCGTGCTGAGAAACAGAGGAAAAGTGGCGGGGTGTGCGTCTGAGTCCTAGAAGCGTTAAGACTGGCACAATAGTTCAAGGTCAGAATTAAAACTCATTTTAACAGAGCGGTTTTCATAATCTGACACTGATCGCACCCTACGAAAATAGAACCTGAGATAACTATGCCAAATTTGCTATCAGCACTTCCTGTTCGCACCGTAGCCGTAATTGTACAGACAGTTATCACCGGATTATCTTGATGGTGAAGAAATCTTACAAACATGATGATCAAGTTTGACGTCCTCTGGAACTTGTCATTCGCATCAAATCATTAAATTATTGTTTCAGGTCTGTGTGCTCAGAGTTAAAAAGGAGTTTGAGTTTTGATGGCAACTGAAGCGATCAGGCATTAAAGGTTTTAAAGTAGCTTAGCAGCCGTAGCTGCAACAGCTGCTGCTGACTGTGTTGAAAAGTGAGCTAAGAACAGACGCCACCTCTAGGGCCATGTTTAATTTCCAACTCGAGATGTTCAGATACGGATTCTGATACCTGAACCTTTATCAGCCAATACTGACTATCGATCTCATACCAACGCGTTATATAAATATATATTTGAACAGCTGAATGCTACTGACCCCGTAGGGATGTGATGTGATTGCTTTCATTGTTTTGTGGCATGGCTCAGGTTAAACCTTTAGTAAAACATGAACAAACACATGAATGCCATAGAATCTCTCTCTCTATCTCTCTTTTTATTTTTACTTTTACAGTGATCAACGGCTTATACAGATCAAAAAGCTTGGGACAGAACCATTCCCATACTAATGCTATATGCTATAACAATGCTATAAATAATTTGCTTGTAATAATGAAGTATTCTGCCTACACTGTTCATTTTGGGTCTTTTCAAACTGGACAACATATTGAAAAATAATTTAAACCTGCTATTGTAGGCTTCTTCTGCAAACTGTCGTCTCGTCTCAGCGTGTGTGTGTGTGTGTGTGTGTGTGTGTGTGTGTGTGTGTGTCACTCACTGACACGAGTCACAGTGACTGGCTGAGTAGCATTACGTGACCAGTGCCATAAAGGCAAGAATAGCTGTGCCAGTTAAAACAGAAACATTTAGTCAAAAAAATTTAATGATTCTCTATCATTTATAGATCTGGGTCCGGATCCAGCTTTGGACCTTGACTGTAATCCGCCCATTAGTGACCACAGCCAAAGGCTAACGTTACGCCGTTTACCACAAATCAATTCTGTTTTTTTTCCACTCTAAAACCGTAGCTGCCAGTGGCTGCAGAGTGCAACTCCCCCATGCAGGCTACTGTTTTAGGGCAATGAAGAAGAATTGATTTCTGGGCATAAAACTATAAAGTTTATCAATACATTATGTGGTATCGGATCGTGCATAGACTCGCGTACTCGCTGATTCCTGATCCAGTTTTTTAAGGCAGATACTTGCAACCATGTTTTCAGGGTCTGAATCAGGTCAAGGTCTGGATTGGTTAAACATGTTGTCAGCATATCTAAAAAATTCATGGTGTCTGTGTGGATGTAATTAATTGTATTACATATTTTGGAAGAAGGGGTTTGTGGTGAAATGTCACCAGGACATAAACCTGTGCCGGTTAACACGATGCAAAACACACTCATCCACCGATCGATCGTCACCACATAAACCATCTGCTGCTTGTCTTCAGACCGTGATGCACCACTCTCTTACCTGCTTCTCTGGAGAGCTGCATGAAGGCGTCCACCCCCTTCTCCCCGTAGCTGCCCTCCGAGGCCACGGTGGAGACGTAGTTCCAGCCCATGGCCTTGACGATGTCCACCATCGCCTGAGCCTGGAAACTGTCAGGAGGGACGACCCGAGAGAAGAAGTCGTAGCGCCGGTCGTCGCTCAGCTCCGGAGCGGTGGAGGCGTAGCTGATCTGAGGGATCTGGAGAGAGGGAGAGGAAGAGGGGGAAGGAGAAGAAACGAGGAGTTAGATCCTGTTGAGGATTTGGAAACGAATGTGTTGCTACGGAGAAGTTTATATGGACTAGTGTAAAAGTCGTAAAGGGAGAAGTGAAATGATCTGATGATGTTTTATCGTCCTTTTTTCCATTAGATTTTCCTTCACACCATGTACTGGAGCTCTGCAAGTTGGCATTATTGTTGCATAAAATCATTGTGACACGCAACAGAGATTTTATTAAAGACACAAACCCCTTTATTTTAATTATGTCGATATGATTAAAACCTGTGGGGACAAGAACTTTAATTCAGTGTAGCTGATCAACAGACAGGTCTTTAAAATATGGAGCTGCAGTCGAAATGATTGAATTGGAGATTGAATTTGGCTAAAATAAACAGTGACTTCCTCTCAGAGCCCCTGCTAATCTATGTGAGGTAACTTCAGCCCTGACTTCAGAAGTTAAGTGTAAATGTGGGACGATTCTCTGTTTGCTGGAGAAAAAGGAGTTTGACACAGTAATGAGTAAAAAGGCGTTAAAGGTAATTACACAAAATCTGTGTGAGGTCAGGGATTATTTGATCTCTTCCCATCAAGGTCTCCGCTAATGGCCGGTAAAAATGAAAATTCCAATCCGTCCCGCAAGGAAAAATCTCGGAGAAAAGTTGCAAATCTCCCACACTAGATATTTGTTCCAATTACCCTTTGATCTGCCGGGAGAAGGAATGCACTCACACACTCACATTATGTATGGGTTAAAAGTCTGATGCATGCTGATGTTATGCAGCTCTGTCCGCAGAGAAGGTTAAACGCTCAACCCAGGGTTTATCATGCAGGGTTCATTATTTCTGGTTCTATGTTTCATGAAAAAAGAAAAAGAAAATAAGTAACATAAAGTAACTGGATTTAAAAAAATTCCACTAAAACCACAAACATTTTTTTTGGACTTAAACGCATAATCAGCAGCTTCACACACACACACACACACACACACACACAGGTCTGACCACTGGGAGCAGCCATTCAGGGCTCAGTGTCTTGTCCAGGTGGAGCAGGGGATTGAACCACCAACCCTGTGATCAGTGATCGACCCTGCTCCGCCTCCTGAGACACAGCTGCTCACATTCTAGCATCTTATCTTAACTCTTAATAACACGTTCTTTTTACCGAGTTAGCTGCAAATAAAACAAAATCTTCATATCATTTATTATTGTTTCATAAACTATTGGCCAGAGAGACAATTGTAGTGATGAAAGTTCGAATGAGTGCAGGGTGAGGTTGGTGCAGGCGGCAGAGCTGGATTTGATGTAGTCGATGGGCGGTCAGCGACAGATCATGACAAGCTAGCTAACCAGCAGTAGGCGTTGGATTTTATTCAAAATGCAAAAATGTCAAATCAAAATTCTGAAGAAGAGAGGCTGCGAAAGAGAGGAAGAGGAGTAACAGACAGCATCAGTCAGAAAAGAGCCATCTAAGGAAAAGTGGGACAGCGACGCCGGGACGCTCCTCCACCCTCCAGCTCCTCTAACCCACAAACCGACCGCTCCAGCCACCACCTTCTGGCTCCTCTAACTCACTATCAACCAACTCCAATTAATGCTGCAGGACACGTAGACGCCTCTCTCACTCGAACAAACCTCCATTTCAGCCTAAATGACTCTCTTTCCTGCAGCAGGGAAGCTTGTAGTCATTGTGAAAATAGAGCGGGCCACACTTGTGAGGTTACTGTTGCTATTAGAGAATCTGACGTGACGTAGATGCATGTTCGGTGCTGCAGAGCTTCAGCGAGAAGACCGTGACTCCAGCTTCGACACTGCTTTCATGCAACAGTTGTGCTATATTGTGTTATTGGCGAAAATCACCGCAGCGTTAAATGAAGACGTAATGTTGCAGCTCTCCTCCACCACCTGGCAGAGTGAAAACTGTGATGGTTGTTGATGTACAGATTATTTTTTTGTCGTGGTTCTTGCACATCTTATATATCCAACAGACGCACCTCAATTAATATTTCTGAGCTACGCTAACTGCTGACAGGCGGAAAGAAAAAGTCTGGGAATCAGCTTCACTGCTGCTGCTGCTCGCGAAGCTCTTTCCTGCGACGTTCGGTAATAATTGAAAGCGACTCCGATGAGTCTGGCAACATTTTTTAATCAGAGAACAATGTTCAGAAAGATTTTAGTAAGAAAATCAATGTCAAACCATTTAAAGTGATTTTTCGTCCACACCCAGTCAAAGGACCCCTCCCCCAGTGATACTGCATATGTCATTTATAATAAAACTTTTGTGAGAAGACAATCAGGTTGAAAAAAAGCTCAGGATTATAGGATTGGGTGAAAAATGGTCACTGCTTCCAATCATCTATGCATGTTAGGACGCCTATTTACCACAATAGAAAGGAAAGTTAAACGACAGAGTGTCAGGTTTTATGTGGTCACAGCGGCCTGTCAGTGTCGGGCTGAATACGGTGATGCAACCGCAGCGGTGAAGCGAAGCGTCAGAGCCCGAGGTCTTTACCAAGCTGTGGCGCTTCAGTGGCTGTGTCCTTGGAATGTAGCTGAAATGTGTTTAAAGTTTTATAGTTTCTGACTCAAGATGCCACAAAGGCCACCTCATCTGGCCTGTGGGGAACGATGCTGCATCACACGCACGCGCGCATGCACGCTCACACACTCACACACTCACTCTGTTGCAAATGCATATAAAGCAAAATGAAAAGCACAAAAGTTATTGAGTGAATGTACTGTTGCACACACCAGAACAGAAAATAAAAAATGAATACACAAACACACACACACATACACAGTGTGGGGTGGTTTTTGGCTGAATCATGGGTGGAGGCCTACAGCATGAAAACACAATGAAACCTCAGGGAAGTAGAAACACCTTCAACCTGTTGTTCCTGCTTCATTACTAGTTACTGGAAGCAGCAACACTTCCTGTGGACATCATCCTGCCTCCCAGTGAGAGACGGAGGACATCAGGGTCACAAAGACAGACAGAGAGAATGACTGATCATTTACCCACCACTGCTACTTTCACAACAAGCAATAGATGCCTTTCTCCAAAGAAGCATGTACTTTATAATCAGGTGTAGTAGGAGGTAGAGGTCTGAGACGGACCTGTGGAGAATATTTGTTGACAAGATCCAAAATAATAAAGATAAATGAAGATAATTAGCCCCAGAATTACTTCATTTTATCCTATTAGAAATTTGTGTTAAATCCTCTAATTTGGGTCTAAATGAGTGAGTTCTGACCAAAAATGTGTTTTGAGAGGTCACAGTGACCTTGGCCTTTGACCTTTGACCCTCATAATCTAATCAGATCATCTGTGAATCCAAGTGAATGTTTGTGCCAAATCTGAAGAAGTTCCCTCACAAAATCTGTAAATATTAACTTTTTTCTTTTTCAGTATTTGCAGCTAGGCTAGCAGCACGGTCGGACTTTAACAGCACCGGCTCGAAGCTGTTATCAGAAAGCTCAGACCTGCCAGCAACCTGTGCCGCATATCTTAGGACCTGATGTTACAACTCTCTTCATGAGCCCTTAAACCTAGTTGATGTCGCCTCCTGTGGGCTGGATCAGCGGCTGCCAGATGTTATACTCCTCACCCGCGATAAGGCCGCTGAAGAGCAGCGGCTCCTCAAAACGGCCGTATTGGTGGTGACACAGCGGGAGCGCCCGAGCGCCCTTCAGACCTGGCCCTGCTTTCAAAAGCAATGCGGAGAATGGCGCGAGGCCAGCCACGTCCACCTCCTCAGGCTCCGGCGGACACAGCTGCTCGTCATGAGCCGAGGTCGCCAGATCTGCTCAGCGGCAAAGCAGCTCTCCCTCTTTTCAGTGACAAGCACACACACGCACACACACACACATACTGTTCCAGTTACACAGATGACCCGTGTCCCTCCCTGGATTTGTATTATTCTGGTCACACACACACACACACACACACAAACACACAAACACACACACAAACACACAAACACACAAACACACACACACACACAAGGTGGCAATGATGAAAAGGGATGGACACCGAGTACAGGTTGAGTACAGCACTTACAGGAGGTATTACCTTTTGTTCTGTCTCTCAGTCTGAATCTGACAAAAAAAATATGTAGGAAGGAAGGAAGGAAGGAAAGAAAGAAGGAAGGAAGGAAGGACTGAGTGACAGAGAGAGAAAGGAATCATTAAAGTGGAGGATGAATCCCCATTATCCCCAGTGCCCATTAGTCTGTCCCACTGTGTGACATAAAGGATATGTGCCACCTGCGCACAGTGAACATCATCTAAATAAGCTGAAGTTGCAGGTGGGAGGTGAGACTAATGACAGGTCTGACAAGAGAGGAAGAGAAAGACAAGGGAGAAAATGCCAGCCGGCAGAGCTGCTGTAAAGTAGGAGGACAGCACTCCAACGTGAGAGAGATGAAGTGACGCTACATCACTTTGTCACACAGGCAATTCACTGCGGTCCACAGGTAATTCTCGTATTACACCAATATTACTTTTCAATTCGATGTAGTTGACATCCAGCAGCAACAGGTGACTGTTATTAAACCGTTTTCAGACCTCTTGCTACATTTTCAGGCTGCGCTGTGTGAAGCTGCAACGATGATCTTTTTCTGAATTAATTCATGAACTGTTGCTTTGCAATGCCAAAGTCCAGTGTCCAAAAACATAAGATTACTGATTACTGTTTCTCACAGGACAATCCTCTCTCTCTCTCTCTCTCTCTCTCTCTCTCTCTCTCTCTCTCTCTCTCTCTCTCTCTCTCTTCACCAGCACAGTTAAAGTGTCCACTCTTGCCTGAGGAAAGCGAGTTTCCACTGGTCTCTGTGGGACAGCTAAGAGGGGATTCGTTGAGGCTGTGGTGGTCACTGTGGGAGTCTACAGAGGGGGTGGGGGGTGTGGGGGGGCCCTCCTCCTGAGATTTGTGTCAGCAGAAACTGACTCAACTCCAGTGCTGTCATCTCTGAGCCGGAGGGGCTTCAGTGAAAATAGGAAAGAAAAGTGGAATAAGTGATGGGTGGAGGTGAAACTCCTCCTCAGCTTGAAGACGTGAGCAGCTATAGTTGGTGATTTTATTTATCGTGTCACGCACGACCCCAAAATACTGTCAGAAAAAAAACTGAATGTCTAAGAACTACTTCTTCGAGAAGAAGAAGTAACTTCAGACTCCTAAAAAACATCCATCCAGAGGAACTCACTTTTAGCCCTTCAACCATCATATAATGAACAATAAAACATGAAACGACTTCATCTTCATTAAAACCACATGACAGCCTCTTTTCTTCTCTCCTCTCTTCTGCTCATGAGACAATGTGTCAGTGATTGAGATTTGAGCCAAACTTCAACAGACCGTCCCTCAGACTGTGTGTTTGACTGACAGAGTAAATTATAGGCAGTGTTTTTTTATTAACTCACTTAATTGCAAAAAAAAGAATGTATACATACAATTGACGAGACCACAAACGACATCCACAAGATTTAGAAAATAAATAAATATAATAAAAATCATACCAAAAAAAAAAAAAGTCATTGCACATTTTACAGAGTCTGTCAGTTAATTAAGTCGTAGTCCTATCATCATTTAAAACCCCCGGGTTTATCCTCTGGTGTCTGAGTGTTTCAACTTCTCGAGCGTTAAATGCACCTCCACATCATCATCCGTCATCCACATCACTTCAACTCTACATTTTATTGTTATGCATGGAGGAGGAAATGATTTACAATCACACTTTGCAGACACCTGCCAACACTTTGATGAATTGCACTTCATTTTAAACCGGAGATGCGATGCCAAAGACTTTAATTAGTCCGGTAAATTAGGTAGTAAGTCCTTATGAAAGAAGCAGGCACCGAAACCTGCAAACATTCAGCTGGTCAACAGGTGGGCGGACTGAACAAGGAACCCTGTAGCTGCTCATACTGGGCTTTGTTATCCTCAGCTGCTGAATTACGATTGTGGAAAGTTGGATATCGAGTGTTTACAAGAGGTGTCCTTTCTTTCCCACCGTACATGAACGGAAAATAAAACGACCTCTGACGGTGAAGAATATTCCTCTGCAGTGAATCTGCGTGTTCGAGAATAAAAAAAAAAGAGAGAGGAAACAAATGAATACAAACACAGGTGAGTGATGTGAGGGATAAATGAAATAAAAATAAATAAATAAATAAATAAAATAAAGTAGCTGTGTGTTTGAACCCTGAAGTTTGGCAGCAAACCAATCCCTCCCCCTCTCTGCCCCCCCTTTGATAGATTAGACTCATAAGTGGCTTGGTCATCCCTCTCTCCCTCTATCATACCTGCTGGCATCCCTCTTTCTTCCCCTGGACATGGAAAGGTCAGCGCCTTGACAGCTTCAATAAAACACAACCTGCACTACAATGTGACAATTGCTAAACCCCGCATTGATCTGAGACACAGAGGTAGAGACGGAGAGAGAGAGAGAGAGAGAGAGAGAGAGAGAGAGAGAGAGAGAGGCAAACATGACCTGAGCTGGAAGGTGACAGTAGCTAAAGCTGCATTGATCCAAGACAGGTGGCAATAGATGGGGTGTGTGTGTGGGGGGGGGGGGGTGTGTGGGGGGGGGGGGGTCGGCGGCAAGTGATAGACACTGAAAGCACTGAAGGGAGTGAGGGTAAAAGAAGAAACAGGAGGAGGAGGAGGAAGAGTAAGAGTGGAGAATGACAATGCGACAGGGAGAGATCCAAAATTGATTCAAAGGCCCAGAAGCTCGTCTGAACCTGAGCGGAATAAGAAAGGAGTCAAAGTCATTCGGAAAGAAACACAGAGAGTGAGAAAAACAGTCGGTGTGACCACCGTGATACACTGAACAAGGTTATTGACATTTCCATCTGACATTTGTGCGAGTCTCAGACGGCAGAGGACTTGAAGTTATTGACCTTCTGCTGAACGCCGATGTCTATTAAATGAGTGTGTTTGTCTGGGATGATTTGTGACAGCGGGGTAGCGCCCGTGTCCCGTGGCCTTTTTGCCTTTCACGTACGTGCTGAACTTCCTGTCAGAGGGGTCAGCGCCCACTGTCAGAGGTCAGAGTGTCGGCATGGATACGGCACAGGTGGAGGGATGGAGGGGTTTGGACTTTAAATTGTTTGTTACTTGTAGTGCATACTGTGCTGTGACCATGGAAACGTTTCATTCCTATTGGTTGGCAGGTGCCCATTATTATTGTGTAACAAATAAAGAGCTCAAAAATAGAAGAAGAAAAAAAAAAAAAAGCCACAGGCCAAGCTGAAGGATTATCAAAATACTGTAGGAGCTTTTTCTAATTACCACAGCAGCGCTGAACATTAATTAGACAGATTAAACACTGTGTATGAATGCATGGGTGTGTGTGTGTGTGTGTACATGGTGTTACGTCATTAGTCGCCGGCCCTGGTTTTACTCTCCCTTGTCACTGTACGCATGTATCTCTGACAGATCTCTCTATTCTCTACTAATTAGCCAGCAGGCCACATCTGGTGCAGTGTTAGACAGTGTGAACAGCCAAACTGAAGCAAATGGAGTTGACAGGGCCAACGCAGCACATATGGTACAGAGCACTGGGGCTGCTAATGATGCACTGACCGGACACCATTCTGCAGTATATGTGTGTGTGTGTGTGTGTGTGTGTGTGTGTGTTTGTGCGTGCATGTTTGGAATTTACTGTGGTGTGTGTATGAATGTGTCATCTTACAGACAGAGGTTTTTAATCACAGGGGAAATTTCTGTATATGAATGAATGGGGGGGGGGGTAATATATACATTTCAATAGTTAAACATGAAAAAAAATAGTTACTAGGAATGGAAAATTGACTTCTATCATTTAGTTACCATAATGTTTTGGGGGATGTAAACACACATTATAAGTTACTATGTGGGCTAACAACTTTAGCTGTATATTTTTAGCCTGTATTTGTTTAAATTTGTCCAATTTCCTATGAATGGATTTTGTGACTGTTAATAATCATTGTCTTGCATCTGGAACGAAGATTCCCATAATGTTTTGAGTAAGGTTTGATGAACAGGAAGTTTAATGTTCCCATAGATTCAGTGAGCAACTCTGTGGACTACAGCTTGATCCCTGCTTATTCACCCTGCATTGGTTTTCCACTGTCACATTAAAACGAGCTGAATCAGCTGAGCTCGGCTCCTGATTCACAGTGTAGCCACGGATGTACGGACAGCTTTCAGTGGAAGACTGTGATACAGAAGAAGTTCTGCAGTCGTGAGGCATCAGCCACTGTAGTCACAGCTGTGTATCTCCACAGCTGGTGTTTTAATGTGTTTGGGAAAAAAAAAACTTTTTTTTTTACTTTTTATTTTCCAGCCGTCTAATGTTTTTACATGTGTACACGAGCATTACGTCTAATCAGTGCTAACTGGCTGAGAGTGTTCATGAATATTAAGTCGTTACTTGCTGCCAGCAACCTTGTCAGCTGCCACCTACGATTAGTCAAGTTTATTTGTATTTCCCATCATTACATACAGTTTCTCAATGAGCCTGACAGTTAGCAGCTGCTGAGTGAACAGAAGGATTCATGAAATAAGACCAAAAAAAATAATATGATAATTATTCTGGCCTCGCAGTCATGCTCCAGCGTGGCTCCAGTCAGTTCAGAGGATTTAATAAAATGACCACTCGCATCGACAGCAGACAGCGTGGTAATGACTCAAAATGTGAAATCTGCCAAACCTCTAAACCTCAACACTTGATCAAAAAAATAATCAGTTATGATGAATTTAAAAAAATAAATAAAAAAATAAAAAAATCACAGCCAGCATGTATTAATGAGCAAAAACATTATGTTGGATATTCTAAAGACAGAAAATATGGCACAGTCTGAACACACAGTTTGGGGGAAATGTTTAAAATGCAGCTGTGTGTGTGTGTGTGTGTGTGTGTGTGTGTGTGTGTGTGTGTGTGTGTGTGTGAAATCACACTGGTGCCTATTCAGAAGCTTGAGAAGAAAAATAACAGCACGTTAAAGACGGAGCGATTTGTAATTTTTTTCAGTCTAGAATAAATGTTACGAGTTCTTTACTCGCCAAGAGCCGTGTCCAGAGGTGGAAATGTTAACGCTTTCCTCTATCACATCTTTTCTTCTACTTAGGTTATCATGCTAACCAGCTAGCCCTGGCCCGTCTCATCACTTTCCGATAGCAACTCAAAGTAGCCTGCAATCTGCCCTGAAGACATAGCGCTGCTCAGAGGGCGTATTATAACTTCTTGTATTATAAAGACAACAATGGCATAAGCTCTTGACAAGCGATAATCACCAGCACCTGCTCCTGGCAAGAAACCAAGGCAGAGAAAACTTACATGTAGCCTCTTCAAGAGAGGAGAAAAGCCTAAAGTCTCCCTTAAAAAAATCATATAATCCATGAGTCTGTTTGTACAGTGTTTTTGAGGCTTGAAGATTTAGACCTGCAGATTTCTGCTTCATTTAAAAACATCCCTGCTATCAATGTTTGTTCCAATCCTCATTTCAAGTGTCTTGTATCCAGATAAGATCCAGACCAGATTTAAGACTCTTTTGTTTACACTCAGTCAGGGATCTGTGTCTGTGTCTGTGAGATCACAAACCTGATTACAATCCCACTCTGTTTTCTCAGTTACATGTTGCAGGGTCAGTCCTCCTCCTGTCCAGGAGCAGGTGGCGATGCACCTCAAGCTGTTTGTTAACTAAGAGAAAACAGCAGAAGAAGAACTTCTGACCTTTAGCAGTTTGGTTACATCAATAACAGCAACAACAACTCTCTCACCTATACACATTGTTCAGTGGTCAGGGATCAGATAAACAGCTTAAAATCTTATGATTTTAAGCTGTTTATCAGCTGCTTTTCTCCCTGTGTCAAATGACAACAGCTGATTTAAATGTAACTTTAGCTGCTATTATCGCAGGTGCAAACACTGTGAGTGCTTATTTTCACTGAGTGCTTCCACTATGTGATGAGAAAAGATTACATATGCATCCTGAAGATACGGTTACACCCTTTCAGCATCTCAAGCCTCCTGTAGAAGTGACTGGAACAATCTGATTCCTCTTCGTCTTGAATGTTTCTTGGATGCATTTTTCATTTTAGCTTTGGACAAACCTGCACACAAGTTGACGGGTAAAAACTGGACAAACCACACATCAAGACTGATTTGACCAAGTTGCACAGATCTTTTAGTCATTGACAGTCAGGAAGGAGCATACTTTTGACAACTGAGTAAATCCACAAGATAATGCCGTACCACTCTTTAGTAACATGGAGTTTTGGAGCTGGAAAACCCCCGAAAATCCACCAAGAACGCCTGTTTCTGCACAGAGACATTTGTGCCCAAAAAGGCCCAAAAAGGAGGAAAAAATTCTCAAGAGTTTGGTGAGATCCTGGATGGAGAGGTGTGTAGGACGGCACAGACTACAAAGGGACCTATAAAGGTGTTTATTGAGGGGTTAGTTTCCCACGGTGACACACAGGTGACGTCAACAGTCACTGACGTCAATTGAAAATATCAAATATAATTGAAAAGAAGATCTTCTTGAGAACGCCTGAAGATTAGAGTCTTTACATATTATTTGATCCTATTCATCAGCACCAGCTCGTCCAGACTAGAACAGATCTGGGTAGTTTTTCTAGGCAGGTAAAAACTGATTTGGGACGGTTGTTATAATGTAGAATCCTTGTATCGTTAGGACAGTTTTCAACTTCATCTATAATCCAGACGTTTAAACTGTAAGAGGGGCACAGAGAAATTTTCTAAAGCAATTCAATGGTAACGACAACGTAGCTCACTGAATCCATGGCAACATTATACTTCCTGTTTCTTGTAAAAGTTTACGTCTGTACATATATGTGAAAACTTTCTTTACGAGTTTAACAACTGGATGAGATTGAGGCTCTGATTGGGCTACTCCGACAATAGTGCGGTTGTGTTGTGTTAGTGTGTGCGTGTGTGTGTAATTTTGTTACCTCCTTCTGTGGTATAAAAAGACATGGGCCCCTGGTTAAGGTTAGGCATGAATTGCTTATTGTTAAGGTTGGGGGGGGGGGGGGGGGGGGGGGG